>NC_065921.1:43121980-43494955 GCF_024586455.1 Bactrocera neohumeralis
CACCTTTTCAGGATAACTGCGTGGGAAATTGACGATATGTTGGAGAGGGTTTTTTGCTCCGTATCCGTATAAGAGAAGACCATAGTCGATAATAGTAAAAATTAAGGACTTAGTTAGATTAATTAAGGTATTTTTGATTTCTATGTTTGTAAGCAAAATATTTTTATAATGTTTAATACTTTGTAGAGTTTTAATTCAGATCTAACCACTGGGGAGTACTTCACGAAATATTTTCAGGGAACTAGTCCAAGATGGAATGCTAATGTGGGCAAACAAAAGTGAGACATTTTAATTTGGTGTCGAAATGTAGAGTATATTGGAAAACGCCTTCTGTGATAATTGCTTATCGCGAGCAAGTGTTTTTGATTGATACAAATTATTCAAAGAGATTCGAGAACGCGTTGACGACGGACCACGTCCAAGCCAGGATGGCCATCAACATCAACTGATGATCAACACACCAATAAAGCAAAGAAATTGGTTCTTGAGAATCATTGATTACCATCAGTTCAGAGATCTTCGTTGAAAATCATTTGGGACTAAGGAAAATTGATGGCACGATTAGCACCAACATCACCCCCGTCTGAAGAACAAAAAACAGCATCACGTTAAAGTCTATGAAACAATGCGTTCGATTACTAGGATGTCAGAAACGTATTATTGGCGATGACTCTTGCATCTTGGACCGAAAAGACGACATCGGTCGAATATCGTGAAGGTGAGTCAAAAAAACCCTGTCAAAGCAGGTAAAAAATCAAGGTTATGTTGATAGTTTTCTTCGATTATCAAAGTGTGGTGCACTCCGAATTCCTTCCGACCGCCTAAACTGTAACAAGGAATACTATTTGGGTGTTATGCGTCGTTTTTGCGAAGCTATTCGTAAAAACAGGCCGGAATTATGGGCCGACAACTCTTGGCTTTTGCACCACGATAACGCATCATCGCATACAGCATGGTTTCTTCGTGAGTTTTACGCCAAATATTCATATTCGTCTGATTTAGCTGCGTGTGGCCTCTGCCTATTCAGCAAACTCAAACGACCGCTCTAGGGAAATCGTTTTGAGTCAATTGAAGACATTAAACGTGAATCGCTACTCACATTGAAGGCTATTCCGGAAATTGACTTTATCAACTGTTTCGAGGATTGGAAAAAACGTTCAAAGCGTATTGTGGCCAAGTAATCCTCCACTTTGAGGGGGACGACATAGATTTCGGAAAATAAACTAAGAATTTTAAAATTATGAAAAAAGTCTTACTATTTTTTGCCCACAGTATATATGTACATGTATGTTTGTATGTCCATGTAACAAATGCAAACATAAAACGCTACAAAATGCGGGTGGCGCACAAAATTTGGATTTTCCGACTTTTCATTTGATGATTTTTTTTGTTGCTGCTGCTGCCTTAACAATAAAGCCATCTCATAGCAGCTCGCTTTTGTTCATTGCATTTGCATTCATAATATTTTATTTGTAATTTCTATAGTTAGTTGCAGATAAATATGGTAGTAGATGCAACGTAGAGTTAATACGTACGTATGTATGTGTGTCGGTTGCAATTGGCCAATACAGTCGGACAAATAAATCGGCTGGGCGGCATTCACTCGGCCGCGACGAATATGAAAATTCGAACGAGCAAGTAAAATTGCTTGTGCACATGTGTGAGTACATACATACATACATTATACAAACTTACACACAGGTATAGATATATAGTAAATATGTATGTACGTGCTTAGAAATACCCAAAAGCCAAAACCATTCGTAATATGTAACTTTGCTCGCATATAATTACGTATGTATGTATGTATGTAGGTATGTATATATTTATGATAACTTATGCAGGATTTATGTTGAAATGAATATCTACATACATATTTATATTCATACATATGTACATATAATAAATGCTTATGGCCACTAGCACACTCCCTACCCTGTGTTGCAAGTTGTAGTTGCGGCTTAATGTGGCAGTTGGTTGTTGCTTAAGTATGCATTTATGTTTGTATGTATGTATGTATGTACGTATTTATAAATGCAAATATGTCAGTATGAATGTAGGTATAATGTACGGACAAAATTGTTGCGCATTTTTCGCTCAACTTTTTCATTTACCTTTCCATTTGAGTTTACGCTTTTTATATTGCAGACTTTATAATTCAGTGTTGTTGTTGTTGCTACTCGCTTTTGTACAATGTTTATGTGACAGCGATTTATTTTACTTTTAATTATTTTCATTATGCTGGAAATAAAGCGAGCACTCTCATGCATATGGTTAGATATATATGTATGTATGTATGTGTGCGTGTACATACACATTAATAAATTTATTTTGATATGCACGAATGTACATTTGTAAGTGACCACAACAGGAGCAAATTAACTTATTCACTGGCCAGCTGACCGTTATGTGAGTGTGAATAGTTGTTGTAGCTTGAATAATGTGGAAAGTGTTGATTTGTTGCTGTAAAAATTAAATGTTTATTGAAATAAGAAAAGGGTTAGCTTCAGTTGCACAGACGCTTTAATATCCTTCACAATTCAAACAGTTTCTATACAAGAATTTAACTTTAATAGGTTAGTTTGTATGATAGCTATGTATGGTAGCAAAAGCGAACAGCGGAAACTTTACCACTTCCCTAGATATTAATCCATGGAAAAATTCGTGAAGACAACTCACAAAATAAATAAATAAGCACTTAGTTTTGATCGCTCAGTTTGTATGACAGCTATATGATATGACTACTATGTCCGATCTGAACAAATTTCTTCGGAGATTATTGTGATACTTTGCAAAATAATCCATCCTAAATTTCGTTAAAATATCTCGACAAAGGAAAAAGTTTTCCATACAAGAACTTGGTTTTGATCGGACACTTTGGCACCTAGTGGTCCGATTTGAACAATTTCCTCTAAGATTCTTCGAAAATAATCCCTAAAAAATTTCGTGCAAATATCTTTGTTTGTTGTATTATCTATATGTCAACAAGAGAAGTTTTCCATACAAGGAGTTGATTTTGATCGCTCAGACACAGCTGGACACACTGATCATTTATATGGTATTTATGGATGTTTTATAGGGTCTCCGAAGTTTACTTCTGGGTATTACAAACACCGTGGCAAACTCTATATACCCTGTGCAGGGTATCATAATTTAGATTAAAGTACACCCTAGACCGAAGCATACTCTTGTAGAACGCCCAGAGGCGATCTAGTGACTGATGCCCAGAGCAAACTGACATAATGGAGGGAATACTTCTCCAGCCTGCTCAATGACAGTGAAAGCATAACACCAGGAGATGGTGAACCCGTCTGAAGAACAACAAAGCGGCGGAAGCCGATGGATTGCCGGCCGAGGATGGATTGCTACTGTGGCAAAGAACTGATTAGGAGCATGCATCAACTTCTTTGTAGAATATGGTCGGACGAAAGCATGCCCGATCATTGGAATTTAAGTGTGCTCTTCCCAATCGACACCATCGCATATAAGGTTCTATGGAGCGTATTGTATGAAAGATTAAAGCTCATCGTCAACAAAGTTTTTAGACCTTTTCAGGGTTGGACACACACACCTCTTCGTCGATTTTAAGGCTGTTTTTGACAGCTGCCTTTATGCGACGGCGATACGAGTTTTCGTGAAAAAAGAAGATTTATGGCCCTTTGCATATTGACAACGGCGAATACCGCAGTCGATGTAACGATGAGCTGAGTGGATGAGATATACAACGACATTGACAAAGTTCAGCTGGCTATGTCATGTCGTCCGAAAGTATGAGAACACTCCAGCTCTGAGAGTATTCGACTAAGTACCCGCCGGGGGAAGCAGAGGAACACTACTATAGCAGTCGTTTGTGTATTTCATATGACTACTCAATATACTTTAAAACATAGCCAACATGCCTCACATTACATTTTCGAGAAGCAGTGAAATTTAAATTTCCCCGTCTGTTTGCCTTTACGGTAGTAGCCGTAGCCAGTCAGTCGTCCCCGGCCTGACTCATAGATGGCGCTACTAGTATTGAATCCATTTGTATATTAGTTAATCCTAACCTTCAAAAGGCGCGCGTATAAAATTGACAGCGGATTTTCGGAACATTAGTTTCTGAATTATATTTAAAATATTGCTTTCTGAAGGGAAACATTACAGTTCAAACAAAAACTTGGCTTGATGACGAGTTTCGATGCGCTTCCCTAGGAAAATCAACCTTCAAGGATTAGTATGCTAACTTTAGACGTGGTGAAATGAGCAACGAAAACGCTGAACGCGGTGGACGCCTAAAAAATAACATGAAAAAAGTCTACAAAACAATTTTGGATGACCGCAAAGTGAAGTTGTTCGAGATGACAGACACTCTAAGATACCAATTAAACGTGTACATCATATCATCAACGAATATTTGGATATGAGAAAGCGCTGTGCAAAGTGGTTGCTCACGTTTGACCAAAAACAACGACGAGTTGATGATTCGGAGCAGTGCTTGGAGATGTTCAAGCGTAGTAAACTCCAGTCTTGGCGTCGACACGTGACAATAGAAGAATCATTTCACTACGAAGTCCAATCGGGTCATCCGAATGGACTGCACATGATAAACGCGCTAAAAAGCGTGGAAAAACGCAGCATTTATCATCGTATCTATCGTATTCTTCAGATCTGCCTCCCAGCGACTATTTCCTGTTCTCAAATCTGAAAAGAATGCTCGCTGGGAAGAAATTTTTGTCGATGAGGTGATCGCCGAAACTGAGCCCTATTTTGAAGTCAAAGACAAATTGTACTACAAAAATGGTATTGAAAAATTGGAGGTTCGGAATAATCAGTATGAATGTTGCTAAAAAAAAAATGTGTTTTACTAAGGTACAACGGGGGCTTTTCAATTGACCGCTAGGTCTAAGGTCAAGTAAAAGGAAATATAATATTATTCCAATAGACGGCCATCTAATCTATATCTAATGTTGTATAAGTGCGATCGGGTTATGCTAAATAACATTAGGAAGATAACATTTCCCAATAACAAAATATATCAGACAGTTTTGTGTCTGTCCGACCGTGTATAGTTTGAACCGCGTTCCGCGTGGACATCAGCAAACAGAAAATACGTCATATTTTACATTTATTCTAAGTTAAAGGTAAAACGCGAGCCACATGACTGAATATGTGAACAGCCAATCATGGCCACTTTTATCTCGCGCATTCCGTTCCGGTTATTTTGTTGTCAAAACAGTACCACGCTCTGGAAGGCCAATTTTCGAAAATATTGGTAAAACTGTCACGTCTGATCGTCATGTAATAACTGTTTCGATTATTTAGGTGATAAATATTCCCCCAAACATTTTTCATTGGCACTTTTTGGGAAGGCTTTCAGCGAATTTTGTTTTATCTACTTGATCGACTTAAAACGGGTTCCACGGAGCGGCAGTTTCAGTTTGGGAAACAAGAAAAAATCACGGAGCCAAATCTTGTGAATATGGTGGTTGATTGATGGTAGTCATTGCGTTTCTGGCTTTGAATTTGGTCACATTCGCGGCACGATGCGATGCGATTATCATCATGTAAAATCCATGAATTATTCTTCCACCATTTCGGCCGTTCTCGGCGGATGTTCTCACGCAGACAACTTGATACGGTGGAATAGAGGTCCTTATTGACCGTCTGTACCTCCGGAACAAATTCATTAGGCACCAAATCACGAATATAGAAAACTCATAACCATGTCTCATCGGAATCGGAATTCCCACGAACAAGCATGTCCACAGAGACCTGTTTACGGCACTATTTTTGATAAAAAATCATCTTTATCGGGTTTTTAGTGGAATTGGCAGGGAATCATTTACTATAAGCTGCCCCCATGTGGTCGAACTCTTAAATCAGGCTTGTCCTATTAAGAATGCAACCATCTCAAGGAAGTCCAGAAGCGACCAACGTTGTCCTTTAGGAGAGAAATTGTGCCCCATCAGGACAGCGTCAGGCCACACATATCGATAGTGAATCACCAAAAGCTCCAGAAGCTTGATTGGGACATTTTTATGCATCAACCTTATTTTCCGGTCTGGTATCAAGTGATTACTACCTGTTGCTCTCTATAACGAATGATTTTTCTGGTAAAAATTTGTCTTAAGTGAAACTAATGAAAATCAACTGTCCTAGTTTTTTGCCAACTGGGACGAGTGTTTCTATGAGAGTGGGTATTATGAAATTACATTCACACTGTCAACAATATATCGAACGGAGCGGAGTATATTTCCCCTAAATGGGATATTTCTAACTATGCTCAACAAAATCTTCAATTTAATGCACAAATAATGAGTTTCCTTCTACTATACCCAATATTTTCTTTCCCCTCAAAAATTAGTACACTATGTGTCTTTTTAATGAAATCGCTTTTTGTTTACTCTCAGTCAGAATCCAGCACTAACAACCGACTCCACCAGCGATTACTTAGCAAAACTTTCGCTTGCTTTTATCGATCAATTCAAGGTAACAAATTTCCTATCGCGCGACCAACACCAAAAACCCTGAGACAAAGTTCTATTCTTTAATAAATATAAATTAAATTTAAATTTTTAGTAATATTACGAGCTCATTGTGATTACAAGTGTGTATCGTTTGCCACCTTGCAGGCCAGCGTTAACACGTCGCGAAGCTTCGGCCAACGCAGCGAGCGTGAGCGCTCAGTGTAATCAACGAGGCAACAGCAGCACAGGAGAGCATCCGCTGCGCACTCATTATGTGGCAAGTTCGCAACCTCCATTTCAATTTTGCACTAGTTACGCGAGGCAACCACGAACGCTCTTATCGCGGCGGTGAAGCTGAGCGTATGTGTGTGTGTTTCTTGTTGGAACTTGGCGCTCAAAAGACGTTACAGATTGACTGCGTTTTTTTCATTTTGTTAAAATTTCTTTCAAATTTGATGCATGTGGTATGTATGTTACTACATATACATACATATGTATGTGCATTAGGGTGGTCCTTATTTGTATAGATAAAAAATAAAAGTGTTTATATTCTCAGTATTTTCTTCTTCTTTATTAGCGTCGACAACGCTTACGCGCTTACCCGAGTTTACAACAGCGCGCCAGTCGTTTCGTCTTTTCGCTATTTGGCGCCAGTTGGAGATTCTAAGTGTAGCCAGGTTCTTCTCCATCTGTTTTTTTTCACTGGTGTGGAGGTCTTCCTCTGCTGCCCCTGGCATGTACTGCGTCGAATACTCTCAAAGCTGAAGTGTTTCGATCCATTCGGACGATATTACCTAGCCAACGTAGCCTCTTAATTCGCTGAACTATGTCAATGCCGTCGTATATCTCGTACAGCTCATCGTTTTATCGACTGTGGTATTTACCGTTGCCAATGCGCAACGAACCATAAATCTTCCGCAGAACCTTTCTTTCGAAAACTTGTAACGCCGAATCATCAGATGTTGTCATGGTCCATGCCTCTTTATCATATAGCTGGACGGGGATGATGAGTGGCTTGTAGAATTTGGTCTTCGTTCATCGAGAGAGGACTTCAGTTCTCAATTACGTACTTAGTTAGAAGTAGCACCTGTTCTGCATTGGATTTCGATGCTGACGTTGTTGTTGGAGTTAATGACAAGATAGACGAAATTATCTACGACCTTGAGCCAAATCGCGAGAGTGACGACTGTTTGTTTCATGATAGGGGATATTTCGTCTTGCTCTCGTTTACTACCAGATTTGCTTCGCTTCTTTATCCAAACTGAAAAAAACAGAACTAACGGCGCGGTTGTTATGCCCAATGATATCGATGTCATCGGCGTACGCCAGCAGCTGTACACTCTTGTAGAAGATTGTACCTTCTCTACGCAGATTTGCAGCTCGATTATTATTTACTCCAGGAGTAGATTGGAAAAGTCGCACGATAGGAAGTCGTCTTGTCTGAAACCTCGATATGTATCGAACGGCTCGGAGAGAACATTCCCGATCCTGTCAGAGTTTTTGGTTTTGTTCGATATCAGATTACACAGAGGTATTAGTTTTGCGGGGAAAAACTCAGACATAACGGTATAAAGGCAGATCCTTTTCGTGCTGTCAAAATCAGCTTTGAAATTGACGAAAAGGTGGTGTTCTTTTCATGAGTCTTCTGTACGATTTTAATCGCTATGAGCCACCTCTAAAGCATATTTGATTGCAATTAAATTTTATATATATTAATTTTTAGTCGTTTGGAATATTCTCAGTGGGTGAGACAAATAATCCGAACTCGTTGCAAATTAAGAGTCAGCTTAATGCGCAAACTTGCCTCAAGCCAACAACTTGGAACTTTTGCTACCAACCGCCGAATGAATAGAGAATTTATTTTATGTCTCATAGCCACTTACAGACCCTTCAGCAACCAATGCCACCTCGCCTTCCTTATCACAAGCTATCGCCACACCACCTTGACCCCCTTCCCGCCCCGCTTCGCTAGTGTGCTTCTTCTTATGCTTGATTTGCCAATATGTGCACGTATTTGTGTTTTCTAGCTGCTTCTGCTACGTGTTCTCCGCGTCAAGCCACAGCTTCGTGCTGCCGTCCTCAACTCCTCACACAGCCACCAGCGCCTACCACTGTCATTCATCCTTGCTGTTTCTCGCGCAAATAAAGTTTCCTCCACTTTGGCTTAATGGTCGTCGAGGCGTTGCTGCACAATAAAATAAATGTGAATACGGAACTGTTGTCGTTGACACTGCGGCGGGGCGCAGGGGGGAACAAGCGAAGCAGGCATACCGGTATGAGATTAAAAATGAGCAGAGGTTGCCGGTGGTCGGTTACTTTCATGCGTTCGCAAAGTGTTGCAAACCAGCAGAGGTGAGTTCACAAGCGAAATGCCTCGACTATTTTTGCTCTGAATTTAACTGCCACGGCTGCGGGAGCTTTTGTTGTCCTGTCACATACATACTTCATATTGAACGCATATGTTTGTACATATGTCCGTGTATATCTGTCAAACACTCATATGGAAATTACACGTGTGTGACGGTCGCTCTTTCTGTGGTTGGATGTCCAATATGTTATTTTCAAACAAACTGTACTCATTCATTTCGTTCGTGTGCAAGAACATATGTTTGCAATTCTCAAACGATTTATGATTTTATTATTTTTAGTTTTAACCAAGATAAAGAAAATAACTAAAGGACGCTAAACTTAGATTACAAATATTTTTAGCTAAGTCTTTCGCCATATCAGTTTGTCAGTCCGTTTGTATATACGAGAACTAGTCTCTCATGGAGGGAACACTTCTCCAGCCTGCTGAATGACAGTGAACGCACAACGCCAGGAGAAGGCGAACCCGATTGCGCAATCGATGACGATGAAGCAGACGTTCCATTGTCCGACCATGAAGAAGTTCGAATAGTAATTACCCGCCTGAAGAACAACAAAGCGGCGGGGGCCGATGGATTGCCGGCCGAGCTATTCAAACACGGCGGCGAAGAACTGATAGGGAGCATGCATCAGCTTCTTTGTAAAATATGGTCGGACGAAAGCATGCCCAAAGATTGGAATTTAAGTGTGCTATGCTCAATCCATAAAAAAGGAGACCCCACAATCTGCGCCAACTACCGTGGGATTAGCCTCCTCAACATCGCGTATAAGGTTCTATCGAGCGTATTGTATGAAAGATTAAAGCCCACCGTGAACAAACTGATTGAACCTTATCAGTGGGGCTTTAGACCTGGCAAATCAACAACCGACCAGATATTCACCATGCGCCAATACCGTGTGAGGCAGACGTGTTTTTTTTTGCGATCCTAAAACTTTGTAGATATCCAGTTTTTTTTGTTGTGAAAAATAGTGGTTGTTCGAGTGAAACATCCCAGATAGTGAACCACATGTGTGGATACCAAATCTAGAGGAAAAGATAAGTACACATTGATTTTTTAATAACATAAATTTCATTTGCACTTACCTTTCCGTTTTTTGGGCAAATTTTGGCAAATATAGCCTTTTCCTCTTCCAATAACGTGCATTTAATAATTTTTTGTTCTGCCGTTTTTTGTGTTGATCGATCAGCTGTTCCCCTCCTCGTGTTTTCGTTTTCCTTTTGGTTTGCAAATTGCCAACCATCGAAAACACAAATCAGCTGTTCTTTATTTTGGTTTTGGCATTGCCAACCATCTTTTTTGTTCTTTAATTTAATTTAATTTTATTTAAGTAGTAAAGTTTGGGACCGAACATATATACCAAAGGGTTTTCCCAAACTATTCTTTCGCAGAGGATATGACCTCTGAAAATAGTATTGGGCTAACACCGGAGAATCCTTTCCGAAGGAACTCCAAAATGATGAGAACGCCACCCAATGGTAAAAATGAGGAGTCCGCCGCTACTGGACCAAATAAGCGAGGAGATATTGCTGCCCAAGAAAGCAAAGGGGGCAAACCTGAGGAGTTTGAAAAAGACGAAACGGTTAGCATCTTTTGCAGCCTGAGTAAAAAAATTAAAGAACTAGAAATGATGATGGCCGGCCAAAGGCATATTAATCAAGCTATGCGCGAATTAGTAAGCAGCATAGTGATATTACATGCCAAAACGGAAAAATTGGAAAATCAAGCGAGAAGAGTTTTGATAGGGAAACCATCGCAAGTACCCACCACTGGAAGAGATGCAAATACCCCTAAAAGAATGCGAGAGGCAACAGGCTATCAACCACCTACAAAAAAGCTAAAAAATGTAAACGAAAAGCCGCAATTGTTGTACAGTGGAGCAGCAAAATTAACCCCAGAAGAAAATACGACTAGTCTAAACACAAGTGAAAGATGGGTAGACGTTGTAAAAAAGAAGAAACCTTTGGAAAGGAAGATCAGAACAAAACCAGATGCCATAATCATAACAAAGAAGGATGGTGCGTCATATGCAGATATTCTGCGAAAAATTAAAAGCGACAGCGGGCTTGAAGTACTGGGTTCAAATGTAACCCATATTCGTAAAACACTAAAAGGAGATTTACTTATTGAACTAAAAAATCGTGCAGAGACGAAAGCCGAATCTTTCCAAAGCGCTCTGGAGGGGGTGGTTGGCGAAATGGCTAAGATACAGCCCAAGACCCACAACGTCACGATTACGTGCAAAGATCTGGATGAAATTACAACTCCTGAGGAAATCTGCGCAGCACTAAAAAGGGAGTGCGGAGTCGAAAATCTGGAGATATCGAGTGTGAAAAGTCTGCGAAAAACGCGTAGTGGCATGCAAATAGCACTTGTATGCTTGCGTGCTCAAGATGCCAAGGCCGCACTTAAAATAGGGAAAATAAAGATTGGGTGGTCGATCTGTCGGCTTCGAGAATATTCGCCTGTTCCCAGATGCTATAAGTGTTTCCACCTGGGTCACATGGCGCGAAATTGCTGCAGCTCGACAGACAGATCGTCCCATTGTACACGCTGTGGAACCGCGGGGCATTTAGCGAAGGTATGCACAAACGTCCCGAGCTGCATGCTCTGCAAAGGGGAGCACTCAGTATTGAGCACGACTTGCCCAAAGTATCTCGAGATGATGAAGTCTCTAAGTAAATGAGGATACTACAGTTAAACCTTAACCATTGTGCAGCGGCCCAGGATCTGCTAGAACAGACAGTCATAGAAGAGAACATTGATGTCGCCATACTAAGTGAACAATACTCCCAGCGTCCGGAAAGCACATGGATTGCAGACAAATCTGGCAAAGCAGCAATATGGTCCTGCAAAGGTCAACCTTTTAAGACCTGCTCCAGAGAAGCTTATAACTGCTTCACATGGGCCAATATACATGGGATATATTTTGTAAGTTGCTATGCTCGTCCCAGCGCAGCAATCACCGAATTCGAAGATTTCCTTTTAAGACTTTCATTAGAAACCAGAGGCAAAACACCGATTATAATAGCGGGTGATTTTAATGCCTGGTCAACTGCATGGGGCAGCAGATGCACAAACCATCGAGGGCGGCTAATTCAAGAATACCTGAGTCAAACGCACCTAACAATAGTGAACACCGGAACACAAAATACGTACCAAAAAGGGAATAAAGGATCTATTATTGACATTATGTTTGCGAATGTTTCGCTTAGTAGGCACATTAAGTGGGCGGTGTCAAACATGTACACAAACAGCGATCATATGGCAATTATGGCACAAATCTCGTACTCCCGAGAGCCCGAACTTCTTAGCAGAAACACTTTCCGAAAACGAAGCTGGAAGCAACAGGAGTTCGACCCAGACTTGTTTGAGCTAGTATGGAGTGCATCAAAAGTATCAGGTGACGACGCCGCCCACTTGGTATCGACAGTGCGAAATGAACTGGTCGCAGCATGTGATGCAACAATGCGTAGAATATCACATCGCAATAAGCGGCGGCCTGTGTATTGGTGGAATAAGGAAATTTCCACGCTGAGAAAGCTTTGTCACTCAGCCAGACGGCGTCTACAGCGTAACCGGAGTGAAACAAACCGAAACCGCCTTAGAGATGAATATAAAAGCCACAAGAAGCTCCTAAAGTCGGCAATTACCCGAAGCAAAAAATCATGTTTTGAGAAGCTATGTGAGGAAGCAAACATTGACCCATGGGGAACTGCTTACAAAATCTGTATGTCGAGATTTAAAAATAAGCAGCAGCAACCTAAAGATGCCTCTTTTATGGGAAAAGTCGTCGAAACATTGTTCCCGAGACACGACCAGATTTCCTATGCTAAGCGACGAAACGAAGCTGCAGTTTCACCCCCGTTTGTCACGGAAGATGAGCTTTTGGCCATAGCTAAGAAAATCAAAAACACCAAAGCGCCTGGGTTGGATGGGATACCCAACAGGGCCCTGAAGGAAGCTATAAGCTCAAAGCCTCAACTATTCGCTAAAATGTACAACGCATGCATAAAGGAAGAGATGTTCCTCGAGGCGTGGAAAATACAGCGATTGGTTCTGCTCCCAAAACCAAAGAAACCACCTGAAGAACCCTCATCGTACCGACCACTGTGTATGCTCAACACAATGGGTAAAGTGTACGAAAATATAATAAGAAACCGCTTGGAGTTAGCAATCCAGAAAGCCGGCGGACTATCAGAGAGACAATACGGCTTTATAAAAAAGAGATCCACGATTGACGCACTACGAGAAGTCGTTGATACTGCGAAATGTGCAGTAAGTGGCAAAAGATGGAAAGGTGGCACAAAAAAGTACTGTGCGCTGATTACCCTGGATGTCAAGAATGCGTTCAACTCGGCAAAATGGGCACACATAATCAAAGCCCTGGATGAAATACGCGCCCCTGAATACCTCATAAACATTATATTGAGCTATTTTAAAAACAGAAGGCTGCTTTTTGATACAGACGAAGGTACCAAGAGTTACTCTATCTCGAGTGGAGTACCTCAAGGGTCAGTGTTAGGCCCACTATTATGGAACCTCATGTATGACGGGGTGCTAAAAAGACAGCAACCAACAGACGTGAAGCTAATAGCGTATGCGGACGATCTCATGGTGGTAGCAGTGGCCAAACAATTAGCCGACCTAAGAAACAAATGCAATGAGTGCTTAAATGGTCTACGGCATTGGTTCTCTTCTATGAGTCTGGAACTGGCGGAGCAAAAAACTGAAGTTTTGCTCATAAGCACCAGGAAGGTAGAAGAACAAATAGAGGTCACCATAGGGGAGTGCGAGATAACCTCGCAGCCGCAGTTGAAGTATCTGGGAGTAATATTAGATTCTAAATTAAAATTTAAAGAACACCTGGAGTATTCCTCCAGTAAAGCAAACAAAATTTACAATGCTCTATCGAGAATGATGACCAATACAGGCTGTGTGCGTTCCAGCCGGCGATTCTTACTAGCGAAAGCAATGAGCTCCGTAATACTGTACGCAGCACCAGTATGGATACAGGCAATGGATATAAAAGCGTATGCTAAACAAATAATTGCCGTGCATAGGCTTTCTGCAATTCGAGTAATAAGTGCTTTCCGGACAATATCAACCGACGCTGCTGAAGTATTAGCCAGCATGCCGCCCATTGACATCCAGAGAGATGAACTCGAGCGTTTATATCATTTATCAGCGCCTAAAACAGTATCGGCAAAGACAGAGGAGAGGAACAAAAGCATTAAAATGTGGCAGGAGCGGTGGAATTCCTCATCTAAAGGGCGTTGGACCCACCGACTGATACCGGACATCCACTCGTGGATAGACAGACGACATGGAGACCTAGACTTTTATCTGACTCAAATACTTAGTGGACATGGGTGCTTTAGAAGCTACCTTTTCAGATTCCACAATGACATTAGTCCGAACTGTCCGACATGTACAGAGCATACTATAGCATGTACTATTTTATTGCCCTCGATTTTCAAATACAAGGGAAAAACTAAAAACCACACTCGGTGGTGGTTTTACGGTCGATAATTTAACGACACTCATGTGTCATTCGACTGATAATTGGAAAGCTGTCAGTGAAGCGTCAGCATCCATAATGACAAAACTGAGACTTTTTGAACAAATTAGGCGTCCGTCAGTCCGCATAATAGAGGAGACTTAAATGTCCTGTCCCTCCCACGAAGTAATACTTAATCGGTGGTTCCGTGGGAGAGCCATGAGTTGGGAGTAGGTTAGGTTTAGCGGATTAAAGTTCCGCACTCCGGCTTTCGATGCTTCCCCCTACTATAAAAAAAAAAAAAAAAAAAAAAAAAAAAAAAAAACCATCCGCCAAATCTTGATATGATATCATCGGCCTCAACACCCGCGCCGTTAGTTCTGCTTTCTCCAGGCTGGACAAGGAAGCACAGAAAATGGGTCTGGCAGTGAACGACGGCAACACGAAATATCTCCTGTCATCAAACAAACAGTCGTCGCACTCGCGACTTGGCTCTCATGTCACTGTTGACAGTCATAACTTTGAAGTTGTAGATAATTTCGTCTATTTAGGAACCAGTATTAACACCACCAACAATGTCAGCCTGGAAATCCAACGCAGGATAACTCTGGCTAACAGGTGCTACTTCGGACTGAGTAGGCAATTGAAAAGTAAAGTCCTCTCTCGACGAACAAAAGCCAAACTCTATAAGTCGCTCATAATTCCCGTCCTGCTATATGGTGCAGAGGCTTGGACGATGACAGCAACCGATGAGCCGACGTTACGAGTTTTCGAGAGAAAAGTTCTGCGAAAGATTTATGGTCCTTTGGTAGTGAACGAGGGCAAGACCAAATATCTCCTGTCATCAAACAAACAGCCATCGCATTCGCGACTTAGCTCAATAGCTCATTGTTGACGGTCAGAACTGTGAAGTCGTGGATAATTTCCTCTATCTTGGAACTAGCATCAAACCAACAACATTATCAGCCTTGAAATCCAACGCAGAATAACTATTGCCAATAGGAGTAGGCAATTCAGAAGTAAAGTCGTCTCTTGAAGAACAAAGGCCAAACTCTACAAGTCACTCGTCATCTCCGTCCTTATCGTTTCTTCTTGTATACCTTGGATATCTTGAAGAACCGATATTATAGAAACAATCAAGAGAAACAATAAGAGTATACAAGTATACCTCTAAAAACTCCGATTTGAACCTTCACTAAATAGAGCCAGAAACCAGCATCAAGTTTTGGGGAAACTCAGTCTCAGTTAACAGTTAGTAGTGGCAGACAGAGGAATGAAAACCTCCAAATGTGTGCTATTCCTAATAAATGAAAAGTATACTGAACATGAGTGACTTTTATTATAAACCACTAACCAAACAAAGATAAATAACCCACAGGTCACAGACTGCTGGGTGGCTCAGCAATGACTCCCTACTGCGCTATGATATGTACATCCAACTATTGTCACCACAACCATTGCTATGCGTACAGCGTGTCTTTGTCGTCTTCGTGTTGACCGGCGTTCGGCGTTCTCAGCCACACTAAATTCATTTTATATGTGATTTTGCAAAACTTTACACAGAACATAAATCTAAGAGATGTGTTATTGTTAGCAAAAAAGGACGAACAAGCAACAGTAACAGCAGAATCATAGCAACAAGAAGCACAGTCCCAACACCACACACACTCCACAAACTCCGTGCTGACGAAGTCGTTCAGCGAATAAACAAGAATACTCGCATCTACACCGAGAGCTTATATACAAATACAACAACAAGTCACGGTGAACGGTCCAAATCACACAAGAGACTTATCCTCTGCCGCTAAACTACTCGC
Source organism: Bactrocera neohumeralis (assembly GCF_024586455.1). NCBI lineage: Eukaryota > Metazoa > Arthropoda > Insecta > Diptera > Tephritidae > Bactrocera > Bactrocera neohumeralis. The sequence goes on from NC_065921.1 coordinate 43,138,113, forward strand.
AGTTTCTTAATTCACAGTGGCAAAACTTAAATCGTGGCGTGTGATATGGTTGTTGTTGTGGCCCATGGCGGATGTACGTACTTCTAAATGGAGGAAGACGACGTAGAATGGCAGTCGTAAATAAGTATATGGTAGTCAGTCGGGGGTAAAAACGGACGTGCGAGCACAACGAAATGGAGGCTGAACATAGGTGGGGATGAATAATATCAAATAAAGCTTTGGTGAATTAACAAAGCCAACACTAATGTCGGCTCTATCTAGGAATCTCAATTGCGGTAAAAGCAACAAGCGAACGAAATGAAATCGCAATATACGATAATATCGTACAAGTATAAGAGGCCCAATAGTCAACAGCACTAGATTCTTCGCAATTGTATTAAAGTAAGACAGTAGTACGGAGACTTAAAGGTTTTAAATAAATGTATCGAAATGGACGAAAGTGAAGTTGAACAAACGTGAACTGAGGAATTGTTGAAATACGCTTTGATCGAATTGTTTTTAAATTTTTCTTTCTTCCAACCCGACACGGAATTATATTCGGTCTGAGCTCCGTTGTCCTCTTACAGTTTAACACCAGACTATTGGTAACAACCTAATCTTTCTCCTCGTCTGTCATAGCTTTCGTAGAAGCATGTCATTAGTCAAGACCGCATTAACAATAAATTCAAGCTTCTTCCAAATTAGACTTGCATGGACGCCTGGTCACAGCGGAATCGCCGGAAACTGCAAAGAAACTCCCAATTTTATTCGATTGGGGCGAATCGGGTTTCCGATGCCTTCTTGCATTGGTCCTCTAGTGAGCCCAGCATGAGTTGCCAACAACCAAAGCATGTGCGACTGCGAGATCCATCTGGTCCAGAGTGATCCGTAAGAGATCCTCCAAATTACTGGCTCTTATCGAAGTCAATCTTGTCGTAATTATTGGTCTTTGCCTTTTGTATGGGGGAAGGCGAGATTAAATCATCTTGTCACTTCGCCCTCTATTGCTCGACTTTGGGCATACTGAGATTGAAATATCTTGGTAGATACACATCTGGCGCACCTGGGAAGTTATTGGGATGGAAATTAATCGCCTTAATAAATTTGTGGTAAGCTCAAAACTCTTCGTCGGTCTAAGAGGATCAGGATCTCCACTTTTAGGACTTTACGCATAAGGCAAAGGATGAATATTGTCTGTACAAGTGAGATCCCTCGACTTTGGATCAATCGTACGAACTAACCTGACCGAATCTAACTTTGTAATCTCCGAACGAATTGCTCAGATCGGATCACTATATCATATATGTAGCTACCTATAAAAATCAAGAATTTATCGGTACAGCCGAAGTTATTGTTATTTCTTGTTTGAAAGATTTTTGACTAACTTTTCCTCCATTCCTCCGACTCTGGCAAACCCCGATCTGTTGCTTTACATTGTCCACCACATGATGGATTTCATAAAAAACCCAAAAATTGTAGATTAATCGCATTTGAATGTCGAAACAAAAACTCACCGAATCCACCCAGCTCAGGCGGCAAACTGGTCCTCAGCACAAAAATTAAGCATCTAAGCAGCTTCCAATTCCCAAACAAATCCCAAACCGCGCACACATACTTAAATCATATGTACTCTACGATACATTTGCCAATTCATCGATTATTTGCAAACCATTTGACATACATACATATGTATGTATGTATATCCGCCGATAAATATGTACTGCATGCTTGCTGCACAAGTTGCCTGAGTTTTTGCGAAGCTCACGCTGCCGACTTTTTTATTCATTTTTATTCATGCACACAAATGTACATACCTAAACATGTATATACTACCTTACAGATATAATCAGTTCGGATTTGTATGGATGTATGTAATGCATGAGAGTGCCTTGCTCAGTCTGCTTGCAGCTGCGTCATGCCACTTACTGGATTGCTTTGTTGTTTCTGCGAATATGTTGTTGTTGTTGTTGTGTGCCCTCCTCTTTTTCCATTTTTTATTGTCGCAAAATTTCCATTTCCATCAAAACCACCGCTGAACTGTCATTTAATCTGCTCCCCGCCATTTGTTTGATGTTAGGCCATCCATGCTGCCTGCCAGCCATGTCAGGGTGGGCCGAGAGTTCGGCGTTGAATGTCCAACAACGAAATAAGCCATCAAGGTGTGAATATGCACAACAACAACAACTACACAACCAAACTGTGTGGAAATTTAGAAAAGGAAAAAAATTAGCAACAACAAAAGAATGGAAAACGAAATCACATTCGTCTCGTTCGGCAATTCGACACTCGTCTATCGGCTTTCGCATTGCGGCAAATGTATAGCGTCGAGTTGTGCGGGGATTGCGGCGTACGGCGTAGTGCCACGCCACACGGTGTCCAAACTAGATGTGAATACAACAAAAAAGACATAAAAAACGAAATTTAATTTTCACTCGAATCGAATTAAGGCCCAAAGCGATTTTTAAATAACACAGAATTGGCATAGACAGTGTTTGTTGTTGTTCTTATTGCTTTTGACATGATTTGTTGCTGCATCTGCCACGCTCAGCAATATTCGACGATGAGTCTAGTGGGGTTTCAGTGACGATGCCTTCGGGCTTTATCTTGGCGTTTATTCAATGAGGTTCAATTTACTACTTTTTTGTAGGCACTTCGATGAAGAAAAGTGTTAATCATTTTATGAGCAAATATTTTCTTATAATGACAAATAATTACAGATGGATTGATTTTTAATCCAAAATAAATGGGTAAAGACTAGGTGAGATTGAAAGTAAAACTTCGAAACAAGATTTTACAAGAATGAGAAATAAGGATTTGTCTAAGTATTTGTGTTTATTGTTGTTGTAACGGTTATCTAGTCCCGGTTAGTGTGGTAATGTTGTCATAGAGGTCATCCAACGTTAGGCCCAGGAAACATGCTGTTTCGACGACCTCTGACCATAGGGAGAGGGGTGTTAGATGCGTAAGGTTAGCTGGGCGTGCAAAGAAGTGGCTAGATTCATACGGGGACTCGTAGCATGCTGGGCATACAGTGTCGTACAAAACGTTTGCAACTAGAGCGAAGTTCTAATTTTTTTTTTGTCTTACAATGCCATTTTTCCTTCGAATTCCTTTTCGTTTCTTGTTTTTATATTTACAGCATTGAAGTTACATATTTTGCAATGTTTACCGCGATCTTTATACCCTGAACGAAGTTTGTAACACCCAGAAGGAATCGTCGGAGACCCTATAAAGTCTATATATATAAATGATCAGTATGTCGAGCTGAGTCGACTTAGCCATGTCCGTCTGTCTGTATATATACGAACTAGTCCCTCAGTTTTTAAGATATCGTTTTGAAATTTTGCCAACGTCATTTTCTCTTCAAGAAGCTGCTCATTTGTCGGAACGGCCGATATCGGACCACTATAACATATAGCTTCCATACAAACTGAACGATCGGTATCAAGTTCTTGTATAGACAACTTTCACATTTGACAAGATATATTCACGAAATTTGGTATATATTATTTTCTAAAGCAACAATGTAATCTCCGAAGAAAATGTTCAGATCGGTTAACTATAGCATATAGCTGGTTGGTTTTTGGCTTCACTGTGAATGGCTGCCAGTGCATTTCTGAAGCTAGTTGCGTCCGAAGTATGATGTCGTCTGGTGTTATGTCGTCGACGTTGTTGAGGAGGAACTTCTTTATGATCTTAGAATGTGGTTCCGTTTTAAGCAGGTGACTGGAGGAATGGTTTATACCCAGCACCCCCCGCAGAAACTGCTTGGAGAGTGCATTATGTCCCTTACCTGTGTGCATATAGGACTCCCTGTGTAGATGTTTGATGGAAGATATCAGGAGGCATCCCGTTATAGTCCGGATTGCAGTGTTTTGGCATGCCTTAGGCCACCTCGTCTGCGTTTCACTTCATGTAGGCGACCATATTGGTGCGGCGTAGTTAAGGATCGGCCGACCGATTGCATTGTATGTTGTCAAAAAAGTTGTTTCCCCGTGTGCTGCCGGCTAGCGACTTGAGGATTTCGGCTCTGTACTTTGGCAATAATGGCCAGAAACGATTATTTTACATAAGACTCAAGCAGCTCATGACTTCCAGTCTTAGACCAAGTATCGCCTGGGTAGCTAAAAAACATCCGCAAGGAAGGCTAAATAAAATAAAAATGCGAATCATCCCACCTCAGGGTTGTGCGCTGGATTTCAGACCCGCCACGAAAATTAAAAGGAAACAACAGCCTCGGATAAGAGACATCCTTTTATGATGATCACCGCAAACGTATTTATGATTACGATTTAAGAACATGTACCTGGAATATCCAGGGCCCTTAATTGAGAAGCCCGATGCCCAGCTGGTTGATATTCTCTTTAGAGTGAAGGCTGACATCACCGCCGTCTAAGACGTGCCATTGGCTCGACAAGGACTGATACGAGTAGGTCCTTGTGGCATTTACTACAGTGGCGGATAAACGTTTAGCCACAATCCACATCAAAGCGAAGTTCTTCAACGTATCGTTGATTTGCGCCCACATCCTGACGGAAAGGAAAGACGATGTGACCACCAAAGATGTCTTCTATGAGCGCTTGAAGCGCACTGCCCCGCCACGATGTCTTGCGATTTTAACGCCAGGGTGAGTAAAGAAGGTATATTTGCCACAACGGTCGGTAAATTCAGCTTCCATGATGAAATAACGCCAAATGGGTTGAGGCTAATCGACTTCGCCGGAGCTCGAAATATGGTTATCTGCAGTACTACATACCGGCAGAGGAAAATTCATCAAGCTACCTGCCTGTCTCTGGACCGAAAAGCTACCAACCAGATCGATCATGTTGTGATAGACGGATGGTACGTCTCCAGTACTTTAGATGTGTGTAGGCTCCGAGATCCTAGCATTGATTAACTATCTTGTTGCAGCGAAGATACGCCCCAGCTTTTGTGCACCAAAAAAACGCACGTCAACAAACACAAGAAAGGTTCGACGTCAAGAAGCTGCAATCACAACAAATATCCGAACGATTTTCTGCTCGACTTGCACTCCTGGCGTGCTGTGAATCTGACGAAACGTCGGTATTACTTTGGAAAAGACCGTTTCGAAAGAAACGCGCGATTTTAAAATTTCTAGACTAGAAAACCTCCTTAAATTTTAGTCAACCGCCATAAAAATTTAATAAATAATAAAACTTCCGCAGTTCAATCTACAAAGGACCGTCACAACAAAATTACATTTTGCTTGCTGACTCCTCCATTCAGACAATAACATTGGTTATAAATAGTGCAAAATTTTATTGTTCTAAATTACAACAACACAAAAGCGAGGCTGTCGTTACAGTTTCAGACAATAATTGAATTTATAATCGAATATTCCCCAATATACCCGCACAATATCTACAAAGGCATCTAAAATATATTCAGTGCATATTACATACATACATATGTACGTATATGGACTCTCATATTTGAAAATCCCCAGCACGTTACATTTGCGCCTACTTTTATTAGTCATTTTCACAGCCAATTGCAGGAGCGCTGCCAGCGAGTGCCGAAATAGGCGCTCTAGCTTGTTCGTAATCGTTTATACATACATACAGACAAATGCTTCAATTTGCGATTTCAATAAACATACATAAGTATATGCGTGTGTGCTTATATTTATGCACGTATGTGTATATTGACGCGTATCGCTTTTAAATATCATTTATGCGAGCGCTGACGGCGATTGAAATGCCTGCAGCTTAAGTGCTAATAACAGAGGCTGTTTGCAAAAAACAAAAAAAATACCAGCAACAACTATGCACTTGCAACAAGCGTGATGCACAACTGCCGCTAATGCAGCCACACGCAACGAAATGAACACTTTTGGGTGCAATAGAATTGGAAAAAAACGAATATTTGCACTGAAAGCTAAATAAGCTGATAAACAGCTATAAGATGATCCGTTAAAGGGGATGACTGGGCAGATTTATTATAAGTGTGCAAATGTGTGTGTGTGTATTTATATCGATGCAGCAAACTAGTTCACGCCCGATTGCCCTATCTGCTTATTATAGTCGCGCAGGAGTTTCTGTTCATCTAAGGGTTGTTTATAGTCATATTGGATCCGAATAAATTTCTCAAAATGAAGCAAAAACTGAAGCCGCCTGACCACCAGAATCGTCCTATAATCGAGCAACAAGTTGGAAATTATCCGGATTTTCATCGAAAAATTTATGGTTTGGTGCGGGTTATGGGCCGACGGCATCATTAGTTCGTACTTCTTCCGTGATGATCAAGACCGGCTCGTTACTGTGAATAGGAATCGCGTCTGGACTTCTGCAAGCGTGCCCGTGGTGGCCATGCAAAAGAAATCGATTTCAATCTTATTGAAAAACCCATTCCTAACAGAACGTGACAAGATTAGAGTCCAATATAACTAAAGGGTGTTTTGTTAGACCTTTTTCGAAGTAGGTATTTTGCTCAGCTGGTAACTGATTTATACACAGTATGGTTTGCATTTTCGCAATAAATTTACTTTCGAACAACGTTTGCAAATCGTGTAAAAAATAATGGTTCGGTACGCGCCACGCATTGCGCATTGCGTCCACTATTCGGTGAAAATAATCGTCCCGCAGAGTCAATCATTCGAGCAATCATGAATCGGTTTGAAAAATGGTACTAATACAGTCAATGGGAATGCCTTAGAGCCGTGATTAATGACTGATTCGTGCCTGAATTGGAGGATGTAGACAACCTTTGGTTCCAACAAGACAGATTACGTCAAATATATTAGTTGTTGCAGTCGTTTTTAGTCAGTAGCAATAGAGGAGCTTGTGTCTTCTTTCTAATTTTCCAATTTTAGCTCGATTATTCATCTATTTATTTTAATATTCTTGCGATTATAAGCATTACTTTTAGTTAAACTAAATATAAAACTCTGGACCGTCTGATTTTAGCACCAATACAGATTTCGTACGGTTTCTAACGAACACAGCTCTGCCTTACATCAATCTTGTTGGGTGTGCTGTCACATCAATCGATAGTCGTTACTGCAAGCTTAATTTAAACGCTCGTTTGTTGCCCTTACCACTCGACCAATGCAACGTATGCATACAGTTTTGGCTGCAACACTATCTAATTCCACAAACTATCCACTCTTCCCCAGCTCCAAACACAGATACTTACACTTTCATATCTGTAGAAATACAGGAATTCACATTCGCTCACTGCTAAGCACTCTAACCGCATTTGTTGGCTCACTGAGCGAGTGACTGACTGGCTGTCTGTCACAGGTTGAGCGACAGAAACCTTCGCAGCAAAATTGCAACAACAAATATTACAAACAATATGTGTTCCAGCCTGATTTGTCGGCAGCAAAAGTTTTGGCAAAACACTTGCAACCCATGCAACGAGCACCGAACAGCAACTATTGGAAGCAGCCAATGATCCGTTGTGTGGCATTTAAAGCGATCCAGTTTGGCGGCGTGGCAAGGTCTCGGCAAACGACACGCAACTGATAGCAGATGGTGAGCTCTACCAGGCAAATAAACTGCATTTATTTGCATCTTCTGCTCGCTCCACACACTACCGTTACACAGCACCGTATTACGGCACGCACTCTGCTGCAAGCTTCTAATAATTTCCCCAGTTGCTGCGCCCATATTCCATCTTCTCGCTAACGAACGCTCAGCCAGGCTCTTAGCTATGCAAATCTGTCGTCATTAAAGCTACTTGGCATCGTCGTATGTGCAACTCGATTTGTGGTGAATCGAAAAGCATCAGGCAGCAGCCCATTGCAGCAATACACAAGAAACAACGGCAATCCTTCGCATCCAGACGCATTCGAATTCGAGGTCATCTCCGAGTGGCTGTGGTTTTATGTATGCAGCTGAGTAGCCAAGCTGTTTTCTTTGGCGCTTGTTACGACCTTAATAAGCTTTTAAACTGCTCAACTTTTGAACAGCAAAGAGGCATAACGGCGTACATCAAGAGGAAGAAATCGCTTTAATGGAGGTGCCTCCAATATAATGCCCCATGCGAAAGGCGGTAGAATTGTGCTTTGACGTTGATAAATATTTTTGAAGTCAAGGATTCTGACGACAAAGTACAAGTATATGCTTGAGGATGAGCCACCAACATTTGTTAGGGCTCAAATTTTCGAACCTTTCATGCAGAGCCTTCATTGCCTTGATAAAGTATGACTCAATTGACTCTGCGATTGATCACTTCTGTTTTTCGAACAATAGTTCAAAGCAAATGTTGGTGGACATTATAACTGTTTGTTCAACCGGCAATAATTTTTTTTAGATTTAAGCACGAAATAAACTAATAGAATAAGATCGATCTTAAATAAGATAGGTTTGCACCGCGATCCTAGGTCTATTGTGCCCTGTCCCTCATCATATGGACTCTCAAAGGCCCAGCAGTATTGATGAAATCCAGGAAATTGCTAGGCGCTATCGAGGGGATGTGATCCTCGTCCAGATATATGTATCCGAGGGACTTAAACCTGCGTCTACCGATTGCTGTGTAACCTAGAAGAGGCATCAGCAGAGCGGGCAAGTGAGTCCGCCTGTTCATTGGTGGATAACCCTTTACGACGCGGCACCCAGATGTTTTCCTGCACCATTAGCGACTTAATCTCATAGACTGAGATCGCTTTTGGTGCCGCCAGACTATCTCTTAGTATGGTTATATGTTGATTACGATAATTAAGTAGAAGCATTCCATGGGTATGGAAAGTTTAGTGTGCGGTCCTGCAACGCCTACACCAATGTCTTCCGATACTTTCGAGCCGTCAGTGCACCACTAAATTAGGGTATGCTGCCCCTCAGCAGTAGATCAAGCGTATAATCATTTTAGTCAGCCTTACTGCCGAGAGTAACTAGAAATTCCCTTACTAAGTTAGCCTGTAATGCCGTCTTTTGGAAAGAGTGCCAGAGACACCGATCATCTCTATTCCCTATTCTATACACCTCTGTATGAGTGGCTTGGTGATTGCTATATGGAACGGTGTAAGCTTCAGCGTGACTTCAGAAGCGAAGGCGCTGGCCTATCGAAGTCCCATCGTAGATGTTCAAGCAACAGCTTCTTATGTAGCAATCGGCTTCACTATCATAGAATACAACCACGTGATGGTGCTTGGCCCACAGCCACAGGATCTACCATCCATATGTCCATGTTTATGTTTTATAAAGCATCTTAATAATATACCCATAATATCAAACAAACATGTTTGGATAATAAGTTTAGACCGTAAACAATTTCAATATGAAGAGATGTCTGAATTATTGTCGAAAATTATGTTAATTTTAAGATCTTTATTTATAAAGACATTACTACATAATTTGGTTGGTCGCCAAATTTTTGATATTGAACTCGGATCTGCCGTCTTTTTCATACCTTCATAGACTGTCTGAAATTTTTGGCAAAAATTATAAAAACTAATCACACAACACTTGATTATCACATATCTGGTTCGACAGTATACCACTATTCGTTCCTAAATTTGGTTCAAATTCTCTCAACATTTATGAAACCAAATAATCCCTTTTGTAGTAACAAAAGTCGCCAATTGCTGGAAGATTTCCATATTGTAAAAAAATTATAATATTCCCACCGGACTTTATCTTCGAACTGCGTCACACTGTAATGTACATTTTTCCTATAGGGTCACCGCCGCATATTAAACACTGATTGAGAGCAGCGGACAAAAAGTTATTACAGTTACTACTTTAACACACTGCATTAATGAAGGCGAGTACCCGCAATGTGAATGTTCTGCAGGCGCACAATTAAAGCCAACTAAAGGCTGAATATGTTGAAGGCTTAACCATTGGCCACACCATATCCGGTTAAAGCCAGCATTGCAATTCAGTGCAGCAGTCCGTCTTGTTGGCGGCCTTTTCTGTAGTGTCTTTAATGGGCTGACATTCGTTGCGGCCAATTTTATACTTTTGACATTACAATACAAATACAACACCAACAACAAGTGGATAAAGTGCAGCACAGAAGGAGACAATTCCCCACGGCATTGGATTATCGATTGACGTGAAAGGTCTCTGCTCGTTTTTGTGATCTCAATACATATTTCTTATTCTTACCACTGCGATGTGCTCTAGATATATTGCACTAATGTATAAATACATAGTAAGTAATTGGCGCTCACACCTCTGCAAGTTGTTTAGGCGAGGTACTGCTCCTCTCACTGTCGACACACTACGAAGCATCCTAGTTAAAAAGTGACGAGGTTTGAGTTTTCATTTTTTGTAGATGTGAAAACGTACCGAAGTGTATGTTGCACTTGTAACATTTGGGTCCATTGCATATCTATGCTTTATACAATTGGACCATCTGAAGTAAATAATCGCTCAAAAGTGCCCAGAGAGGATTTGTGTTCCGCCAGGACAATGACAGGCCGCACACGTTATATGGCTCTGGAAGTTTGGTTAAGATGTTCTTATGCATCCCCCTTATAGTGTGGACCTGGCGTCGACTGATTATGTACTATGTGTTTCTGCAAGAATGTTTAATTCAGCAACAAATTTTAGGACCAGCTTTTCCTTGCTGGCACTAAATTGATCAATTTTCAAGTTAGGTGTACAGAGTGACTGTGATGTCTGTCGATTTGTACCAAGGAAAAAAATTTAAATATGACTATGCCTTGAATGGTGTCTTTCAAATGGAATTACGGCTACGAAATCGTTGAAAATGTTGCAGAAGTGTTATGGGGAACACAGGTATTTGAATGGCATAGAGCATTTATTGAAGGACTTGAAGTCATCCCAAACTTTCCTTAGTGAGTTGTAAGTCCACCTCTGTGAATGACGATAACATCGGACAAGTTAAAGAACCAGTACATAAAAATTGTCGTGTTAGCGTCAGAGAAATAGCAGAGGATGCCAACGTCTCCTATAAATCGACTCAACATATTTTGATTTTGCTTAATGTTTTTGGTATCACGCTGTTTTAGCGTGTCAATGCTAGACTCGTATCAAAAGTCTTGAATCTTTCGCAAAAACGACGTCGAGTAGAGGTCGCAAAAAATTTTTGTCAACGTAACTGAGGACCCTACATCCATCAAACGCATCATTAATGAATGAGAATGAGTCGATAACAAAAAACACAAAATTTACTGAAGGCCAAACTTTGTCGGGGCTTATAACAATAATTAGAAAGATAGATTGAATTTTGAGGAATGCATTGTGATCTGTGCTTTATTTTTATAACCTGAACAGGGTATATTAAGTTTGTCACGAAGTTTGTATCACCCAGAAGGAGCGTCGGAGACCCTATAAAGTATATATCTAAATGATGTTGAGCTAAGTCGATTTAGCCATGTCTGTCTGTCTCTCTGTCCGTCTGTCTGTATATATACGAACTAGTCTCTCAGTTTTTAAGATATCGTTTTGAAATTTTTCAAACTTCATGTTATCTTCAAGAAGCTGCTCATTTGTCGGAACTGCCAATATCGGACTACGATAACATATAGCTGCCATACAAACTGAATAAAGAATCGGAATCAAGTTCTTGTATGGAAAACTTTTGCATTTGACAATGTATCTTCACAAAAGTTGGCACAGGTTATTTTCTAGGGTAATCTCCGACGAAATTGTTCAGGTCGGTTAACTATAGCATATAGCTGCCATACAAACTGAACGATCAGAAAAAATTTCTTGTATGGAAAACTTTCGTATTTGACGTGGTATCTTCACGAAATTTGACATGGATTACTACGAAAAAATTGTTCAGATCGGATTACTATAGCATATAGCTTCTATATAAACTGAACACATAGTTACTAAAAGAAATGCATCTGTGAAGGGTATATTAGCTTCGGTGCCGCCGAAGTTAACGTTTTTCGCTTAGTTTAAGTAAATCAAATCAAAGAGGCTTATCGGTTGTAATGTGTTCTTGCCAGATTTAATTGCTAGACAGCCTGACTCCTTTTCGTTGCGATTGCGGGACAAGCCAACAGTATTTGCTATGGTGTCTCTGCTCTTTGGTCACAGAAGCGACAGAGATCCGTAGAGCAATACCCTAATCTGTGCAGATGACATCACAGCCTGCACTGACCTGTATAAAATCTAACAAGCGGCCTTAACTTGTTTCTATGAAGAACGATGAGTTTCTTGAACCGTTTTGAGTCGAACACTCTCAGAAAAACAAGCCCAGGCAATTGTTGCCAGTGGCGTTTTCTACTGTCTGTTTCCTATTTCTGTAGCTGGTCTCGTAAAGTGTGGAGCCCACAGCAAAGAACGGTTCCGGTCCCATTGACTCGGATTGGTTGCTGCAACTTCTTTCGCAAGGACATCCACAAGCACATTTCCATTGATGTCTCATCTCAGGGATTCATACTAGTATGACATTATTTTCGGTGACTACCCTGTTAAGCATTCTTATGCACTCCTTTACCATAATTGTTTTGATTTCGATAGACTAGACTTTCTGAAGGGCCTCTCGCCTAACAGTTGACACACCTTGGTCGGATAAAAATCCGGGTCGTGGGGTCATTACGGCAATAACATCGCAAAACGAGGTAAATTCTTCAATTCCTGTCGACTGTAGCGGTCACCAAAAAAAAAAACAAATAGCCGCTCTTAAAAGTAGTCGAAGCTGCAAGGATTTTGTCGAGCATTCTTTGAATGGACGTCCGTCTTTCCACACACCGGAAAGCAGTATATTAGTGCTCTTAGTGGCTATGTCAAAACAGCTTCTACTTAGCTTAACAAATAGCGTCTTTTAAGTTTGATCAAAGCTTTAGTGGTTTGAAGGACTTGCTGGCTCACTGTACAGAGCGCGTCACCTTTGCCTTTTTGATTAAACTGTTTTTACGGTACTTTCCTGTTAGCTCAACCTAACTGTGTGTACATACATTTCCTGCCTTAGTGCTCTTTATGAATCATATATGAATAATACCTCTGCACATATGTATGTACATACATACATATACATATAACTAAATAAATGTGTGTATGTGGCCAACAGTATACCGAACAATTCCAAGTAGAAGACATGCAGCAAAAGATAAGCAATGGAGCGCCAATGAATAAGCAACAGAAGTTGAAAAGAAATAAATTTAAGGCGAAAGAATAAAACTTTCGTCAAAGCGAAAAGAAAAGTCGGCGAGCAGTGGGTCGGTGGGCAGAGGGAGAGATGCAACAACAGCAACAGAAATAAAGTGAAGTCAGCGTTATGGCTCAGCAGCGAAGTGGAGAAGAAGATTAGCGAACCGTATCATTGTAGACACATGCCAGCACTGCGGCCAACGCAACCCAACCGCCCCACCCACCTCACCTTACACACCTTACCTTGTCTCTACGACGAAAGACACCCACACTCAGGTCGTCGGGGAAAACAGCAAATAACTTAGCGATATAAAAGCAAGCGAACCCACCGTGGCTCTCAATTCAAAGCGAAAGGAAAGCGCTTTGCAACAAAAACAACAGCAATAAAAGCAACAATCATAAAAATTCGCATACATCGTGCTTGGTAGCTATGCTCCAACCATTTAGCGTACATAACAGCGCCACTACATACATATATGCATACATACACACATATGTACATATAAACATAAATATGTAAGCACGTTTGTCTATATGTATGTAAGTGTTGTCATTGTTGCTGCTATTGTGGTTATTACTACGCCCGCTGTTGTTGTATTAGAATATAAAAAAAACACACACAAAAAAGGTCGCTCTAAAAGCCATTGTGGTGTCCAACCGTATAGAGGTGAAAGGAACTACATAGTCAGCCAGCGGCAACCTCGTGAATGTCGACGTCGGCGTCCGCAACGCTGTTAAGCGACACTGGCGTTGCTGTTACGGGCAGCAGTGTCGTTGTCGGTGTCGCTGCTGCTGTAACTGACGGTATCAGTGTCGCTGGCGCGAGTTGTTTGAAGCACCACTTCGTTGCGTGAGAATCGGCATCGGAATAGTCATCGGCAAATCGCCATTGTCGGTCCACTTTGCTGTGGCGTGGTGTGGTAATAAGGGCACCAGCATTGGCGACAACTACGCGCGCGTCGCCGGTGGCAGGCGGCAGCAATGCTGGTGTCGCAGCAGGCCAGCTCAGCTCGTTGCAGCTCAGATCCGCAACGCGCAACGTCATCAACTCATTCAAAATGGCAACACAACAAATCGATTCAAGCCGAGGTGAGTGTGCGTCGCGTATTTTCTCGTCGCAAAGCGCCGAACTCACTAACTTGGCCGAATGAAGACGAACCCGTTGAATTTAACTGTTGAGGAATGCTCGAATTTACTTGGCATTGCTTTTCTGCTGTGCTTTTTAATGGTTTGTTTGTAATTGCCATTTCCATTGATTGCTTAGCGGTTAAAGCCGAGTTATAAATACATGTGAGGTGTTAATTTTAGAATTAACATAAGTATGTATGTGTTTCTTTCCGCAAATCATTTCATGTTCACAAGCAATTTAGCTGAAATGCCGAACACCTTAGCTTCAGCTTCAGCGAAATGTAGATCTTAACACATTAAAAACAGTTTTCATACAAGGTCTTGATTTTAATTGACCAATTTGTATGACAGCTATAGTTGTCTGATATTGGCGATTCAGAGAAATAACAGCTTCCTTGGGAGGATAGAAAATGTGCAAAATTTCAGATCGATATCTCAAAAACTGAGACACTAATTCGCGTTTATAAGAACAGGCGGAACCGCTGATGGGTGGTACCAACTTCGTGGAATATACCCTGTTCAGGGTATTATTGAGAACTTTTACTAGCTGCCGAAAAAAACACTAATACTGGGTAGGAAATCAAATAAATCTCTTTAAATAAATTCGAATGAATACTGCCCAGTTTAGATTTTTACCTGAATACTTTTTTTGATGAATTATATTTGGGGGGTTTTGAACTTAACAATTCCAATATTCCCATTCCCCAAACCATGACGATGGAATAGATGTTGCATTGCCTGACTAAACCAAAGAAGTATAGTGTACAGCTTCTGGCGTACATCATCTGTCATGAAACAAACAGTCATCGCATTCGCGACTAGGCTCACACGTTACTGTTGACAAAATCAACACCAACAACAATATGCTTTGAAATCCAACGGAGAATTACTATTGCCAATAGATGCTACTTTGGACTCTCTCGACGAACAAAGGCCAAACTCTACAAGTCCCTGTCATCCTCCTATATGGTGCGGAGACATGGACAATGACACCATCTGATGAGTCGACCTTAGGAGTGTTCGAGAGAAAGATTTTGTGAAAGTCTTTTGCGCATTGGCGCAACGTCGAGTACAGCAGTCGATTGAATAGCTTATCACAAAATATACGGCGACATGGACATAGTTTTCGAATGGAAGAGAGGACTCCAGCTTTGAAGGTTTTCGGTTCAGTACCCGCCGGTGGAAGCAGAAAAAGATCTCTACTCCGTTGCAGAGTTCAGGCGAATTTGTATCTCGAATTGGCGCCATAATAGTGAAAATAAGAACGACAGGCGCGCTGTTGTTAACTCGGCTATAACTACATAAGCGGGGTCTACGTCAGTAAAGGAGAAGAAGTTTCATCTAAGACCTTGAACCAATTTTTAAATGTTATCATCAAACCTTTTTGGTTCTATTTTCATTTACGGGTTTCAAAAATCGATTTTTTTATTGTCTTATTGTAGATTTTAACACCTCTAGAATCTTCTTCTTAATTGGCGTAGACACCGCTTACGCGATTATAGCCGAGTTAACAACAGCGCGCCAGTCGTTTCTTCTTTTCACTACGTGGCGCCAATTGGATATTCCAAGCGTAGCCAGGTCCTTCCAACGGAGTGGAGGTCTTCCTCTGCTTCCCCCGACGAGTACTGCGTCGAATACTTTCAGAGCTGGAGTGTTTTCGCCCATCTGGACAACATGACCTAGCCAGCGTAGCCGCTGTCTTTTAATTCGCTGAACTATGTCAATGTCGTCGTATATCTCGTACAGTTCATCGTTCCATCGAATGCGAACTTTTCTCTTGAAAACTCCCAACGTCGACTCATCAGTTGATGTCATCGTCCAAGCTTTATAGAGTTTGACTTTTGTTCGTCGAAAGAGGACTTTACATTTCAATTGCCTACTCAGTCCGAAGTAGCACCTGTTGGCCAGAGTTATCCTGCGTTGGATTTCCAGGCTGACATTGTTGGTGGTGTTTATGCTGGTTCCCAAATATACGAAACTATCTACAACTTCAAAGTTATGACTGTCAACAGTGACGTGAGAGCCAAGTCGAGAGTGCGACGACTGTTTGGTTGATGACAGGAGATATTTCGTCTTGCCCTCGTTCACTACAAGACCCATTTGCTTTGTTTCCTTGTCCAGCCTGGAGAAAGCAGAACTAACGGCGCGGGTGTTGAGGCCGATGATATTGATATCGCCAGCAGCTGTACACTCTTATAAAAGTTTGTACCTGCTCGATTAAGTTCTGAAGCAAAATTATTTTTTCCAGCAGTAGATTGAAGAAGTCGCACGATAGGCCACATTGATAAGGTCCAATCAGTTTGTTGACGGTGGGCTTTAAGGCTGTTGAGGAGGCTTATCTCACGGTAGTTGGCGCAGATTGTGGGGTCTCCCTTTTTGTGGATTGGGCAGAGCACACTTAAATTCCAATCGTTGGGCATGCTTTCGTCCGACCATATTTTACAAAGAAGCTGATGCATGCTCCTTATCAGTTCTTCGCCGCCGTGTTTGAATAGCTCGGCCGGTAATCCATCGGCCCCGCCGCTTTGTTGTTCTTCAGGCGGGTAATTACTATTCGAACTTCTTCATGGTCGGGCAATGGAACGTCTGCTTCATCGTCATCGATTGGGGAATCGGGTTCGCCTTCTCCTGGCGTTGTACGTTCACTGCCATTCAGCAGGCTGGGGAAGTGTTCCCTCCATAATTTAAGAATGCTCTGGGCATCGGTGACTAGATCACTATTGGAGGTTCTACAAGAGTATGCTCCGGTCTTGAAACCTTGTGTAAGCTGCCGCATTTTTTCTTAGAATTTTCGAACATTACCCCTGTCGGCCAGCTTATCAAGCTCTTCAATACATCTAGAATATTGTTCTCAATTTTCATCTGAGTAATATTTTCGGAGATACGGCCTTGAGAACTTGTGCGCTCGAGGCTAAACTCGACTTTTGAAGTCGGTTCATGAAATATTAAAAGGTTTGTGTGATACAATGCTTAAAGACTTGGACGAACGACTTTTTTTCAATTACAAATATTTAAGAAACTTTCGTGCAATTTTCATGTTTTTTGTTAAGGGGTTATATCCACTTGTAAGTTCGAAAAAAATTGTGTTTTGTTAATTTTTTCTGGAGAGGCTTTTTATTGAATATATAGATAAAATACATACATATATGAACATTTTGTGAATTTAACGTATTCGAAGAGTTCACCTCCTGAAAGTCCTGCACAAAAGGATTACTTTTAGGATAGATAAATACAGGTAATGATCGAAGAAGTAGTCAAAATTTTGATTCAATACAAAATGGCTGCTTCCCAACAGAAAAAAATCTTCTTTACATGAAAATTTTAAAGTGTAAGTGACTTAAAAAATCGAAATTTTTATCAGAAACTTTATTTCTTCGATCATTACGTGACAAAAGTATCTAAGAAGATCCTGTGAAAATTTCAAGTCAATCGGTCAAGCCGCTTTGGAGATATGTATATTGATCACCGACTTTGAAAACATCGTTTCGAGAAAACGCATCTAAAACGCAGCTGCCATGCTCTGGGTTACGGTTCCGCCTACTTTAAAACGCTCGGAGACGTCTTTACAAATACGCTCATTACTCCGAAACTATTTACAGGATTATTTTGAAATTTACAGACAATATTCTCGCATATATGTATATATGTATGTACTATACATTCAAAATTTGCAAAAAATTTTCTGTTGGCGTCGCAATGGCCGAGTTTAAAATATTTTGTTCCAAAAAATTTCCGAAATTTTTTGTTAATAGTGTATGTTTGTAATAATAAAAAAATTATAATAGAATATTTCATTTTTTATATGAGAAAAAAACTTATTGAAAAAATGCTGTTTTTTACCCGAGAAAACCCCTTAAATTCCCAAAGAGAGCTAGTTAAATGGGACAAAAGCTTTAATTTACGTATCGTCGTTAACCTTAATAGTATCAAGCAGTAAATACATCTGACCAAATTTGTCTCGCACTGGTCTATTTATTTTCTAGATCATTACAACCTTTTTATGTTAGTGTGAATTTTGTTCTCCTATGGTATATGTCAATTGGTGTATGTTTGTTTACGACGTCAAAATTTTTTTGATTTTTACCATTGTAAAACATGTAACAATGAGTTTACTTAAAATTTTGCGCTTCTAATGGAATTACGGCTACGGAATCCTTGAAAATATTGTAGAAGTGTTTTGGAGAGTGTACTTTATCACAAACACAAGTAGAACATTCAGTGATGACCGAGAAATCATCAAAAACTTGCCTCAGATGAGTAGTCCATTCATCTCTGTTAATGACGATAACATCGAAAAATATAAAGAAACTATGCGTGAAAATCGTCCTGTTAGCATCAGAGAGATAGCAGACGATCTCAACAACTCTTATGGATCGACTCAACTTATTTGGTTAAGGTTTTGGGTATGCAGCGTTTCAATGCTAAATTCGTGCAAAAAAACTGAATCTTTTGCAAAAACGACGTTGAGTAGAGGATACTTGACAACGTAGCTAGACGCTACTTTTAACAAACCTATCATTACTGATGACGATACGTGGGTTTATGAATTTGACGTCGAAACTGTGCAAAAATTTAGCTCATGACGCCCCAAAAAGGAACCAAAACCGAAAAAACTAAAATTAGCTGGAGGCTTAGTTGTAACAAGTGTATGGCCAGTTTGCACAAAAAGAACCTATTTTGAAGACGATTATACAAATTTGCATTAAAATACGTCAACATTTTGTAAGCTTTTATGAGATAGATACTCTCTCATTATTCCTGTTGTATCCGCACAAACATTTCTTAAATAGTTCTGTGGAATACCGTTGAATACAAATCTGGAACCGTTCTAGTTAATGATTAATATTTGACATTCAGGCGAAACTCATATATGTCTGCTTTAGGACGAAATTCTTTAATTAGTGGTACCTTACCAACGCTGAATCTTAAGTGAAAAATATTCTAAGCTCACATCCAAAGATCTTCATACTATCTCATCCTACCGAACGCCAGCTGCAAAATCTGAATGAAAGAAGACGAGGTGGAAACATCTCAGCACTTCCTTCTTGATTGTCTCGCATTTGTCAGATTAACGGTGAGCAACTTAGAAGCTCACACTTTCAGATATCCCACCGGACTGGTGGGAATAAAAATTTAACGGCTAAGCATACTTTTATTGTCCACAAGGCGTTTTACTGGCTTATAAGTTCGAATATCACGATTTCTGTTTTTATCGCTTCACAAAGGACTGTATATAGTACCCCAAGTGCAATCTCTGGATCAGCCATCAAACCCTACCTAACCTAGGTTCCTTCACACAACAGATTATGTAGATGACGAGATCGTGCCTCTTATTTCATTGCATTTGTTAGAGCTGTAACCAATGGCCATCTAAAATAGAGGTAAATCGAACGATAGACCATTCCGTCTCTGTGGAGTCCATTTTTATTCCCAAATCAATTAATTATGAAGAGGTCAGCTAACTGTTATGTTTACCATAACGGTATACAACAATACCGTTCAGTGTATGTTTATACCCAAAGTGGTTATTTTAAACAAATGCTTACTGAAATATATATTAATTGTTATTGATATATATGTTTGTATGTACATATTTACCTAAGTAACGCACGTACATATGTATACATGCATATGTATGTATGTATATAATTTATATCATTTCCACCGTTTAACGAACTGATGCGACCCGAAATAGAACAAACTATGGTAATCAGTCAGCCAATCAAGCAGTCAGCGAAGTTGTTAGCAAACACACACGTCATATTTACATACATACATACATACATATTATGTACATATTTAATTTTTCAGCCTATAAATACTAGCATTTTCGAATTATAATACAGTTTTTCATTTATTGCTTTCTCCCACTTCGCTTTATCCAGTTTGCACTTTATTACAATTTTTATGCTCGTAAACTCTTCGCGAGCAACAACACCGCCAAAATACTTCGCTCCCCGTTGTCATGGTTAATGTAGAGACGTCACCATCATTGTACATGTATGTACATATAATATGTATGTACTTCATCACTTCAAATTATTTTTACTTTATTGTTTCTGGTTGTGTTTGTTTCATTTTCGCCTAAGCTGTGTATTTTATTTGTATTGTAAATTACTGGAACAGTTGGAAAAATTACAGGTCAAGAAGGGAGCAATGGCAACATGGCAAGAACACACAGATATACTTATGTTTGTACGAGGGACGGTTGATGACGGAGTGGAAGTTCGTTCAGTTATGAAAATGGTGATGTTAAATAGAGGGCCAATAATTGAAACCTAAACCCTATATTTTTCGAACCAAAGCTGTTTTAGCGCAGACGGCGATAAGAGACAAAAGGAAATATCACAAGTGGGAGAAGGACTTCTGGTAGAATATATGTATAATCTATATAAAAATAGAGTCTAAGACCTTTAAAAATATAACAGTAAGTGTATCGAAGGAAATGTTATACGGATCATGTGAATAACAATCACTCTCAATACTCATAATAACATATTCTCGATTAGTTATTAAAATGAAATCTTACAAATTTCGTAATTTCTTTTACACATGATCCTCAATGATTTGCTGGAGAACACATACAGTGTTTATCCGGAAAGTAATAGGACTGAGTCGATTTAAAAAAATGTATTGAACCAATCGTTACAATTCTTTAAAAACTTTCTAAATATTCTCCTTCTGCGTCGATGCAGCGCTGCCAGTGCGATTTCCAAGTATTGAAGGCGTCCCGGAAGGCGTTCTCCGGAATAGGCTTGAGAGCCGAGGTGCATGCTGCTTGGATCAACTCTGTCGTCTTGCCTTTCATCGGGATCATACTCAAAGTTATTCAAAAATTGGGCAATTAAACGAATACTTAATCGACGGTCTGAGTTCAAAACTTTGCGCACACGAGTCACGTTGTCGGTGTTCGTCGAAGTCGCTAGTCTCCTAGAACGGTCTTCATCAGCGACCTCTTCCCGGCCCTCCAAAAAGGCCTTGCGCAAAAATGTTTGTCCTGACTCTCCAGGTGCTCGGAGACAACTGACCAGCCGCACGTCCATTAGCTAGGAACGCCCTCTTCCGAATCCAGTCGGTGCGCGCATGCTATAAAGTACAGTCGCAGCGGAAGAAAATCAGTCCTATTAATTGATGATTATAATTGATTTCAAATTGGAAAGCTATTGGACTTAATCAACAATCCGTTTGATTGTCGGTGATAGTGAACTATGACGATGAGAAAATAGACTGGAACCCTTATGTGGAGAATATATAATTTGTTTCGGTAAGACACCTGTCTCTTTTAAAGGACGATTCAATTCCACGTATATATAATATTTTAATACAAATCTTCATTATTGCCTTAAAAATAAGCTCCTCTTGAACCAATTTAGTTAAATCTTAATCAGATTTTTTATGCACTTGTCGTATATTAGCACTCGGCTGGGATGGCCTTCAGTGCCTTCAGCGAATTTTGTGTTTTTTGTTTTCGACTCATTCTTGAATTGCCGTTCCGTACATAGTTGGACAGTTTCGAAATCATATTCATAAACCCACGTTTCGTCACCAGTAATTATGCGTTTGATGAATGTATGGTCCTAAGCTACGTTATCAAGCACATCTTTTAGAATCTGATATGCGGTTTCTTAAGTAATTTTATTCAGGCTCTATATTGGAAAATTTTTGTTTATCCATTTTCCTTAATGACCTAACAGTTTATTAGACTATTGCAGAACATCGAACCTTCCGGGTAAACCACGGCATAGAGTAATACAATTCTAAATTCGTCCATTCGGACGACATGACCTAGCCAGCGAAGCCGCTGTCTTTTAATTCGCTGAACTATTTATGTCAATGTCGTCGTATATCTCATACAGCTCATCGTTCCGTCGAATGCGGTATCCCCTCCACAAGGTTGTGCGCTGGGTTTGGGAACCGCCACGTAAAAAACGACCCCAGTGAAAAAGTATTCTTCTTCTTCTTAATTGGCGTAGACACCGCTTACGCGATTATAGCCGAGTTAACAACAGCGCGCCAGTCGTTTCTTCTTTTGTGGTCGATCGTAACGTTGCGAGGTAGGCATCCTCCAAAAGTATTAGGCTCGCTTTATTCTATGTAAAACATACTTCTCGAGTCACCCTCGTCTGCATAGGTATGTAGAATTGAAGCTTAAGTTATTATCATTCTAGACATGTCGCTTTATTCAGCCGACTGACACTGCTCTTGCTTCTGTTGCCCGGCTTTTTATTGTTATTTGTATATTTGGTATATACATAATAGGCGTCGTCATTGTCTTCATCGCACTGCTCGCGCTTGGATGGTGTGTATGTATTTAGGTATATATGTACATAACTAATTTCTGAGTTTCTTTGTACACTTTTGACGGCGCATTGCGTTCGAATCGCCGCTATTACCCCATAATTTAGGGTAAAATTTCACGAGCAATCGAGCGGTGCCATTTATTTTCTGCTCGCGGTAAGCGGCCGCAAACAGCAGGCATCGCGTTCAACGTGGCAGAGATATGCATACAAGTATGTACAAATGTCATATATACACACTATTATACATATATGTATGTATGTATATTTGTTCATTGGACACAGATACTGGTCGTAAAAAAAGAATTGCCCGGAATATCTGCTTATAATAAAGTGATGTTTTGCGATTTCATTATTAAGGTGGAATGACAGCAACAATAGCAATAACAACAGATATAACCGTAACAAAATGTACAAGATGTCGGCAATTGATCGTCATACGTAAGAGTATCTATGCTCGGCTACAAGTAGAAAACCTAGAAACGGTTGTACACACTTTTATGTATAAAAGCACACATACAAATGTAAATATGTATATATGAGTATATTATGCGGCGTCATGTCCATTAGGCAGCTCGTCAGTTCAAAGTTGTTGTAGGTGGCAATTCTAGGAGATTAAAGTGGACACAGCTAACTGAATAGGCACATGTGTAAATATGTGTGTATGTATGTACAATATGTATGTATGTATGTGTGTTGTGATTTTTTGCATTGACAAACTTGTTTGGCGCTTTTTTCTCTTCAACTTGTACAATTTCAGAGGGCAATGTACTTGTAGCGATGTCTCGCCTGTGTTCATTATATGTACATATACTTAAAAAATTACATGTCATATATACATACATATGTACATATTAACAGTGAATATATATTATTAATTTAGAATTAATTGTTAAGATTTTAAAAATTTTAATTACCAGAATTGGTAATCTGAGGTTAACATCCCCCACGGTGGTATAATGGATGGCATTATCGAAAAAGTGCCGTACTAAATCCTTAGAACATGTGCAACGGACCTGGTTGATGGAGGAATGAAAATCACGTCAACAAAGACTCTTGAGGTTATCCTCGACATTCAGTCAATGTACATATATACAAGTGATGTAAAGCTTACGGGCAGCCGGCTTGGAATCAAGCTCGGCGTCACACGGCATCGTATTATACTCGACCTTCTTAATGAACTTGGGCTAAGTTGGCAATGCGACCGAGAAAAGCAGATCCATGGGAATTAAACACGCCGTTTTCATTCCCCAGTAGAGAAAAATTTACCAATATTTTCATGATCGACTGTTGTAACGGCGAAATCTACATAAGTTTGTATACACCGAACGGATCAAAGCGTTGAAATAGGAACAGGTGCGGGTTCCTTCTGTAGCAATCCATGCGTAGAAGGTTGGTTTAAGCTAAATGAATACAATTAAGTCAGGCCGAAATTGGAGGCATTACTGAAGTTGCCATGTGGGTTTCTGCTCTAACCAACATGTCATAAACCTTCTAGTGATAACCAACCCATTAACGCTATCCGTAGCGCGAATATCAAGTCTCACTGCTTATCTTTATGCAAGGAAGCAATAAATATACTCTTAATAGATAACTCGGATAATGCATCAAAATACCCAGTCTTATAGAAACACAAAAAATGAAAAAGTAGATGAGCTGGACAGCTCGGGTGCAGCTGAAAACAGAACTCTTCTAAAGTGCCCCAGACCATTCAACAGCTCAGGTCTTGGGGCACTAGCAACACAGAGTATACCACAAAGTTACTTTGGGGTAGTGTTGATGGTAGACAGACCAAATAGCTTCTAATGCATGCGAAATGGAACAAAGTAATATTGTAGGGCTCATCATAGGACACCTACTCCTAAGATCCCACCTTCAGATTTGCAAAATAGAAGACGCTGGCACATTATCTATGGGAATGCCAGTCTTCAGTCGAATGAGACGGCTTCCAATGCCGAACTTAAGAGACATTGGGCAGTTGGTAGAAAAAAGTCAGGTTTCTTAGCAAATGACAATTAGCTAGACAAGGCTTAATTTAGATACCAATCTGGAGCCCAATGAACCTAATTATGGCATAAGCGCTGATAATCAATGATACTAACGACATGAATCAATGTACTCAATGTACCCAAAAGGTCGGAGATCTTTATATTTGATATGGATTGTTTTGACTTTTATCATGATAATATAATGTATAGGTTGCCGTTGTTGTTGTTGTTTATGCGGCAGGATTTTTCCGAGTTGACAGTCCATGGCCGATTAAAAATCCGTGTCCGTTCCAGTTACGTAGACCCGACTGTCGTGGGAACGGTGTATAGGGCGCTGTTTTTTCTGTTTATAAAAATAAAAGTAATGAGCTTGCAAAGAAAGACATTTTCATTCTATCATCAGACCGGGAATGAGTCGGATCTACGAGAGGTCCATTTAAATTCCCTATTTAGAGCGGAAGCGGTAAGGCTAAAAACTTTGCAGAGAATTGTCAGCTCCAAATCTTTAGAAATATCTTGTGTATCAATCTGTAAATTTTCCATTCGAGCTAGTTGGAATAGTTATTCACTTGTAAGTGTGTACAAGTGTGTACTTATAGACCTAATGGTCTTCTGCATTATTTAAGGAATAACCAACTGTGCTCCCCGCCGCGGTCTCAGCATTAATATTTAAGCTGACATATTCTCAATTAGAAGTCGATAACGGAATTCCAATTAGAATTGCTTCTACGGAAAACGAGTAAGACGCATTTCAATAAATAATATCGTTTCAAATCATAATTTAAGATTTTTAGTAAGAAAAATGCTGAGTTTTGAACTATTCAAACAAATCCAGATCTAGTCTAAATTTTGAACTGTTTATTTATTAGTATAAATACTTATATTATCCTAGATCGACGGAAAATATTCCACAATAATGTTGACGAATGTGACCTGGTTGTCAGATCTTGGTTCACTATATGTAAATCCGGGTCCCTTTCGGTCAACAACAACTTTGTCAAACTGTGTGATATGGAAATTCTTATCTAAACCTATTTTATTACTACATACATAGGTATGTACATATTGCTTAACAATTTATGTTATAGTTATGATATACATATGTACATATGCACATGCTTTGCACACACATGTATCTACTCATAGCGGAAGCAAATTTGGCCTTAATTTCACCTTGACCTAGTCGACCAGATTTATTTAATTATAATTTAAGCTTCTAAATCTTTCCTAACAACTCCAGCTAATACCAAGAAACATCAATCTACTTATGGCTTCGATGAAAATTTTCGTCTGCTAGATGCCTGGTTACACACAACGCAACATATAAAATATGTATAGAACGCTATACGGTAACACCATTGCTGCGCGCATTTTTCTCGGTTCGGCGTCAGCTTCATCGTAGTTTATGGATACACACGATTTACCAGCGCACCCGGTGTTGTTTTGGCTTTGTTGTGTTTAGCAATTGTTTTTGTTTTTGTCATTGTTGTTGCCAGTAGCGTTGCCGTGGTTTTTTGTTTGCTGTTTACTCTTATTGTTTGGCTTAGAAGTTGACGCGCTGTTGTTATTGTGACGCGCATATGCATATGCACATATGCGAAGAGAATTGTATTTGTGAGAGCAGCAGCACAGTCACAACCTCACAGTCGACGTCAGCTTTACATTCTATTTGTGCGCCGACAGCGCTCTCCATCAATTCTACACACACCAAATCATATTGATACCGTCAACAGCGCAGTCAACGTCAAGCATAACTGACATTTTCGTCTTCATTTGCGATTCCCACGCATTTCATTGTAATTAAACGCATTTAATTGTTGATTTTCTTAATAAATTAAATTACTCACCTTGAGTTAACTGCCTTTTAAGTAAACGATTAAATAATATTATTATATTTTGATAGTAACTTTTATGCAAAAGGTATTTCGTTATAATCACATTAATTTTATGTTCATACACACAAACTTAAGACTGCAAATTTTTGCCAAATCTTCGCACACTTATTTTTCCGAATTAGAATTAAAATGTAATAAAAACACACTCACATAAACACCGACGTATTGCATTTATTTATTGTTTATTTGCGTTTACCAATGTTTTTGTTTATAATAATTTAATGTCAAACGCAAAACTCACCGTCGCCGTTTCTATTACCAACAATTCGCATCAAATCGTTTCGTCGACTGCGCTTCGTAGAAGTCATAGTCGCAACTGTTTCTTGTTATTTCGATGCATTTTATGTTCATTTTATTATTATAAATCGGAGTACGAATACAAGTTGGGAAATTATAAACTTTGGTTTTTATCAATTGTAAATAAACTACACTTTAATTTTTATGCGAACAGAGAACATTAAATGACTTTTAAATTTCTTTACAATTCTCTGCTTTTCCTTTTTGAGTTCTTTAATGCAACTTGTTCGGGACCAATTTACTTAAAACACGTCTGCTTCTAGAACAAGCTGCACATACATGTTCCAAGCAATTTTATATCAAACATGCTGTGTTATTTATCTCTTTTAAAAGAGAAGCTTATTAACAGAGTGCTTAAAGAGCATGGAATAGGTATTAAAAAATACTTCATGGCAAATTTTTAATGTTATAATTTGAATGTCTGATAAAATAAAAAAATCTTCAGTGTTTTGCTTAAAAAAATATATTTAATTTTGAGAAATGATAAGAACCTTTTAAAAGGAAATAGTTTAGTGTCTGAATACCAAACGGATTTTTATCTTCTTTAAATACTAAACACCTTTGCAAATTGTGTCTAAACCAGCGGCCATCTTCACAAGTGTTCAATAATTTTATACAGTGGCGTAGCTAGGGGGGCCGAAGGGAGCCGTCGCCCCGGGCGCAACGTCTTGGTGGCGGCAAAATGGTATTTAAAAACTCCAATTCGGGCAAAAATTCCTGCAAATTGTGTCAAAAGTGTACAAGATATAGGGCGAAAATGGGTTTTTTCTATGGCTTTTAATAAGATGTCTTGTAAATTTACTATCAATTTCCTCAAAAACCGTATTGTGAGAATTTTGGAACTTCAGAATTTGCGTGGCTTCTAGTTTATAAATTTTATATACTTAATATCGAAGATATTTTGTAAAAATTCACTTTTGTTCGAACCACCTCATGAAACTTGTTGGTAGGTAGATAAAGGGGGGCGGCAGAACATCCTTGGCCCCGGGCGCCCAAAGTTGTAGCTACGCCACTGATTTTATAATCGTTTTTAAACCGGCCGGTTTTTTTAAACATCTTATATATGTATACTTGTGGATGAAAGGAATAAACATTTCATATCACATTTTTGATTGCAAATTTGAATTTTCCGCTGTAATTACTAGGAAAAACCATCAGACCAACTCAAAAAAAAGTTATGAAGTTATATGTGTTGCTTGTCGCGAGCAACAACACCCTTTCGCTTCTTGTAACATCATACCCCAAACAATATTACTGGGTACACAAATAAAGATATGTGTATGTATAATTTAAATCTACATACATAAGTTTCCAATCTAATCCTAACTTAAATATATTCGACAATAAAGGTACTATGAAATATTTGCTGAATTAGAAATTGGTTTGAGATCATTTTACTGATTC
This sequence comes from Bactrocera neohumeralis, assembly GCF_024586455.1. Lineage (NCBI taxonomy): Eukaryota > Metazoa > Arthropoda > Insecta > Diptera > Tephritidae > Bactrocera > Bactrocera neohumeralis. Next base: position 43,166,138 of record NC_065921.1, read on the forward strand.
AAATATATGTATATACTTACATAGACATATACATACATATATGATGAAAACCCGTTGTAAAGAGATTAACGCAGGAATACTACAGTATTACACAAAAAAACAACTCATTTCTCAAGCATTTATGAAACACTTTTATTTTATTTTACGTCTGTTTTCAATTCAAATCTTCAACAAAATATTTACAATTACATTTAACGGTTCACATGCACATTAGACAGTTACGTGATCGTTAAACTGCCGCATGAACTATAAATTACTTACTATTTAGAAATTAAAAGTAAGCGGGTGTACTGGGAAATAGCCTTTACTCTTAATGACTTGCTTAGCTAACCGTTGCAAGTTACTATCGTTATTAACATATTGTCCATTGAAGATTTCTGTGCATAGTGTGTGCACTTTTTTGCGACCATGCGTACACACAGCTGATGCCAAGACCAACTCATAGTCGGCCAACTGTAAGCCTATGCAATACGAGCGTGAGGCACGCGCTAAACTGGCAAACATTGCATAGATTGTGGCTGCAATTTCGGCCAAACGCTGCATATCGTGATGCTTCTCCACCACAGCGGTGCCATAGCGTGTTAGCAGCAACTCAACGCACATCTGCAGGCGGGCCACTGATTGTTCGACGCTTTGCGCAGCCGGTTCCAAAGAGGGGTGGACATTTTCATTTAAACGCATTTTAGTCTTTGGATTATCAATGTTTGAACTTTGTAGAAATTTACCCAATATGTGTCCAGGGTGGAAGAGTGGATTGCGCTGCATGCGTACTGTGTCTTGCAGTACACCCTGTTCAAAGAAACGTTAAATTTATTGAAGGTATCTCAAAGATAATAGGCACTCATTTAATAACACAACTTACGCCTGCATGTTGTAAGCCGGCCAGTGCGATGTACAAGCGTAGCGTGTCAATCGATTCGCCTTGTGTGTACAGTTGAGCACTATCACGGAAAAGCACCTCAGTTTCTTGACCGGAAATTAAAGATTTGGGGCCAATGATGTCCATAGATTTACCAGCAATTTTAAACAATTGCGTAAGACAGTAATACTAATGGGAAAATATATGGAAATTAGTAAATAAGAAATTGTTATAAAACTTATTTTATAACTTTATGAAGCCTACTTTGGTAATTGCCGATTCCAATGCCACATCAGGTGTTGCAAATTCATCCAGTATGCCCGCCGTCATATAAATCATACTTTCAATAGCATATGTCGCACAAGACGCCTTCGATAAATGCATCTGCAACATTTCCATATCCCTAGAAGAATAAAAATTTAATAATTGGCATTAAATAAACGAATTAATTTGTAATCACTTCAGTGGCACGTTGCACTGTTGATTGTCGATGCAGTATGAAGTCAAGTCGTTAACCAACTGCTTAGCAATGCCTAGTCCCAACATGGCACTTCGTAACCGGTTACTGCGCAGCAATATCTCTGCTACTTCATTTCCTTCGTTCGCAGCACCGACAATACAACTGGGCGGTAGACGCACTTGGTCAAATTCCACCCGACGTATGTCTAAACCTCTGCAGCCGATTGTCAAATGCTGTTCTCCTAATTTAACACCGGCAGTGTTACTGTCCACTAAGAAAATTGTGGTGCTACGGCTAGCATCTCCTTTAACATTCGCCCGACGAGTTTGAGCGATCACCAAAAAGAGTGGCGTCGCATTGGTTGTAGCGAAAGGACCCGCTATCGCAAACGCCTTATTGCCAGACAAGAGCCACTCGTTAGTTTCCACTATAAATTCAGCGGTGGTATTAAATAGTTCATTTTCTGCCATGTCATACTCGAATATTGCTTCCACGCCTACATGTGAGCCTATATATGCGAATATACAAGTATTTTCAAATAATTATATATGTAAAGATCAACTTTCAGTTGCTTACCGTTTACTAATTTTGGCAGAAATCGCTGTTGTTGTTCGGCGCTGCCCACGTCTTTTAGCAGATCGATTATTATGCGATGTGATAACAGACCTAGCGCTACATTAGTGCAACGTGATTCCGGCTCTGTGAGCATCAAACTGGCAGTCCAACCCAGACCTTTGCCTTCAAAATCTGCCGGCACATTGAGACCATATAAACCCAACTGTCGTACTGAATCCACAACTTCGGCTGGTATTTGGCGCGTGCGATCAATTATAGCATTCTCAACTTGGTCAGTGAAGAAATTTGTAAGCGGCAATTTTTCGTTTTCAATTCGCGACATTTCCTCACGTTGCACAACCTCTGGATAACCAAGCATTTCATTATCAACCACACCAACGAAAAAATTCTTCACTAATGGCAAACGCGCACGCAATTTTCCCACATCTGGTGCCATCTTAACACCAGTCCCGGTGCGCCGTTGCTGATCAATAGCATCTTCGCCAGCAGTGGCTTTTGCTGAGGATTGACTATCACGTCCGGCGCTGGTGCTGGTGGCACGTATACATTTTCCATTCACATATTCGAACCTTTTGCTGGAGTTTTGTTGCACAAATCGATGCAATGTGTTGCGGAGACGTAACATTTTCAGAACAATCCTATAGAAATACCCGGCAGCAGCACCAATGACAGCAGAACTGTCAACTAACTGTTCTCACTTAACAGCTGATTACTTAAAATAACGAGTAGCTTCTAATGTTGTAAGAATCCGTGATTTGAGTGTTAAAGTAATCGTTGGAATTAATTAAAAATAGAAAACAAGTTAACTACAGTTTTACCGATGATAATATATGCTTCACAAATCAGCAACTTCTTAAGCAAGTAAAAACGTCTGCAGAATTTTAGACCCATATCTCAAAAATTGTGGGACTAGTTCGTGTATATACAGACAGACAGACATGGCTAAATTGACTCAGTTCGTCTCGCCGATCATTTAAATTCATATATGCACATATGTATGTACATACATAGATTTTATAGGATCTCCGACATTTTCTACAGGGAAAATCAAATTTTCGTTATAATCTTAATATAGCCTGCTCAAGTTATAAATACATAAATTGTTTGAAACTTAATAAAATTACTTTTGATATTGTTTTACTATTTATTTTACTTCGTCCCCTTTTTCGTTTACTTCCGATGCATTACAGTCACTTTGTTTAGTTCTAATGATTGTGTGCTATTTTTTGTTCTTTAACTGCCGTCCAATTTGTGGTGTGCCCAAAGATTTTCAGCGCGTAATTATGAATGTAACCTGGTATTGAGTGATTTTCTCTCAATATACTCTCTATGAACGACAGCCGCTACTAATGCAGCACCGCGACCCGAACCGTCCTCTGAGAGCATAATGTCATACTTGCGATCCTTCTCCACAAAACGATCCAACGTTTCGCGCATATAACCATCGAAGTTCGGATGACAACGATAAACAGTGCCGTCCACACCGATAATAGAGAAGCTTTCACCAACTTTGTTCACCAAAGCGCCCAGTGTAACGCCCAGCATGTTACCGGCACGCTTCGCTACGACATCGCATACATATTTGAATTTCATGCAGTCATCAGGATCGGCATCGTGCAAATGGAAAATGTCTTTGAAGACATCTTTCACCAATGGCCAGTCATCACCTTTATCGTTGGCTATATCGGAGAGTACTTTCGTTTCAATGCAATTTGGCTTTTTCGTCAGGATGTCCGTGATTTGTTTGCGCAGCTTGCATTGAGCGAATATCAAATTCTCGTTGACGGCGCGCAACATAATCAGGCGTACCAGTTCACCCATGTACATGCCTGAAATCAAAGCATGCTTCATGCAACTTTCAATTATTTAATTACACAACTCACCTGCTACCATTTTTTCATAGATCTGTGAGCCCGGATTCAACGAGTTTTTATCGACAATCTTATCGTAATCGGTTAGTAAATGATCAAGACCACCCTTTTCACCGAAAGCGCCCCACTCCACATTGATTATAATCTTAGGTCGATCCTTATATTTGGAGTCCAAACGTTCACAATTTTCCACCTTCTCCGTATAGCAGGCGTTGCATCCCGTGCCGACAATCAAACCAATATTACATGCCGGATTGCGATGGGCGCATGACATTTGTGTGCCGGTCGTATCGTTCAATATGGCAACCATGTCGATTTTAAGTCCAGTGCGTCGTGTGATTGCCGATTTTAACATAACGCCCACATCTTCACCAACTGTATCCGAACAATTGAAACCTTTCGTCCAACGCACGAGTGTGGCGCGACTCAAGCCGGTCTGCACGCATGGAAATGAGAATGTGAAGCCCAGCGCCATGTGTTCGCCTTCGACCTTCTGCTCACAAACGAATTCATGCAGACACTTGGCGATGTAATCAAAAAGTTGCGTACCGCTGCCGAGCAATTCCTTCTCTGTTAGGTCATAAATCTTTGCCGCTAGTTCGGCATCATGATCGCCCTTCAGCGTGACGAGCAGCACACGAAACCGTGACCCACCCAAATCGAGTGCCAAATATTTACCCGTCTCATTGCCGTGAGGAAAGTCCTGCACATATGTTAGATAGCATTTAGTATCTGCATCCTTGTTAGTCTTCGCGCCCAGGCCTTTGCGTATTTGAGCGCAAAAGTTTTGATAGAGACGCAGAAACTGATCTTCACTGGGTATCAATTCGTTCAGAAATTCTCGTAATCGCGTTAATTCGCTCATTGTTTATTTGTGTTTTTCTTTGGCGTTTGCTTTTAACTAATTTTCTTCCTGATTTCCTTTTTTTCCTTAAATTTTTTTGTTGTTTTATTAAGCACACCTTGGTATCGGCATCAAATAAGCTTCAATTTAGTAATAATGAGGTTATCAAAAAGGATTCAAAAAAAAAATGGTAATTACAAATTTGGAAAATTAAAGACTAGCAATTTTGAAGATTTTTGTAATTATTTTGAAAACTCCGAACTAGTTGATTGTTTGGCAAGAGAGTCACAGCTTGCTTAAGTAGGTTACTTCGGAAAGGGTTGGCGTGTGTGTTTCAAAAATATCCACAATTTCACTTAAAGAGTTATATCGCTGTAAAACCCTATAAAGAGGTCTTATTTTTAGAATTTTCCTTGGAGTAAGGAAAATGGAATTGAATTTTACTCTTTCAGACTTTAATAAAAATGTTTTGAGCGTATAAAAATTATTATATAATATAATAACAAACGGGACCTTAGTTTAGGTAAGACTTTATTGTATTTTTCATAAAATGGCGAACTAATAAAAAGAAAGAAGGTTAAGTTTTTTGCCAAAAAATTAGCAATGAATTATTTCCAAAATAAATCATCCGTAGTTTGCCATGAAATGTTACTACAAAGCTTTACTTAAAATTTTAAGTGGATACGAGACATATGGATCGTTACCCGGTTCGATCGATATAATCGCCCAGCACAGTAGGTAATTTGAGCAACCGTGGATCGGTTTAGCACCACGTTTACTCTAGTAGATATTATGCATTCTCAAAGATGCCATCCAGTAATTACCCAAGACTCTATTGCTGCTGTAAAACAGTGTATCGAAGATGATCCGAGCGAGTCCATCTGTCATCTCACCCAACAATTGGAGCTGTGCCCATCAACTTTATGGAAAACTTTGTGAAAGAATATTGGTTTGCGGGCTTATAAAAGCCAACTTGTGCAAGAATTGAAGCCAAACGACCATCAAGCATAGCGCACGTTCAGTGAATGGATGGCCACCGACCCCCATTTTCCGAAAAGTTTTGTTCAGAGATAAAGCTCATTAAGTTGTTGTTTGGTATACTCTATGGGCACAGGGTTCATATTCGCCCTCATAGAATATTCGCCGGGCATACGGTTTACATACGGTACCAAAACTGAAAAAATTGCCTAAAAATGGTGATCTCCGGTAAAATTTATTCGTGCATATCAAACACATAAGCAAATCCTTATTTTGACAATAGTTCTGATACAAGGTGACATTATTGAAAATTACATACTATCTAAAAAACCTTTCCTTTATAAACAACTTAGTGGTAAATTCGAAAAATCAGTGTTTATTTGTTCCAAATGTGCATGTAAACTGTGATGAAGTAAATAAACAGATTTTATTCTGAATTCAATATTCAATAACAAATAATAACAGTTGCATTTTCAAAGTACAGTAAATTATTTATATACCATGTAGTAGTGGAAATATCCATGAACACGAGGCTTAATTAACAGTACAATTGATATCCACAGGTTGTTGAAGTGAAGATGTTACAGCTGAAAAATCTGTTGCTCATTTATTTGGATTCGATTTTATATTGAAATAATACAGAATTTAACAATACTTACTGTCGGCGTAGGCCGAATCGTGTATCGACAGAATTCTTAATAATGGGCGTAGTTGTAGCCACCACTGTATCTTCGGTATGCGAAGGCTAGTAAAAAATAAGAACATGAATGGCTATTTTAAATTTTCAATTTGTTGATAATTGATTATTTATAAGATTTTTAGAAAATGTGAGCAATCGTCCGCATATAACGGCTGATCCAAGTAGAGGTATTTTTTTCAATGGAAATACTTACGCCTAAACAACGTTTATAAATCATTCACGAAAATTCATCATCATTCATTATTGGATAATATTCGACTGAATAGACCACACACGCTGAGAGTGTACACGAAGACCGTGGAGAGTCAATTCGACAACGTTCGCAATAACTCGAATACGAAATCTGTCGAGATCTTAAATTAAAAGCTTACAAAATAAAGAAGGGGCCGTCGCCCCGGGCACAACGTCTTGGGGGCGGCAAAACGATCTTCACTGTTTTTTAAAACTTCAATTCGGGCAAAAATTGATGCAAATTGTGTCAAAAGTGTACAAGATATAGGGCGAAAATGGGTTTTTTCTATGGCTTTTAATAAGATGTCTTGTAAATTTACTGTCAATTTCCTCTAAAACCGTATTGTGAGAATTTTGGAACTTCAGAATTTGCGTGGCTTCTAGTTTATAAATTTCATATACTTAATATCGAAGATATTTTGTAAAAATTCACTTTTGTTCGAACCACCTCATGAAACTTGTAGGTAGGTAGATAAAGGGGAGCGGCAGAACATCCTTGGCCACGGGCGCCCGAAGTTGTAGCTACGCCACTGGGTATGTAAACAAAAAAATTGCCGCATTTGGGACGGTTTCAACAAGGCGACACTTCTCACACATCGCATCAATCAATGGATTTATTAAGAGAACACTTCGGTGAGCAGACAATTTCATTTGGGCCGGTCAATTGGCCACCACGATCGTGTGATATCACATCATGACTTTTTCGTCAGTTACCAGTCGAAATGCTCGAACGAGTCTTCGAAAATTGAACCCAACGGATGGACAATATGAGACAAAGCCGCGGCCAACTTTTGAAAGAGTTAAACTTCGAAAGATAAATCCCAAAGAATGTTGTTTCGAATGATAATAAACATTCCCCATAACATTTAAAGTTTTTTTTTTCAAAAAGTAGAGAACCTTAAATTGGATGACACTAAATATGCCAAACTAGTTATGTTATTTACTTACTGAAACTCCGTTTGATGGGATAGATCCTCCATGGGCGTTAGTTTATACTCCGGACCCATCAGGCCTAGCATGCATGAAGAGTGCTTAGTTGTAGCCAAAACCGTACCATCTGGCTGCACTGCTTTTTTTATTTGTTCACGTACAAATTGAGCACAAGCGATGCCCATCTCCGTAGCCAAGCAACGATCGAATGGTGTAGGTCTGCCACCCTGTTGCACATGACCTAATTAATGCGCGAAGAGAAAACAAAACTGGTCTTCATTAGTTGTTCATAATAAAATTGCATGTGCTTACACCGACCTAAGATATTGGTGCGACAAGTAAACAGACCGTTGGACTCCTCTTCATAAAGACGTTCGAGGAAGTTTGAGGTATAATTTTTATTCGCACCTTCACTACGCAACACTAGTCCACGATCAATGCCGCCATTCATTTTCGCTATCATATTATAACAGTCGCGTTGTATATCATGGACACTGAATTTTTCCTCATAGATATATGCCGAATCAGCGCCACCGGCCATAGCTGCCATGGTAGGTAAGTAACCGCAATGCCCGCCCATTGTCTCGATAATGAAGACGCGTTTCTTGTAGCCCCGCGCCGAATCGCGTATCAAGTCGCAGATTTTCGTGATCTCATTCAAGCTAGTATCAGCGCCGATGCTGTACTCGGTACCGGGTATATTGTTGGAAATTGTCGATGGTATTACAGCCATTGGAATACAGAATTCCATGAATTTTGGTCGCTCCAAAGTCAAAGCTAAGACGGTGCGATAAGCTTCGAAACCACCGATCACCACTAATGCATGTATCTTAAATTCGCGCAATTGGTGTGCGATTTCTGGAAATCTATCCTCCGGAGTGATACGATTCATGCCAAGAAAAGCGCCACCTTGACCACACCACCCGATGACATCGCTCCTGAAACCAAAAAGCTCCTTTAATTATAGTTAAAAAGTCACGTGAGTGCTTCGTGGTCGCATAGCTACCAAGTCAATGGTTTCAATTCACCAGCTGCAAGTCCCAGCACACCGTTCCTAATGCCATACACCGAGTCACCGTTATAAATAATGGTACGTACCAAACTTCGTGTGGCAGCATTGATGCCACAAGCTGGCGAACCGACGTGCATGACGGCAACATTGAAAGCGTCCTATTCCAATAAAATGAAAGAAAGCATAAATTACATAATACCGAATTGTATATAGGACACAATACGTACGTTGGTGCCATGGCCTTCAACCTTCTTTGGCGTTTTGGTTTGCGACAATAGTTTCAAAGCTTGCAGATTCGCTTGAAACGCTACGCCACGTAAAGCTATCGCTTTCGCCCAATCCTTATCTTGCAGAGCTTTATTCACTGCTTGTGTTCGCTCCACCGCTCCCATGAGAGGAATCCGCTCAATTCGATTGTTAACCAAAACAATAACAACCGGCGTTGTGGTTGCGGTGGATTCCAATACCGCGACGGTTGCTTCGGCGCCCATGCGGCAAGCTAAAATACGATCGTAGGCGCTCGTTGCGCCACCTCGCTGCACATGACCCAGTACCGTGATTCGACTATCCCAACCCAATCTGTCAAAAATCACTTGCTTCACCATCTGCGCTGTAATCGGTTCGCCATTTAGATCATTCGCACCCTCGGCAACGATAATGATATTGAGACGTTGACCACATTCCCGCTCCTGGTTAAAGTTATACACAACGAAGTTTTATTGTAAAAGAAAATAAAAGTGTAAAATGTCTAATAATGTACCAAAATATCCCCGGGAACATTATATGTACATACATACATATGAAATACAATTTTGATGAAGCGTTAGCGTTTGAGAGTAGAGTTATAAGATAAATTTAAGAATATTTTGGACTTCGAGATGACGAGCAAACATTATATGTTGTATGAACCGTCGTTTCCACAACAGTCAGGTCTACATAATCGGAACGGACCCAGATTTTTATTGGGCTAATGACTGTCAACTCGGCAGCATTCCTCCAAATTACTCTTGCAATGTTTTCTACAGCTACTACAACCCCGATTTCGGTAATTTAAAATTTCAAGCCATGTTTGATGGAGGATGCTTCAACTGATACACATGGTGAAGTATTATAGTAATCTATATATCCCTTACTAGCATTACCACTTAATTTAAAACACGGTACAGTATTTTCAGTACTACTCTTGGAGTGAGTTTAGGAGTAAATATAATGTAGATTTTTAAAACTCTTTAACGTTTTTTTTAGACGTTAGGTTTTTAATGAGGAAATAATTTATACGGAGTTAGCCTTTGGATCGATGTAATCACTCTGCAGTGTCGGTAATTCGAGCAACCATGGATCGGTTCCTCACCACGTTTACTCTAGCGGATAATACGCATCCATAGAGACGACGTACAATGCGCTCCGAAGACGCTGCTGTTGTGACTTAGAGTATCGAAGAAGACCCATTGAGTCCATTCGTCAACGTGCGCTACGAGTGGAGATGTACCCATCCACTTTATGGAAGATTTCGCGGAAAGATCTTGGTTGGATCTAGATACCCACCGTTTTCCACAAGTTTGTTCAGCGATGAAGCTCACTTTTAATTTAATTGGTACATTAAAAACAAAATTGTCGCAGTGATGATAATTCACCAGCCTTTGTTGAGACGCCGTTACATCCTCAAAAAGTCGCTGTTGGTGGGCTTTATTCAAAAATGAAGCCGGTCATAATGTTACAGTTAATAGGGAACGCTAAAATGCCATAAATAAGGACTGTTTCATGCCTGAATTAGAGGATGTTGATGTGGACGACCTTTGGTTCCAACAAGACGTCGCTATATGCCATACCGCTAACGAAACAATCAACTAATTGCAGGAAACTTTTGATAACTGAAATATTTCGCTTAGGTAGCCTGCGGAATGGACGCAAAGATCGTGCGATTTAACACCGATGGACTACTTTGTGGAGTCATGTCAAATCGAGGGGATGCATAAAGTGATCGAATTTATTCAAGCCAGCCGCGGCCACTTTCCCGAAATTATTTTAAAACATAAAACCCTTATATAAAATAACCTTTACATACCTTTTGAAGCTTGGAACATAAACGTTCATGCCAATCCAATGGCGGCGGTGCCTCGGGACAAAACACATAATCTGCTTCCGATATTATGCCAGAGACCATTGCTAAATAACTGAAAAGAAAAACTCGTTGGCATTTAATTTAATTACATACATATAAAAAGTAAGGATGGACTAATTTTGGTGAGAGTTCCATTAATATAGCACACATATTGATCAATAGAAATGCTATATAGTTTAAAAATTATCAATAATGATAAAATCTTTACTCCGATGTATTTATTTAGAGAGCTATCACACTTTTGGTATTTTCGAACAAGGGAATGGGCGTGGTTATTATCTTATTTCACCTCTTTACACACTGTATGAGGCTGTGCGGGAAAAATTTGACCTCAACAGGGTTAATTGGTTCAGCTTTAGTACAATAATTTCGAAGTCGAAGATAATTTCGTCTATTTTGGAACCGGTATTAACTCCAATAACAACGTCTGCCTCGAAATCCATAATAAGTTTCCACGCTCACTTTTAAAAAAGTTTGCTTGTTTGCTTAATTAATTAACATTTGTTCTTTGAAGTCGCGGCAATGGTCTTATATCACTCATACACCAAGTTTCATTGCGATACCTCAATTTTTCCTCAAGGTATCGATTGCACGGATAGACAGGCGCTCAAAATACAATGATTCGGAATGGATTACATCGATCATTTTTAGATGACAGTGGTTCCTCTTTAGCATAAAGCTTTCTCTAATTTTTAAACTGATTATACATATGGGACCCTGCTGTACTATATTTTCTTCTAAATTTAACAATTTAATGCTTTTGAGCTTGCCGTTAGAATGTAAAATATACCGAGAATACACTAACCCGCAGTGACGTCCCATTACTTCCATTATAAAAATCCGCCGATGCGAGTAGGCTGTGCTCGCAATTGAATCGATAGCCTCTGTAATGCGATGCAGTGCAGAGTCTGTGCCAATAGTAAGATCCGTGCCACAGAAATCATTATCGATGGATCCAACCTGAAAAGTATGCATTAGTTAGTGGTTATACCGTTTGCACAATACATTACACCACTTACCACGCCCACAATATGCAAATCTTTACATTTTTCTCTCTGTTGTGGTGTTATTTTACCCGAAGCAACCAAGTCGTCTAGTAAACCAGTCCATTCTAAGCGAAATATATTCGCGCCGGTTAGTGAACCATCACCGCCGATTACAATCAAACGGTTTATTTCTACGAAGAAGTATACAAATGCTCTACGATTTCAATATTCCACTGATATATCTGTATGTACCTCTTTGCACCAAATTATAAGCGGCTTTCTTGCGTCCTTCACGCTCCATAAATTCTTTACAGCGTGCCGAACCGATTATCGTGCCACCCACATGTATAATTGACGATACCGACGCCCATGTTGCTTTAACGAATTGATCGCCACCCTGCACCATACCTTGATAGCCCTCACGTATCATGAAAGCCTTAATGAATGATAATGTAGAAAAAGTGAGGACTACATTCCCTAATTCAGTTTCATTGAGTTTCGTCTATACCTGACAGCCCAAATAGACGGCCATTCGTACGCATGCGCGCACTGCGCCATTCATTCCACAGGCATCGCCACCGCTTGTGAAAACCGCTATGGATTGACCCTTATAGAGATTTCTTGAAATCTTCGACATTTTATTAACAATAACCGAGTTTATATCGGGATATTCTTCAGCGGGTATTGTCTGCAAAGCTTCCGTTTTCAATGTCTTTTTTGCTCTAAAACTTATTTCTTTTCGAATCGTTTGAGGTTTATGACATCTCCAAGTTATATTACCAATTAAGTGAGATATTATTATAGACATTTAAAATCAAAAGTTTGGAAATGTAATGGGACAGCTATTTGACGTTTCTCTATTTTAACATTTACTCATATCTTTTTCGTCTATTGTTTATTTAATAATCAGTGAAGTGAACTTGATTCACTCAGTTTTCCGAATCGAAAACTTGAGATAAATATGCAAACTATTTTAGATCTAAGGGTTTTTCCTTCAAAAGGCTAGTAAACGTTTTTGTTTGAGAAAATCTTCAAATGATCAGTTTAGAATCAGATTTGAGTAAGGTTATTTTTAAAGAACTGAAGAGCAATTAGATTGTAATCATACATAACTCTTTACTTAACCTATTCCGAGGATTAAGCCGAAATATGTGAAAAAGTATTTTGAAAAAGTGGCACAAGATAAGTTAGTTTTAATTAGGATAAGTTGGATTTATCGATGACGATAGAGCGACTGATAAGGAGCATGCATCTGCCTCTTTGTAGAATATGGTCTGACCAAAGCATGCCCGACGATTAGAATTTAAGTGTGTTCTTCCCAATCCACAAAAAGGGAGACCCCACAATCTGCGTCAACTACCGTCGGATAAGCCTCCTCAACATGGCATATAAGGTTCTGTCGAGCGAATTGTGTGAAAGATTAAAGCCCACCGTTAACAAACTGATTGGAACTTGTCAGTGAAGCTTTAGCTCTGCACCAAATCTTGGAAAATACTTCTTGAATCTACTGCTGGAGAAAATAATACGAGCTGCAGAGCTGAATAGAGAGGGTACAATATTCTATAAGAGTGTACAGCTTCTGGCGTACGTCGATGATATTGATATCATTGGCCTCAACACCCGCGCCGTTAGTTCTGCTTTCTCCAGACTGGACAAGGAAGCGAAGCAGATGAGTCTGGTAGTGAACGAGGGCAAGATTAAATATCTCCTGTCATTAAACAAACAGCCATAGCATTCGCGACTTGGCTCACACGTCACTGTTGACAGTCATAACTTCGAAGTCAGCATTAAGAGTTTTCGAGAGAAATTGTCTGCGGATGATTTATGGTCCAGGTGGCGAAAGACCTGGACTTGAAATCTCCAATTGGCGCCAAACAACGGAATGGAAGAATGACTGGCTCATTGTTGTAAACTGGGCTATAACCGTGAAAGCTATGTCTACGCCAGTAAGGAAGAAGGATTTAGAAGCTTAAACCTCCATAAATAGTTGGTTCATAGAAAAAACCTGGTAGATCGGGTACATACATATATAAAGATGTGATCAAGACTGTACAATTCGGACATTTGGCGCTGGAATAGACGTGATCACCATCTCACCTTGTGAAACCTATGCTAAACACGTTAGACTGGAGTGACTTTATCCCAGTATTAACTAACCTTATACTCGTATAATCATGCTTCTAACTTCTAACTCTCTTTATGGTCAACCTGATTTCATGCCCTGTCGTTACGTAGATGAATTCAGGTAATATTCGAAGAACTACTCAAAAATTTAGTTTTTGACAAACTGGTATATTCTCCATAATGTAAAAAATCGGTTCAACTTGTTACCTTCTACGGTAATCTGTTTTCAAATTGTTTGTTTTTTTTTGCATTTTCTGTTCCCTTATACCCTTAGAATTAATTGGAAGGTTTCGAAAAAGCCTCAAAAATAATAACTCCGCTCGACGTTCGGAGCGCTCGGAGAGTTCACCTCAAACTTTAAACGCGTTTTTTTCAAAACACACTTTTTTAAACTGGCGGACATGATTCCGGTCGAACTCCTCAACCGATTTGCTTAATTTTTTTTTAACTGTTCACAAAACGGCTGAATTCGTCGCCATACTTTTTATAATTTATTGACAGTGTTATGACAAAATTTATGTAAAAAAACATGGGGAAAAATTAAAAACAAAAAAAACGATAATTACTTTTTTATTTATCAACATTTTTGATTTGACATTGAGAAATCGTGTCCGCCAGTGAAAAAACGCACCTCATTCACCCAACCATTTCTCCGACAGATGTCATTAAAAAATTGTTTATACACTCCACGATATACCTCATGATATGTGAAAAAAGTTCTATTGTAGAATTAGAATTTCTATGAAAAAAATGTCAAAAAACAAGCCAAATTACCCTTTGACCCCTTAATGTCAATAACCTTATTTAAACTTAATATATACTTAAGATGGATTACCATTACAATACTTGTACAACAGCAGATATGACCATAAAACCACTTAAGGCCCATTTCTCATTGTTTGGTTAGCAACCATTTGTTAGTTAAGTTCTGGTTAACTTAACTAAACCTCTTTTCGGAAAAGTTAACCACAACTTAACTGACAGATGGTTGCTAACCAGACATTGAGAAAACAGCCCTTTAACTTATCAAAACCATATTCCAGGTTATTGTCATAAATTAATCCTCTCAGTCTGGATAAACTTCAATCCCATATATGTAAATCCCACATGCCACTTCACTTAGCCTGGCATTAGTCATCCCCCTAAGTAAATTTTTTTACGGTCCTTTACTATTGTAACAGCACATAACTTAGATTGCATTAAGTCTTAGCAAGTTGACTAATTAACAGTTACAATAACAAATTTCAGAATTACAAATTTCATCTCGAAACTCAAAAAGGGAAACACTCACAACACCGAAAATCAAACAAATCACAATTCTCGTATTATAACATATCTGTTCTGTAAAATCAACTCGTTCAACTGTTCCCAAAATAAAATCAGCTGTCTTCAAATTAACCTTATTACTCAACATTTCGGCGCAGAAGCGCATAAATTCCAGAATAAAAACCGTTTTATATAAGAAAATCAGTATTTATAACGAAATTTAAATAATAAATAAGTATAAAATGATACGCCGACAAACATTATTACTAGCACAACTACAACATGTGTACACCAAGCGTAATATTGCTTACAAAAATCTGCTAGCGCTTAAAGGACGTGGTTTCTTTCAAGACATTTTTCCCGATACCGCAAAGTAAATACTTTTGTTTAAATTAAATGGATTTATTTAAATTACCATATATTTTTAACGTTTTAAAAAGTGAACAAATGAAAGCACTCTTCACAAGTGGACCACAAACAATTTACGCCGGCTTTGATCCAACAGCCAATAGCTTGCATGTAGGCAATTTGCTGGTGATAATGGGCTTGCTGCATTGCCAACGTGCCGGTCATAATCCCATTGCACTGGTGTGAGGCATTAAATTACATACAGTTTAAGTGAAGGAAAATATTACTTATATATCTTGGTAATTTAGGTTGGCGGCGCTACCGGCTTGATTGGCGATCCAAGTGGACGCAAAACAGAACGCAATCAAATGGGTGAAACCGAAATCGAAACGAATTTAAAAGGCATTAGAAGTCAATTGGAGCGTATATTCAAAAATCATCAAGACTGTTTGTGGGACGACAAAAAATACAAACATAAACTGCCTGAATTACGGTAAGTAGTTTTTATTACTTAGTAAAAAGATTAAATTTAATAATGCATCATTATTTTTTAAAGTGTTGTGAACAATGCCGACTGGTATGCGAATATCAATCTCATCGATTTCATAGCTAACATGGGTCGTCATTTCCGTATGGGCTCCATGCTATCACGATCATCTGTACAAACGCGCCTGGAATCCGAGTCTGGCATGAGTTTTACAGAGTTCACTTATCAAATTTTCCAAGCATACGATTGGTTGCATTTATGTCGTGCCTATGATTGTCGTTTCCAAATGGGCGGCTCTGATCAGATGGGTAATTTGATGACCGGTCATGAGTTAATAAGTCGTGTGGTTAAAAAACCGGTTTTTGGCATGACATTACCTTTGGTAACCAACGAAGAAGGTGACAAATTTGGCAAATCGGCAGGAAACGCAGTTTGGCTCGATGAAGAGAAAACCTCTGCATTTGCGCTGTACCAATTCTTTGTGCGCATGCCTGATTCCGAGGTTGAAAAGCTTTTAAAACTTTTTACATTCATACCGCTGCCAGAAGTTGAACTGTTGATGCGTGAACATAACAGGGAGCCAGAAAAGCGTAAAGCACAAACTCTCCTAGCCGAAGATGTGACACTGCTCGTGCATGGAGGTAAATTCTTCGTGCTATACTATGCATTACTTGTATATTCAATTTATTTATTTGCAGAAAAGGGCCTTAAGCAGGCTGAGCGCATAACAGACGCTTTATATAAAGGTAGTGTGGATGCGTTGGGAGAACTCAATTACGAGGAGGTGAAACAGACATTCGCCGGTGCAAAAGTGGTGGACTTACTAGCCGAACCGGGCATGTCTATGCTGCAATTGGCAATGAAGGCAAAGTGTTTCAACAGTGAAAGTAAGCAGAAATACAACAAAATTCACAAACATTTATGCCACACACATTTCATTTGCTATAGGTGATGCGATGCGCATTATAGCCGCTGGCGGCTTTTACATTAACCAAAAGCGTGTGCAGAATATCGCTGAAATTATTTCGCATGGCATTCATGTGCTGAAAAATGGACTTTCACTGCTGCGTGTGGGGAAGAAGAACTTCTACATTGTGCGCTGGCTTAAATAACCGTAGCGACAAGTAAGGGTACACCTGTGTGTTACATTGTTAAAGTAGACTAAGTTGAAAAATTAGTCAGTCGTGTTGTTTCAGTAAAATAGAAGTTTTATTAATAATTCTAACTACAATTGCAAACGATAAAATTAAGGTTTCGGTCCTCTAGCACCCACTGGCTTCCGCCAACGTTTACGTGCAAGCAAATCTTTTGCTTTCTCCTTTTTCAGATTCTTATCGTAGAATTTACCGCTCTTCGTAAATGTCTTCTGCTCGTTACGCATTTCAGCTAATTTTCTATTTTTCTGTTTCAATATATTTTTCTTATTTGCAGACTTCTTTTTGCCCGCCTCTGAGAATTGCACTTTAATCGTGCGTCCTTGCAGCATAGAATTGTGTAGTTGAAAACCACGTTGATAGCCCTCCAGGTCAGCCATTTCCACAAAAGCAAAACCACCGCGTCGTTTCTTTGGTATACGCACACTTTTCACCGTGCCGGCGCTGCCAAAGTGCGATTCCAAATCGGATTTTGTCGTTTCGAAATTTAAATTAGTCACATAGAGCACATGTCGATTGGCTTTCGCTGCTCCACGCATCAGCGCACCCAACTGTTCTTTTGTCAAATTGGTTTTCACTTCATCGGTGTTCTCGTCGTCGCTACTGACAACGCCATTTGCTTTCGGTGCACTGGTATCTTTCGCTTCACCATTTTCTGTACCTGCTTCCCCATCTGTATTTTCTGCATCGCTATCGTCTTCTTCACTATCGCTGGAATCGGCTGCGGCAGCTTTTTCTACATAGGTGCCATCCAGTATCTCCTGCCGCTTGACATCGTCAAAGTTGCCCAGCAAATCAGCCGTATCGCCATTCACTGTGCGCCGCACACGTTTCGGCTTCACAAACTCTTCAACGTTGTAATCACTATCGGACGAATCGTTAGCCATTTGAGTGCTTTTGGCTGCGATTTTCGATTTTCTTTCAGTATTTATTTAATAAATTATGCGCCTCGTTTTCTTCTATATATGTATCTGCAAATTTGAATCAAAACAATAACACATGTGATGAAATGTCAGTGCCGCAACTTCTTTCAACTATAACCATTCACAATAATAAAATGTTTCGAATTATTGAAAAACTACTAATATTTTGTTAATTTATTGTTATTTCTGCTTTATTTGTTTATAATTTATTATTAACACGTGTTTACGTTTTCAAATTGTTCACTCATCCTAATCACGTGCGTGATTTAAGTACAAAATAGTTTATTTTGTAAATTTGTCATTGTGAATGCACGCATCTGAAAGAAGCTGCACGCAGTTTTTGGCCCGCCAGCCACTTGCTGTCTATTCCTGGTCGCCTGATGGAATTACAGATGTTGGAAAAGTGTCATATTTCTAAGACGTCGGCAGCGCTGATGCGGCTCTCTATTTAATGTTGCATACTTTTAGGCGCCAATTGTGAAATGTTAACAGAGCATGTTTATTTGTGCATTTAAGCGCAAATTAGTTGAAAATATATTTAAATTTATGTATTTCTTTATACTTTTTTAAAGAAACTATAACGTTTAATGGTGTTTTATTGCTCATTTAATAAATATTAGTATTTTAATAAATATTTCGTATATTGTGTATTCCTTTCCCAATGCTTTGCTTGTATTTTTCAACTTAATTTTTTTTCATAAACATTTAAATAAAAAACTGTTATTTATTTTTTAACAATCATTTTGATTTTATTGATTACTGCATAGATAAGTATCTTCTTTCACTTATGCCCACAGGTTTGCTTTTCTTTTTGTGTGTTTTATATTTTTTTGCGCTCACCCGCTTTATATTGTTTATTAATTTGTTTTCTAAAATAAATTTCTTTCATTTGTTTTCTTGTTTGTGTTTGTTTGTGTGTGTGTCTATGTACTATGTAGTATGGTTTTTTAGTATATTTCTTATAATATGTTTGTTGTTGTGTTGTGTGATCCACTTTGTTTGCATTTATTGGTTTTTGTTTATACATACATATATATGCTTAAATATATATATGTTTGTATGTTAGCTGCTATTTAATATTCTCATTATTGATAATAGTTAACATTAGTTGTTTTCTATTTAACTCACTACAATGGCTGGCTGATCTTTTTAAACTGACAGTTTTCCAAACAATTTTATTTTCTTATTTATTTGTTTTTTCATTATATTTTCAAAACACTACCGCTATTGCTTGCATTTGAACATGTACATATGTATTCTCCGCTCATTTTTTAATATTTCGCCAACT
The DNA here is from genome assembly GCF_024586455.1 of Bactrocera neohumeralis. NCBI lineage: Eukaryota > Metazoa > Arthropoda > Insecta > Diptera > Tephritidae > Bactrocera > Bactrocera neohumeralis. The sequence goes on from NC_065921.1 coordinate 43,185,297, forward strand.
TGCCAAGTGAAATATAAAATAAGTTTTCTATTAAACGTTACTTAACGGTTAAATAAATTGCTAGTGTTGAAGGTGTTACTGTTTTAACTTTAAAATACACGCATTTAACTCTCTACATTTTCTTTAAACTTAAGCGTCGCAACAATTATCACTAATCCTTCCCTTGACACCAGGCGCTAACACTACATACATGTGTGGGTGTATGTTTGCATGTTTCAGTGTACTGTTAAATTACATACATTTGTATAAGTATATAGTATGGCCATTTCAATTTGTTAGTTGAATGATCTCATTTATTTATTACCAAAATATCGTACAAGTATAATTTTAATTTTTTTTATATTTTTTCATAACTTAAATCTTCTACCTTTATTGTTAATAATTGTTTTTGCTTTTTTACTTGCCACATACTTACTTATAGTTAGACATTAAATTCATTTTTTCACTTTTACTCATTAATTGTTTACTTCATTATGTAATTTATCACACATATTTATGTATTTAAGACAAACTGTAATCACTACTTTGGTTTTAGAATTAAATTTCATATCTGCTTTCCACAAAGATTTGCTTTTTAACTGCAACACACTACTACATAGCGCGTTTACAGTGAGTGCAAAAGGTTTTTCTGCACTTTTCATATAGAAGAGTGCTTTAAAAATGTTTTAACTTCATATTAATGTTTAAGAAAAAAATTAAACTTTTTTTTCAAATTCTTGAAGTAAAGTAATTAAAAATTGTCAAGCGAAATATTTAAAAAAAATTACCAATTTTTATTTTTTTTTAAATTCTAACTACAAAATAATGGTCAACATTTTTTTTAGTAAATTTTTTAAATTTTCCATCTTTTTGATGTAAAGTTATTAAAAATTGTCAAAGGAAAATATTTAAAAAATTACCAATTTTTGATAAAATTACAAAAAAATTAAATCATTTCATTAAAAAATTATGTGATACAAGTTTGGTCAGTAAAAAATTAAATGAAAAACTGAATTTCGTTTTTAAAAAGTTTTTAGCTATATAATAATGTTCAAACACTTTTTTAGTAAAATTTGTAAATTTCCAATTTCCTTGAGGTAAAATAGTTACAATTGTCAAACGAAAATATTAAAAAAAAAATTTAACTAAAATATAATAAAATATTTTTTTCGTAAAAATAAAACAAACAATTAAAATAAAAAAATAGTTTTAATTTTTTAACTTCAAAATATCGATTTTAAACTTGTTTATTAAATTATTTGATTTTTTAATTTTTTATAGAAAAGGGTCTAATAGTGGAAAGTGGAAATTAAAAAAAAACTAAACTAAATTTTATAAGAATAATGTTTTTTACATAAAAATAATAGAATAATAAAAAAAATTGGCTTCAAGTTTCTGAAAACGAAAAACATTGTCAAAAGATTTAAAATATTTACGATATTGGTGATATTTTTTTCTTAATATTAATGTTAAGTGAAAAAAAATTGCATTTACTCTAAAAATATATTTTTTTTGTCCAAAAATATTTTTTTACTCAGAAATTATTATTTTCTTTTTGCAATAATCCACTTTTTTCATAAAAATATTAGAATAATAATAAAAATATGGTTGTAAGTCTGTCTCACAACAAAAAACCAACCCTAGCGACTTTTCAAACTTTAAATATTCATGATGCCGTTTCGAAATTTTTTGGAATTCAGCATAAAAGTTTCAAAATTCAATACTTCATTTTTGTTTTTCTAATATAAAACATTTGTTTTTGTAGTATCTTTAATTATTTTGCATTTCAACAATAAACTTAAATCTTCTAGGAAAAAATATTTAACTAATTATATTTCAAAAACTTTAATGAACACACACAAATTCAAAAAAAAAATTTATTTTTAAGAATTGCAAGTTTTTATGAAACGAAAAACTTTAAACTCTCGCCGTTATAAAACATCATTATTTTATTGCCATTTTTCGCCACTAATTCACAATTCAAAACTCTAGTTTAGTAAAAATAATTTTCTTTTTCCATTTTCAGTTAACTTCTACATACAAATATATGCAAATGTGTAAGTGATCAACACATACACATTTATTACTGTAAATTCTGGGCTTGAATTAAAACCATACAACTACAACACACCGACAACCCCCTACTACTACATCAGACACATATGCATGTATGTACATACATATGTATGTATTTACACACTCATTTTTTATAAAATTAATTATTGTTTATCGATTTTAAAAAGGCGGCGGGGATATGTCACAAAAATTAATTAGATCTCATTGCTAGTTACTAGAATTAATTGTTTAAACTACAAATATTTAATATACACACACACGCACACGTGTACATAAAGATGTACAGCTACCACATAAGCATGTGTGTGTTAGTAATTATATTGCGCATTTCAAATAAATAAAAATAATATATATGCATACACATATATGTATGTATATATGTATATATATACATTTTATAGCGTAAACACAATTTGTTATTTGTAAGCACTAACTTTTATTAAATATCATAGTTATTATTTAAATAAAATTGTTGTATATTTGTAAAGAACACTTGATTGATCATATGCAATTATATACATATGTACACAAATATATATGTATATTTTCATTGTTAACTAATAATTATTCAATTAATGTTTAATAGTTATTATGCAACATGTGCAACTAATTGGGGGAATCATGAACTTCAACTTTAAATTATACACACTAAAATATTGCATTCTAATTATTGTACGCATAATTATTATTTAATTCCTCTGTTAGTCGCTTATTACTTTATTAATTAATGTTATTTTAATATTTTTTGCAGATATTTTATTTTTTTCATAAAGGTCTCTCTTTTTTATTAATCGTCGAATATCCTAAATGCAAAACGCTCATATCGTATCACAGAAATGCTTACATACACACGCACCCGCACACATACAAATAAATATGTAAACCATTGCATAGAAATTTATTAAAAAAATAACTAATTCAAAAGGAAAAATTAACTAAATTTCTGGAGAATGTTGTGCATACTAAAAAAAAAAAATTGTGTTATAATAATGATTTTATAAAAAAAAAATAATAATGATAGTGATTTTTAAAAAAGATATATATGATAATGATTTCATAAAAAAAATATTTTGAAATAATAATGATTTGAAAAAAAAAATTATAGGATAAGGATTTTATAAAAAACTATAATATCATGATTTCATAAAACAAATTTTAATATGATTGTTGATTTATAAAAAACAATTTTTTATATAATGTAACAAGAAAAAATTTAATATGATAATGATTTTATAAAAAAAATTTAATATAACAATAAAAAAAATTACATAATAATGATTTCACAAGAATAAATTATGATAATGGCTATAAAAAAATAATACCAGAGATTGAGAGCAACTTAAAAATCAAGTTGCTTTACTTGCTTAATCAGTAACAGAATTATTGCAAAAAAAATATTTAAAATATTTGTAAAAAAAATTTTTCTCACTATAAAAATGTGATGTAATACGCAAATAGTACAACTTGAATAAAAATAAATAAATTGTAAATATTTAAAATTATATAAACAAAAATTTCACTTTTCCTCCACAATTATTTCAACAAATTTCTTGTTAAGCATTTTTTATGGTTTTATTATCTAGCATTAATTTAACACAATATCTAAGAGTATTTTTTATGAACAAACAAAATATTTAATGTCATCAAACGATATTTCACGATTTACGTTTTTTTTATAAAATAATCCATATTCCACGAATTACGAACTTTTCATCAAAAAGTATACATAATAAGCAAATTTAATTGTATTTTTTTATTACCAGGAAAGGAGCTTTTTAATGTAAACACTAAAAAATAAACACAGCTTTCAAATATTATTAAAATTATTGTTATATTTTAATCGGAAAATATGAAATAATCGAAAAAATGTATTTTATATAAGCAATTATTTTTTCTTCTCTTAGCAGCAGCTAATTTTTCGTATTTTTTGTATAATAAACCGAGTTTTCATATAAAAGTTGCCATTCTCTCTCATTTTATTTAATTTAAATTATTATTTCAGATATGCTATTTTTAAGATTCGCGCCAATATATGTAACTCTTATATTGAAAAAAAATTATTATCTTTAGTGCGTTAATTTGTACATATTTTTATTCAAGTGTGAACTCAGCATGTTTCAAAGGTTATCTAACCTCAAAATTCAACTGAAAAACTTACTACAGATCTTAGAACAAAGTTCGCTGTCAACCAACCGTTGCATCTTTTTGTACTTCTAAATTCTCTGGTTTTACATATTTGATTATATTGCGCTTGGTACAAATTCATGCTTTGAAATTGTCAACAAATTATTAAAATTTTAGTATGGATTTTTTCTTGCGATCAAGTTATTATTTTTTATTTAATTTCAACCTTCTATCAAAATCAAATTATTATCTTTTTTTAATTTTAACCTTATATCCGAAACAAAGAAATTCAATTCAATTTTAATAAGGAATTAATTATTTTTTCCGAATCGCTTAAATTGTAACAAGTCCGTCGTGTACACTCGAAATTCCGTTCTACGGTTGACATAATTGAACATTTTCTGTATGATTATTTTAAAATCATTTAAGTGGCAATTTGAAAATAATATTTGCATAATTGAATAATTAATATTTAAGATTGTCTTTAATAATTTTTTATGAAATATATTTTTTTAATAAATAATAAATGAAGATCAACAAATTTCAACATAACCTCAAATTCAAACAAATTCGTGTATACTCGAAGTGCCATTCTATATGAGGCTTATTAGACATTTTTCCACATGATCTGTTTAAAATATTTACTTTAACATAAAAATAAAATTTAAATTAATATTTTAATAGTTTAAGAATTAATATTTAATCTGATATTCAAAAATATTTGCAAATACATTAATTAAAACACTAACTAATCAATCAGTTTACTATCATTATAAACCTGTTTTTTTAATATTTACTTCAAACTAATTTTTTAATTTTGCCAAAAACTCACTTAGATTGCATTGAGGTTTTTGATACTTGAAAATAAAATTAAAAAACAAAGTGAACAAAAAATACAAGGCAACACAATGAAATCATAATTTGGTTTTAAGCCGCAATTCGCAGCATCAGTAAATTTTAGACAAAATTTGCTTTTAAATTTCGACCATTCAATAAATATTTTTATATATATTTTTTTTTTTTATTTCAGACCATTAAAACTTATTTAAAAAATTCAATAGTAAGAATAAAAAATTAATAACTTTTTTAACTAATTTTTTTTTTAATAGATAATAGTAAACAGATATATTTCTTTAAGTGAAATAAAAAATGTATTAAATTCACGCAAACAATCATTAATAAAACTTAAATCGTGTTACAAAAGGCACATGATCAGCGTAACAATTCTATATAAACTAATGATAAAACACAACCAATTTGGCGTTGACGAGTTAAAAAAAATACCAAAGTTTTAGTAAATTAGTTAATAATTACTAATTAGGTCACTTTACAACATAAAATTAAACAAATATGTTCAGACAACTAATTTCAGCAATATTTTGTATTTTATGCAAAATCAGTTTATATTAAATGATTTTTTCTTGAAGTAAATTTATTTCATGAAATTTTATCTTAATTGAGCTATGAGACAATTTTTTTTGAATTAACTGTATTTTATTGAATTTTATTTTTTTTATATTAAGTTTTATTTTTTAATATTAAATTTTATTATAATTGAGTTTTGATAAACTTTTTTCTTGAATTAAGCTTATTATATTTTTTATATTGAACTTATTTATTATTTATATAGTATTAAATTTATTATTTATTAGTATTAAATTTTTGTTGATTTTTCATATTGCAATACTCTTTTATTATTTTTTATTGTATTAAAAGAGGTTAAACTATTACTTATACAAAGTTTTATTAAAATTTGCATTATTGAATTTTTTCTTATAAATTTAAATGCTTTTTTTTCAAATGTAGTTAATTTCTTTGTTATTAAATTTAACTGAATTCACTTTATTTTTAGTTCTTCAAAAATATTTTTTTTATTAAAATGTTTAGTTTTATTTAAATAAAAATTTATTGAAATAAAAAAAAAATTCATTTTGAATGTAGTTTTTAAATTTATTAAATTAAATTATTAAATTTTATAGTTCATTGTAAATAAAAAATAATGTTCTTTTATTATATTCTACTTATATTTTTATTATTATCATAATTATATTTATTTACTTTCAATTATTATTAATATGAAAATCTATTTTATTTTGAAATTTATCATTTATTTTTTAATAAATTAGTTAAATTTATTTTATTATGAATTAAAAATTAATGTTCAGGTTTGAAAAATGTATTTTTTCTTTTACTTCGTCTTTTGTTTTAATTGACTCTTAGTGGTGTTGTATTTTTATAAATATATTTTTTGAATTTTTTATATTCAAATTATTTTAACTTAATTATTCACTACATTAATTACATTTGTTTTTTTCCTCATTTATTTTATTTTAATTTTTGTTTTTCTTCATTTCTTTTATTTGTATACTTTATTTTATTTTATTTTAATTTCATTTATTGTATTTTTTATTATATTTTCATTTTAATTGTTAATTTTGTCTTTAATTATTTTTAATATTTTCTATATTTAATTCAAAAAACTAAAAAAATTATCACATTCACACACATACATACGTACATTCGAAATGAACCGATATTAGCGTTTGCATACATATATTCACATTTCAACGAAAATTCAAAATCAATTTGAATTCATTTTTTTCATAACTTTACTAATAAAATTCTAACGAAGGGAAGCGATGGAAGAATATAACCCAAGAATAGGCAGCGAACGAGATAATAATCCGAGGATCACCGAATTACGAAAGGATAAAATTATAAAATACATAATATTTACAATAATTAAACATTTAAAATCATCCCGTGTTTTAGCTTTTAAGTTTTTAAAGGATAATTTCTACAAATTATAAGTTCCAACTTGTAAATATGGAGCATCATTAAGAAGATATGCCAAAATCATAATAAAATTACAATAATTTTCAAATGTCTTAAAGAAAATTGCGCATATAGCGTTGCCAATGTCTTTCACAATCAGCAAAAAATTAAATTTCAAAAAAATTAAATTATTTTTTTTTATAATTTGAGGACTTTAGATTAAAAAAATTCTGAATATTTTTGCTTGGATTTGCGAATTTATATAAATAAAAAAATATTATTTTTTTGGAATTTGCGAATCTACGTAAACAAAAATTTGAAAAGAGAAGTTTTTCAACCTCCAAAAAACACTTTCAATGTTACTGCAAGCTTTTTGCGCCACCATCCAATACACTGACAGAAATAGAAACAGCAAGCACATATGCTCCACAACAACTTGCCCACTAGTTAAGCCACTTGCCTGCAACTCCATCATTCTGCACTGCCTCACAAGCGAAGCAGTTGCCTCGGCCATTTGAATATTTTTAAAAATGAAATTGTTTTTGTTGTAATTAAATTTGCAAATTTCATTTCAATTTGTATTGTTTTTCAATTAAAAAATATAAAATATGTATATCGTAGTATATTGTATGTTTATGATACTAAAAAAAAATATATATATAGTATATGTATATTTAAGTAATATTTCTAAAATAAATAAAAATACACAATGTGTTTTGTATCGAATTGTACATAAGGTATTTAGTTGATGAGCATGTGTGTTAGTTGTATGCAGGTGTGTGCATAGGGAGGAGGCGGGGCGCTTGTGTTCGATTGTAACATAGATGGGGGCAAAATGAGAGTGAGAGTGTATGGTGAATGGCTGTGAAGGGTGAGAGTAAGGAGTGAGAAGAGACGATAACTATTTAGATGGAAAACGAAAAAGAGTGGTTTGACATGGACGCAGTGGCGCACTAATTTAAATGGTTAACATAGGAAATAAAGTGTGAAATTGTAGAATATTGTTGTTGTAATTAAATATTTAATATTGCTGCTATTATTGTTGCCAGCATATGCCGCACGTGAGGTTGGCTTCTCGCTCACGCAGCCGAAATCATAGTTTTGCTGCTTTCTACGCCCATGCACATCAGCTCCGTGCCGCCCCAGCTCGCTGATTGACTTCCTTTCGCCCGCCCGCCCACTAATTATAACTGCAGTGCCAGTGTTGCAAACGTAAACGCAATTGTTTCCAAAGTAATAAAAAATAATGATGCGTTTGTGTGCGCACTGCTCGCACCAACTACTAAATCTTATTGCTGCCGCTACCGTTATTGTTGTTAGTTGTTATTGTTGTACTATTTGTTGCGCTGACCGTTGCGGCGATGACATTTATATTGCTGCCATTGCTGCTACCGCTGCCACTGCCGCTGCTGTTACTGTTGTTGTTACTTTGGTCTTGGCGTGCGCTATATTTGGGATTTGTTGGCATAACGGTGTCGGTGACGAGATCATTGGGCGCCTCCAGAACGCCCTTGGCGTGCGCCGCTGCCGTATCACAATCGGTGCGGCGTGAGATCAACAAGCGTATATCGGTGTGCAGTGAGAGGCGACCCGACCGCGACGTTTGGAATCTGCAAAGTGTTCGATAGAGAGAATGTAGCACAAGTGTGGAAGAGACTGGTTTAGCGCTATGTATGGTTGGTTGCCAATAATGCGCAAACTTTTCGAGTATCAAAAGTCAATTTAGATTTAAAAAAAAATTTCCAATTTTTGTTGGCCAAATTTTCGCTTTAAATTTGTGTTATTGTTGGTTATGTTAAATAAGCTCACTTACCTTAAATGTATGGAATAGCGTAGGCGTTTCATATTCTCTGGGGATATGAAGTGTCCGAGATTGCTTTCGCCGTGCAGGCCGCCGCTTGGTGAGAGACGATATTTATTTTTGGCATTATTGTTGTTATTACCGTTATTATTATTCTGATAGCATTTGTTATTGTTATTGTTTATGCTCAAATTGTCGTCGCCACCAGCACCAGCGCCACTACCACCACTACGTCCGCTGCTGCCGTAGCCGTTTGTCGTGCTCGTCTGTACATTCTGCGTCGTCGCTGCTTCATGCGTGCTGGCCTCGGCCAGTATGCGTTGTCTTATGAATGTTTGATGCAGTGGCGGCATGTCGCGCATATCGTACGGTATGACGAACATGCGCACCACGGTGCCCATGGGATTCAGCAGTGTGGCTTGTACATTGCCAGCACGAGGTACCGAGTAGCCCTTGCGTGGTAAACGTATTTCGCACTGAAATGGAGAGTGATTCATTTACGTTAACGAGTTTTAATGCTCCTTATGATATTAATATCACGAATTTCAATATTTTTTTTAAATATATCTAAAACTTAATTAAAATATCAACAAAAATCATATTTAACTACTTTACGAATTTTTATTTCCCTTTCTTCCCTGCTGTTGCATTGCCAAATACCCCATTTCGCCCCAACTCAACAACTCACCACATAAGGCGTACTCAGCGACTCGCCACGCAGTTCATAGAAGTATGAAGCGGCCGGTATTGTCAGCTGTGTGGGACAGAAGCCACCCGATGCGCCTAACAACACCGTAAAACCCATCACTTCCACCTTGGGTACTAGACGCTTTTGCAACAGCGACTCTTCCAGATTGCCCAGCAACGGTTGGCGACCGAAAGCCGCAGCGACGCGTGCACTCTGTTTCAGCGGCGATGTGGCTGGACTATACATGCCAGCACTTTCCAAATCCTCATCGGAGAATTGTTCATCTGAGCCGAGCGATGAACGATCGGAGCGATCGGATAAATGACGTGAACGACGCTTATAGATGGCCGCCTGTTTGGCGAAACGCGGCGATAGTGATGGCGAATTGGGTAGCGTGGGTGCCGAGTATGACTTTTGTACAGGTATATTATTGACTTCGGTGGTGAGTGGTGAGGCACAAACGTTACCGCTGCTGGAATGCATAAGCTGATGATGTAGCTGCAAATGGTTTCCGCTGCGATTCAGCGCTGTCGGCTCAAAGCAAAATGTAATCTCATTTGTAGCACCACCATGTATGGGTATGGGCGACGACTGGCTGCTCGTGATACTGACACCTGTAGGCGATGGCATTGGATTGCAAAATATTGGTGTGAGGTTCACTTTGGGTAGCCCCTTACGCAGCAGCAACGCATTGTGAGCGCCTTGTTGTTGAGGCTGCTTGTGCGGCTTGAGTGCTGTGGGCAATTCGCTGTTGTTGGCACGCATGACAGCAAAACCATCGCCTGCCGCACCAACCGCCTGATTGCCACCAGCACTTACATCGCCGTGATAATTACAATGTAATTGTAATAAGTTGGGTTTAGGCGTCTGTTTGTGCTGGAATGCCTTGTGTACGCCCTGCTGGTGCTGTTGCGTTTGTAGCTGTGGTGAATTGTCGTAATTAACGCCGCCACTCGCAGTAGTAGTGGGTGTTTTAAACTGTGATTCGTCGAAGCGTTCGTCATCCATTAATGAGGTGATGATCGGTGGCGTGCGGTTTTCACTGCGATCGCAGCCGTCGACTTGCTGATCACCACCGGCACGATCGCCTCTCGTCAATAGCGGATACCGCGAAGAGTTTGTGGCGTTGGAAAGTGTGCAACGGTCGATTTGTGGTGTGAGTTTGGTGGACGACATAAACGATTCCTGCAAAACGCGCATTTATATCTAGTTATTAGACTTCATACACACAATGAAATGGAAAAATAAATATTGTATACATACCTCCTCCATGACGTGTGTGCGTGTTGGCAGAGCTGTTAGTGGCGTCACCGGCAGTTGACTTCCGTCGGCGCTTTCCGCAATGAATTTAATAACCTCGCTCTTCTTCCCACCATCATCGTCGGTGTCATCACCAATATCGTCATTGTCAGCCTCATCAGCTAAATGCGCACTAGATGTGGTCGTTGCTTCTTCACTATTGCTATTACCAAAGTTATGCTGTGTCTTCTGGCGCTTGCAAACTTGACAACCCGCCAATGTGTTCTCATGCAAGCTGCTGCCACTGCTCTTACCACCAACATCACCACTGAGCTGATTGTTGTTTTGCGTCTTGCCGCCACACAGTTTGCGGGGCTGCTCCTTCTTGTGCTTGGCTGCGGCCACTTTGGGTGTGCGCTGTATGGCTTGCAACAGCAGTTCGGCTTTGTTGCGTGGCGTATGTATGATTTCGCTGCTGCTAATGCTTGATGCTGTCGAGTCGTCCATATCGTCTACATCCTGTTCGGTGGGTTCATCTATGGCTTGTTCGCCGCGCATGACGCCGCCACTCGAGCAACGCATACAAACGAGCGTCTTCTCGCAGCCGCATTGACGACAGCAACTCATAGGTGTCTGTGTGCCCGTTGAGATCATTTCGATGCGCGTGCTGGTGCGTGGTAGCAATGTTGTCATTGTATCACTGCCATGACTCGTGACATCATCTTCATCACCCTCCTCCATCGGTTGGCAGCAGTTCGCCTCTTCACGCGCTTTCTGCGCACGCTCAAGCTCATTGGTGGCATCCAGTTCGCATGTTGCATCTGTGTTTACCGTTTGCGACTTTCGTGGATGGTGTTGATGATGTTTCTTGTCGCGTTTTAGCATGCGCTTGCGGTACTTCATCAGCTGCTTTTCACGATGTGACATATTAGCACCGGTGCAGAAAGCGCTTGCATGAGTTAAGCTATCGCCAGTACTATTCGCTGTATCGCTAGGGTTATCATCCTCGTCGCCGTATGCCTCACCATCAGCTTCGTCGACTGGCAGTAGCTCATCTTCATCGATGAAAAATACACATTTGTGTTTCGGCGCACAGTTGGCGCGACTGCATGGCATGCTGCTGTCCTGCGTGTCACCACAGTCGTTTCGGAGCTTCGAGCTGCCACTGTTACAGCTGGCACCGTTCGAGACGGCGGCCGAGTTTGTCAATGAATTGGTCGAGCTGCTGTTTGAATGTAAATTTATGCTGGCGGAGCTCGATGTAGAAGTCGGCGCAGCAACCGTGGCTGTTGTGGCAATTCCACAACAACTCGTACGGCTGCTACGTGGCGTATCCTGTGACTTTAAACCAACACAACTGTTGCCGTTGCGAAATGAGTTTGGATCACTTCTATTGATATTGGCGCTGCCGTTGGGTGTTGAGAGCCATTGCGGTGCCTCGGCTATAGCTGCCATACGTGGTGTAGAATTGGACATGTCACCACCTCCTAGTGCGGCTGTTGTTGTCGGCGCTGTTGCTTTTGTCGTTTTTGTTTTAGTTGTTGTCGCTTTGGTTGTTGCCGTTGCTGGCATTGTTGTTGCTGCTGCTACTGTTGTGGATATTATCGTTGTTGTTGGCGTTGACATTGTTGTTGTTGCTATCCCCGGTGTGGATAACATAAGTGTACCGATTTTCGGTATGCCGCCGTTGATGCGTGGAAGACTTTTGAGACAAACCGATATGCTACAATTCTCCGAAATATTGACATTCGGAAAATTGTGTACATTCGGTTTTGAATTAAAGCAGGCAGTGGAGTCAAATGACTTGATGCGGTAGAATATATTAAGGCGCGGTCGTCGATTTACCGCCAGCGCATTATTGAGCTGATTATTAAGCGTATGTGAATTCGGCGATGTGCCCGGTGTGCTGCTGCTACCGCCAGTGGTGCTGCCCACCGGTGTTGCCAGATCACCGGCAGCTCCTGTTGGTGTGTGAAATATTACACGACCCGTGTCATATATAGTTTTATCCGATTTCTTGATCAGATCACACCAGGCACTGATTTGGGAAAAATACAATTGGCTGCGTATTGCACTGCAGAGTGACGGTAGCGTCATGGTGGGCGGTGGAACTCTAGTTGAGGGGAGGAAGAAGAAAATAATAACAGTTAATACGTGTAATGTAGAATATATTAGAGTGCTCTAGTCAAATATACATATATACGTTGGTATGTGCGGTGATTATTAATTCTTTCAAGATTGTTCATTTAAAAAAGTTTGAAAGCTGGATAGTCTTAATAATGTTATTAATTTTGGGGTTAATCAATAATTAATTTTAACTAGCTTCTTAAATTCTTTAAAAATGGTGCTTGAAAATCGTCAGGCAAGCAACCGGCTCGGCATCTCTCGCGGGTTCGTTCAAATAATTTTGGTGGATATTTTTTCAAAAAGAGCACGGTAAAGTCCTTTTAGGCATGCTTTTCCATGCGAATTCCGATCCCACATTCATCTAGAGCATTATAACTGCCGATGAGACATGAGTTTATGAATTTGACTTGCAAACAAGTCGACAATCGTCGGAATGGAGGGGAAAAAACGAGCCGAACCAAAAAAACCACGTCAAAACCGCCCGAAAATCAACATGAGGCTCATTATTTTTATAGATATTCGTGGTTTGATGCATCATGAATTTGTTTCGGAGGGTCAATAATGAGTTCTATTTGGCCGTATTGAAGCATTTCGTGAGAACATCCGTCGAAAACGGCCGGAATTTTTGAAGAACAATTCATGGATTTTACACGATGATAACGCACCATCGCATTGTGACCAAGTTTACAGCCAAAAGCTTAAATTGTCGCTCCGTGGAACCCATTTTTAGTCAACCGTTCATCCCTTGCTTATGAAAAGTGTTTTGAGGACTGGAAAAATCATTGGCATAAATGTATTACATCTGGTGGGGATTACTTTGAAGGCGGCAAATAAATATTGATGAATAGTTAAATATTTTGCGTTTCATTTACAATTTCCGGGTACTTCTATGCCACAATGTATGTATGCTATAGTAGTTCGATATGAACGAAATGGCAGCTTCTTAAACATAAAAGAACGTGAGCAAAATTTCAGATCGATATCTCAAAAATTGAAGGACTAGTTCGCATGTATACATACAGACGGACATGGCTAAAACGGCTCAGGTAATTTTGGGAACCCGTTTCTTATAAAAGAGCAGCATAGAAGGAATTTCGATCTAATTTTTTTTTATTACTTACTTTTCTTTTTGGGTTATGATCCATTGTTCGAGCAGCATTTTATGGTTCACCGGTCCTAAGAAAACCTCTATGCAAACCGGTTCGCCACGTCCGATAATCGCCTCCATTCTATGGCAGTACGCTCGCCAGCGGGAGCACTAAAAATAAAAAAAAGAAACGATATTTAAAAAACAAACGATTATAATTAAGATATTTTGCATCGCTTCCTCCCACTTACAGTTATATTTACGTATGACATATCACAGAAATGATCCTCAGCTTCAGTGGCCTCTCCTTTCGCCAGGCCCATCTTTCTGAGGAATTGATCACAGTGCGGTCCCTGTTGCGGGTGCTTGGACGCTGTTGTTGCCGCAGTCGTCGTCGGCTTCACTTTCGTTGTGTGATTTATTGTTGTTCCAGCAGTCATTGCCACCGATGCTGTTGTTGTATTCACAGCTGTGCCTGGTATTGGTATACGTCCCGAGCCGAAATGTGTTGCCGACGCATGTCGCATATAGCGCTCTTTTGTATTCAAGTTATCGGTGACTGAAGACCAATGTGGGCGTGGCGATTGTACACCACTGCCGCAACTGCTACCCGAGCCGGGTTGGTCATGGAAACGATGCGCTGTGGCTGAAGCTGAGGCGGTCGGTGTGGTGGCACGGTAATTGTACATTGACTGTGGTGGCGGTGGTGAGGAGAGTGTCGCAAAACGAAAGCCACTCGTTGTACCAGTCGAACTGTTCGCGCTCATACAACCATGATTCGGCTCTATTGAGGGGCTGCCACTGCGCAGGCAGGTGGTCGCCAACGATTGCAGTGAAAGCAAAAAATTCTCAGAACCTGAACCCGGTGAAGAGCTGGCACTGCCCGCACCGGCACTGCTGCCCGCGACTGCTGTCGACGACGCTGCACTGCTCATTGCATTCAAATTTGTGCGATTAAGTAAACTGCGACGTACGATCTCGAATTCACCGCGATCATTAGCACCGGATTCATTGATAGCAAGCGCGACTAGCTCGGGTTCACGTGCCTCCACCGCTACGGGCTGTTCGTAGGTCGTACTGAGGTTGGCTGCCGGCGAGACCTGTCGCAGTTGGCACAATTTCTGTGTCCAACGTTGATGTGTACTTTCCGCCGTTGAGGACGCAGATCCCGAACTGTTTGCGCTGTACGGGTCAATGTAGAGTGGCGACGAGTCGCGTGCATGTGCAGCACTCATACCACTATTGTTAAAGGCATACGGATTCGTTGTTATATTGATCACATGTCCACTGCCAACACCTCCACCAAAGCCAGCGGCAGCACGAGATGTCGATGGGCGAGATGTAGGCGATTGACGACCACTGCCGATAGCAGTGCCACTCCCACTAATGCCATACGAAGTGTTGGCAAGCAGACTGTTGGTGTTGTAATTGTGTAAATTACTGCCGACACTACTACCGCTGCCACTACCAATGCCTCCGCTATGCCCACTCCCACTAAGGCCGCTGGTATCACTGACTGTGCCGGCAGTGGTACGCATCATTTGTGGTTGATATTCATCGTCGGCTAAAGCGCGTCCCTCCAATATTAAAGAGGCTAGTCCTAATAAAACCGATGGCGTTTGGGCAGAAGCTGGTGAGGTGGCAGTGGACGACACCGAATTGGCGATTGGCGTCGTTGACAACAACATGTTCAACTGTCCATTGTTATTACTTGTACTGTGGTTATTGCCGGTGGTACCGCTAACCGTTGCGGTGGATGTGGAACTACTGACTGTGGTTGGTATCATTTTGGCTGATTGAATTGAACTGCAATGCAAGAAGAAATTATTCCATTATTGAATGTTGAAAATTAAATTTTAAAATAAGTATAGTATTAGTTACCATTGAAGGGCATATCAATTATTTCCTATTGCCAGCGACAGCTATTAACTGAATTAGCATTCTACGATTCATATAGCAGTCTTACACTCTATACTATCGATTGGCATACGGTTACAGTTCTAGAAAAAAAGTCATAGCACGCCTAACAGCTAGACTCTTAGGCGTAGAGTAGAATAAAATGAGAATTATTTCCTTATAAAGTCGGGGTAGTCGAATATTAGAAAAATCGATTGTTTTATATTTTCTTAAAGCATAGTATCTTACATCCTCTTCATCGATTTCAAAGCGCAATGTCTGAATCAGGATCGGGAAGGATCTCTCCGAGCCGTTCGATAACAAACGAGGTTTTAGACAAGGCGCTAACTATCGCGTGATTTCTTCAATCTACTTCTGTAGGAAATAATTCGAGCGTTAGAGCTAAATAGAGAAGATATAATCTTCTATAAGAGTTTACCGCTGCTGGTATACACCGATGATATTGATATAATAGGTGATAGTATCTCTTGTCATCAAACAAACAGTCGTCGCATTTGCGACTAGGCTCCCACGTCATTGTTGGCAGTCATAACTTCGAAGTCAAAGATAATTTCGTGTATCTTGGAACTAGCATTAACAAAAACTACAACGTCAGCCTCAAAATCCAACGCAGAATAACTCTTGCCAACAGGTGCTACTTCGGACTGAGTACGTAACTGAGAAGTAAAGTTCTCTCTCGACGAACAAAGACCAAACTCTACAAGTCACTCATCATCCCCGTCCTGCTATATGGTGCAGAGGCATGGACGACGACAACATCTGATGGATCGGCATTACGAGTTTTCGAGTGAAATTTTCTACGGTTACATCTTCCGCATTCCTTTGCGCATTGGTAACGGCGAATAACGCTGTCGACATAGTTCAGCGAATTAAGAGACAGCGGATACGCCGGCTAGGTCATGTTGCCCGAATAGATGAAAACACTCCAGCTCTGAGAGTATTCGACGCAGTATTCACCGACGGAAGCGGAAGAAGAGGAAGATCTCCACTCCGTTGAAAAGATCAGGTGGAAAAGGACCTGCTACACTTAAAACCTCCAATTGTCGCCAAACAGCGAAATATAAGAAAAACTGGCGCCCTGTTGTAAACTCGACTATAAGCGCGTAAGCGGTGTTTACGCCAATAAAGACGAAAATAATACCTTAGAAATATGCTTATCTCCGACAAATGCTGAGCGAATTAGTCGATCATTAGCAAAGGGGTATCGGACGCTCTGTAATGTTCGTGTAAAGCTTTCTGTTTCGTTCTTCTTAAGACAATGTTTTCTATTGGCGACCACTGCAGCTCGAAAACTGCTCGATAGATTTCGATGAAATTCATATAGCTTCTTGAAAACATGAAGAAGTAGTGCCTGAATGCAGGCTTTTTACTTCGAGTTTTTATAAACCATTAATTGTTAGTTTTGCCGGAAAAACTGGAAAATTTGCCCGCTATCAAGTTGTTAATTAAAAAAAAAGATGTGAGACGTAGCCGCGGCCAATATTTGAAAGAGATAATCTTAAAAAAGTAAATGCCAAAAAATATTCTTTCAAATGATAATAAACATTTCCGATTAAATTGGAAGTTTCTATGCTTTTTCTTTAAAAAAGTAAGGAACCTCGAAATGCATCACGATTTAGTTATCAATTTCGGAAAATTACATACTATCCCCCTAGGTAGAATATGGGAACGTGTTTATTGATGTAATTGCCACAGAATATGGCATGTCTGTATGTATATTTTACCTTTATTTTATATGATATGAGTGCATCATAACCTAAAATCTCAATTAGCGTCGAGAATTGTATAAATTGGAAACTTTGTTTGTTTTTATGTTCCTACATCAGCGATTATTCAGCTTTTGAAAAACAACATAAAAGATATGTATACTTTATAATTGACAAGTACCTATCAGCGTGTTATATTTGAGCTGTTGTTACTTGAGTGTCTTCATAAGCTGATGGGTTGACTGGGCGCGGAGGTGGAAATGAGCGTAATTTTTTCGTAGGTGACCTCGCAGATGCAAATTAAAGTGGATAACTTAAAAACGCATGGAAAGCTGTAAATATAACTGTAAATATATAGGTAAGTATGCAAACATAGGTGTGTGGACGCAAATAGAGGCATATATCATAAGTATATGAATGGTAGTTGTAGTGATTTGATGTTCAAGCATAAACTGGGTCAGGGTCCAACTGCATATAATGAAAATTCAAAGGCATGCGAGTACATATGTGTACATAAATATATATGTATACATGTATCTAGATGCACATATGTATCAATATATACATATTATGTAGAGGGCATGCATAACGAGATCTGTGGCATAGCAACAGTTGCCAAATATGTTGAGACCTACATTGGAACACATACATATGTACATATATCGATATATGTATTCATTTATGTAGTTGTGCAACTGTGCTTGCAACGGTGTCATGCTGTGGGCGCGTGAAAGCTTCTGCAGGCAATCACAGAGCGCATTTTGTCAAGTACAAGGATTTTGTTGAGTTGGAAAAGAAATGCATACATACACATGTTCACACACATTGTAAGTGCTCACAGATGTACAAATGCATTATTTGCTCTACTTTCATGCACATACCACCCCTGATGTCGTGTCAAAAGGGTGGGAGGCTGTCTTGCAAAAACAAAACCAAAAAAAGTAGAACACTAGTACACCTCTGCTCATTGTTGTTGTAGTTGCCATGCCTTTATCACTTTCACTTATTTCAGCCAGATTAATATATACACATATGTACATATATACATATGTATTGAATACCAAACTATAACGAGGTCATGACAACAATAGGAAAATGGCAATATGTAACAACAACAACAACAACAACAACAACAATAAACAACATGCGCTGCAATTTCCGCAATATGAAGGCTTACATTTCCTACATACACACATACACCAGTTTTGGAGGTCGAAGGATACGGATGCGGATACAGATACGGATACGGATGTGTAAGCAACATATGCGGACTTACATAAATCAGGGCACATACTATTTGTTAGTGTAACGCCAGAAAATCAGGTCATTTCATAGTTAACCAACGAACTGAAAACTTAAATGGCACAGCATACTCGTAAGTGGGTCAACATTGGCGCACAATGGCGACCGCACGGGAACAATGTGATGATCTAAATTGTTGCTCTTGATGGACGACATTTGATTGAAATTAATTATGCGCACATAATAAACGTGAGCCGAAGTACAGACTTATTTGCACTTACAAAATATACAAATTTAAAAATGTTACTTAGATTTATTTAATAAGTTTTTCATGGATCCTTTTTCTTTAAATATTAGAAATGGAGGCCAAAACGGAATTTTTATTTACTACTGTGGACAAAAAATTGAAAGATTTTTTAATTTAAATTTGGGGTGAAAGCCCATTCGTCGAAATATTTCTTTTCTAGGTTAATATGACTGTCATCTGTGCTAAAAGCCACGTCAAAATAATCATTAGTGTTAAGTATAGGCTAGTCTTTCTTAAGTACTTAAAATGCATTTGTCGATTTTTACGACGAACAAAGAAGTTCCGTTAAATTTTGTGTGCGGAATCAAACTTCTGGTGCCGAAACGTTCAGAATGTTGGAAAATCCCTTCGGTGATAATTCGCGAGCAAGTGGTTTTGATTGGTACAAATTATTAGCATCGACGACGAACCATGCCCAGGATTGTCGTCAACATCAACTCACAATCAACACGTAAATAAAATAAATGGCTTGCTGCATGAGAGTCGACCACTAACACTCAGACATCGCACTGGCATCGTTGAAATATCGGAAAGATCAGTGAAAATCATTTTGAAAGATCATTTGGGCCTAAGAAAATTGAAAGCACGATTGGTTCCAAAATCACTCAACTTTTTCGAAAAACCCCGTCGCATTACCGTCTGTGAAACAATACTTTTCGATTACCAGAATGTTATGAAACATATTATTATTGGCGATGAGTCTCTGATATATGCTTATGACATGGAAACAGACGATCAACCGGCCAAATATCGTGACAAAGGTTAACCAAAGCCGAAAACAATACGTCCAAGCAGGTCAAAAATCAAAATTATATTGACAGTTTTCTTCGATTATCGAGGTGTGGTGTACTCCGAATTCCTTCCCACCGGCCAAACTTTTAATAAGGAATACTATTCAAGCGTTATGAGTCGAAGCCGGAATTATTTGCCGACAACTCTTGGTTTTTGCACCACGACAAGCGTGAGTTTTTCGCCAAATTTTCAACCAATATCGTGCTGCAACCACCGTATTCGCCTGATTTAGCTCCGTGTGACTTCTGACTATTCAACAAACTCAAATGACCGCTACGGGGAAACAGTCTTAGGTCAATTGAAGACAGGAAACGTGAATCGCTTCGCACATTGAAGGCTATTTTGGAAATTGACCTTAGTAACTGTTTACTGTTTACTGTGGATTACTTTGCGGGGGACGACTGACATAGTGTTTGAAGAATAAATTAAAAATTTAAAAAATATGAACAAAGTCTTAATATTTTATGCTCATAGCAATATATCACTATCTCTCTCTTGACCTATCTATTTTTCCTACTCTTGGATTAATAAATATTATTTTTTAGATTTGTGGTTTCAATGACATTTTTTGAAATTGCTCCATTTGGCAGCTATTACTTAATCTATGCTCTATTTCAGGCCCGTCCAACATAATTTTGTGAAGGGCCAGGTTTAGCATTTTCATAACCGTAGCGGGCCAAAAAAAAAATAAAATGACCTTCAGTTTTGGTATATTTATTTATTTATAATAAGCAACATCACATAAATCTTAATATATTATTATTAATGTAACTATGGCCTTAGCATATAAAGATATTCTTATTCTTAAAATCTAATTAATGAGATGTCTGAAATTTTTTTCTGTTTGCACAGCGCATCTATGTGAGCTGGAGTTTTAGAAGTGGCTATGCGCAAAATGCCTTTAAGATGACTATCTAATAAAGATGATCTGGTTTTTGATTTGTTAAATTTCATCCGAGAAAACAGCTGCTCGCAAACATATCTACTACCAAATAAAGAAATATGTTGAATAGCCAGCTTAGTAAGGTTTGGGTATTGACTGGGTGTAATATACTTTTTGTAAAATTCAATTAAGTTTGGAAGACAATTATTATATGCTGTTTTTAGATGAGAGCTGCTTTGCAATTCTATTAACTCCAGCTGTAAACTCTGCGCAGCGCCTTCAATTTCAACATCAAATGGATTTTGAAATACTTTCATGCAGGGAGTTTGTGATTTGAAGTCTGCGAATCTGTCGTCAAACTCGTTCCTTAATCTTTGTAACATCAGCACGTACTTGTCAAAATCCAGGGTATCTTGCCTTTTATACTCTTAACAAAGTTGCTAAGGACAGTATTATAGTTTTGTTCACATAACGGTTGTTTGTAAGTCCTAAAACTTTAGGGTTATATATACCAAAGTGATCAGGGTGACGAGTAGAATCGAAATCCGGATGTCTGTCTGTCCGTCCGTCCGTGCAAGCTGTAACTTGAGTAAAAATTGAGTTATCATGATGAAACTTGGTACGTATTTCTTGACTCCATAAGAAGGTTAAGTTCGAAGATGGGCAAAATCGGCCCACTGCCACGCCCACAAAATGGCGGAAACCGAAAACCTATAAAGTGTCATAACTAAGCCATAAATAAAGATATTAAAGTGAAATTTGTCACAAAGGATCGCATTAGGGAGGGGCGTATCTAGACGTAATTTTTTTGGAAAAGTGAGCGGGGGCCCGCCCCCGACTAAGTTTTTTGTACATATCTCGGAAACTACTATAGCTATGTCAACCAAACTCTATAGAGTCGTTTCCTTCAGGCATTTCCATATACAGTTCAAAAATGGAAGAAATCGGATAATAACCACGCCCACCTTCCCATACATAGGTTATGTTGAAAATCACTAAAAGTGCGTTAACCGACTAACAAAAAACGTCAGAAACACTAAATTTTACGGAAGAAATGGCAGAAGGAAGCTGCATCCAGGCCTTTTTTAAAAATTGAAAGTGGGCGTGGCCTCGCCTTCTTCCAATATAACGCTATTTTGAATTCCATCTGATGCCTTCTCTGTATACATTAGGAACCAATGATGATAGCGGAATAAAACTTTACACAAATACGGTATTTGAAAAATATGTAAATGACGGATAATGATTATCACTTTATCATGCGAGAGTATAAAATGTTCGGTGACACCCGAACTTAGCCCTTCCTTACTTGTTTGTAGATAAGGTCTCCCAATGAATCAACTGCTTTTGTTCCAGCTGCTTTTCCAACAATAAAATTTTTGTGACAACTAGAACGTGTTCGTATAACTGTGTGCATAGTTGGTCTTTCCCTTGTAGTTTTAAGTTAAGATCAGAAAGATATTTAGTTATATCAACCAGGAAAGCCAGATCAGCCAACCACTCCTCATCAGTAAGGAAAGTAATTTCTTGGTCTTTGTTGCCAAGAAAAATATTTAAGTCGTCCAGCAGGGAATAGAATCGTTTTAGTGTGGCTGCTCTGCTGAGCCAGCGAACGCGACTGAAGTATACAATGTCTTCGTGATCTGAACCGACATCAGCCAGAAAAGCCTGGAACTGTCTGTGGTTAAGCCCTCTTGCGCGTATAAAATTAACTGTCTGCACTACTTTATCCATCACGTGTTTCAGGCCTATACAACTGGGATGCCCAAAGACGGTAAGAGATGGCGGGCCGGATGAAGGACCTATGCGGGCCGGATGGTGGCCCGGGGGCCGTATGTTGGACAGGCCTGCTCTATTTGGTTTGCCATTTTTTAATGAATAGACCACGTTCACTCTTGCAGAAAATGAGCATCCTCATAGACGCCGTATAGTGCGCGCCGAAGATCAACGATGAAGCTTAGGTTTGGTCGAATTGGAGTGTTGATAGTCCATAAGCTATTATGGAGACGACATTACACCGTCGAAAAGTCGCTGTTTGGTACGCTCGAAGAGCAGAGCGAATCACTGGTTCACATTTTCTCAAAAATGAAACCGGCCAAAATCTTACAGTCAACGGAGAACGGTATAGATTTTGTGAATTGGAGGAAGCGTAGCCAGCGAAGCAATAAATTAATTGAAGAAAACTTTTTGGTTTATAACCCGGTCCCAAGATCATGCGATTTAACACCGCTGTATGATTTTTGTGGGATTATGTGAAATCGGCTGGTATTTATTCGAGCCAGCCGCGGC
Organism: Bactrocera neohumeralis; assembly: GCF_024586455.1. Classification (NCBI taxonomy): domain Eukaryota; kingdom Metazoa; phylum Arthropoda; class Insecta; order Diptera; family Tephritidae; genus Bactrocera; species Bactrocera neohumeralis. The sequence continues at coordinate 43,208,329 of NC_065921.1, forward strand.
GGCCACTTGGCACAAATCTTTTTTAAAACATAATCTTGTCTTTAAACTAACATAAAGCTAAATTTAACATTTTATAACATTAAATTATATGCTTTTTATTTCATTTTGAAAACCATATGTCTAAAAAAAGGCTTTATTTGGAACGTGTTACAGTAGAAAACGAGTGTAATTTGCGAACAAGCAGTGATCCTGAGATATGCTCTTGAGACTTCAAAATGTATAGGTTCAGTTTAGAAATTCAAGGTAAACCAAAACAATAATAACTATATTTAAAGTTCTTAACAGCAGCTATAATAGTTATATATAGTATATGAAATATTTATTAAAAAGTTAAGTTCAACTGTGCTTTCTGGATTGTTTTTATGTTTTAATGGATATTTCAAAATACTATTTATAGTATTAATACTTTTAATTAGAAAATAAATACTTTAAAGCTCAATAATTGTAAAGTGTTTTACCAATAATTTGTTGAATAAGTGGATATTGGGAGATAAAAAGACTCGTGAATTCGTGGATATAGTAATACGAGGAAATGTATTGAACTATCGAAGAAACAAAAATTATTAGAAGAAGAGTTCAGGCTGCATCTTGAGTGAGCAGTTTTAATCCTTTAAATGTAAGGCCTGATCAAAAAGAATACATTTCATATTCAATCAAACACAAATTCGAGGAGCTTTAGCATTAATCCTTAACTGTAAATAAACTTGCCACTATCATATCAATGATACTGTATAGAAAATCCAATGTTGTGGTAACTGAATGGGGTCAAAAAGAGTTTAAAGTCATTATTAAATTTTGGTGACAACTATTGTAGAAATATCGGTATCAAACTGTATCGAAGATAATTATAAAAATTTCAAATTATATGAGTTACTTTTTTATTGATGCCATACATAGGTAATACAACAAATTCTTCAAACGTTTGTCGATGTCAAGCGATTTTCATTGTACAAAGAGGTGGATTTTTGGGAGACCATCAACTTGAACACCTATGTTTCCAATATTTATTTGAATATTGTAGGTAAAAATAAATTGAGTAGCTGTTAAAAAAGATTAAACTCTGCTATATACTTCAAATCATGTATATACATATGTATTATGTAAATATATATGTATATATACATAAGTATGTGTAAATAGTGACTTGTATATTATGCAACATTTCAACAGGTCAAGTTATGTGTATCTAAAAATACGATATTCATAATTTCTTGTTGTTGTTGCAGTCAAATATGTGGGTGACCTAGTGCTCTAGTTGCAACAACGAGTTGCACAATAAAGTTTGAATATGTGCACAAAACTATACATATATGGACAGATATATGCAGGCACATTAGAAGATATTTATGAATGTGTATTCATGGCTGCATGCCACTTATTTCCGAGGGGGGCTGACCCAATTCGCCTGGCATGAAAGCCGACTGAGCGATGGCGAAATATTGATTTTCGCAAAATTGCCTGGAATTTCGGATACATAAACATTAAGCGAAAGACAGTGAAAGTACGCAAATAGATATACATATAAGGTATATATGTACCTACATATGTAAATACTTTCATGGATTTCTGTATTCAGAGCAGCATGCCCCAGATGCATGTTGTACATACATTTATTCAAGGAAGTTTAAGAAACACAAACAATGCAGGCGTTTATGGCTTGAAAAGGTAAATAAGGAAATGAATAAGGTAATCTTACACAAGTTTACACACATGCATAGAAAAGTCGAAATTTATTTCGAATGAAATTTGTGCTCTGGCAAGTGATATGTTGTTGTTTTATCATTTATATATGTATTAATAATTTTTGAGGGATTTTGGTAGAAATTTTTTTTTTGAAATTGGAGTTTTCGTCTCTTTTGGGAAATGGAGCAAACTAAGAATTGCTGATAGCTTGCATTGTACATAGAAAAGCAATTTTTTAATTTTCTCAAATTGGAGAATTTTAGTTTAAAATTTCACACTGTTTTTTATTTATTTTCAAACGCAGGAAATTTTATTTTTTAATTAAATTATAAAATAAAAAAAAAAAATATTTTATCGAGATCTTAAATTAAAAGCGTACAAAATACAGCTTGTGCAAGAACTGAATCCGTTCGATCTTCCCAAGCGATATCGCTTCGCTTTATGGGCTCTTGAAAAGTACCAAGAAGATCCGACATTTTCGAGTCAAATTTTGTTCAGCGTCGAGGCCCATTTCTGGCTCAATGGATGTGTAAACAAACAAAATGGACGCATTTGGGGCGAAGAGCACCCTGAAGAGATTGCAGAAACTACCATTTCATCCAGAAAAAAGCAATGGTTTGGTATGGGTTGTGGGCCGGTGGAACCATAAGTCCATATTTCTTCAAAAATGATGCCGGTGAGAACGTTGCCGTCAATGATGACCGTTATCGCGACATGATAATTGACTATTTGATGCCTGGGCACAATTCCGATTTCTTCGGCGCCGCGATTTGAAGGTACCGTTGGAAAGAGGAAGTCCTCCTGATTAAAAAATATATGGAGTTATAGGTACCGCAAACGCTTAGTTTAAGAGATATTCGACAAGCTATTTCAACAAGCTATTTTACCGCATTAGACACACTTTACTCACATTTTTCACTTCAAATTTATTAAATTAAACTATAAACTTTTAAATAAATCCACATTTTACACTTTTTACAGTTTTTTTACCGAATAAATCTTTATTTTAAAAATTACATTTTACACTCCTAGTGAACATCATGTGTGTGTGTGCTAAAAATTACGACGAAATGGAGCGCTGCCAATAATAAGGAAATTCGCTGAAATGCCTTTTTTCCCAAAAATTCCTCTATCCATTCATATGGATATGTTCTTTATTTAATTTAATAAACAAATAAGTAATATTATATAGTAATATTATATAATAATATTACACCCAACTCTTTTTTTACACGGTAGATACGTTCCTCGGAAATCCGTGCATAAAAAGAGGCGTTTCCTATAGTAAAATGGAGGATACGTTCCATGTCATCTGAAAGCCGTGTAAGATGAAATAAATAACTATTTTACTTCGAAAACCCGCGTAAAAATAGTTGAAAACTACAAAATTTCGGATATGCTTACAAATTGTATGTTTATATGGCATTTTATTGAGCATTAAAACTAAATATCTACATATTGGTACAGGTGAAAAATTGGTAGAGTATGCAAAAAAAAAAAAAGAAATCTGTTAATCCAGAACTAAGAACAGAAAAATTAGAATAGAAATAAGAGAAAAATATTTACATAGCTACATAATTGTTCGTCGCTACTTGATAACAAGCGCAATTGTTTGCGCCGAACTGGCCTAAAGTCGGTATCATCGCTGGGGATATCCATTTTAGCAATGTAAATATTATGCGAACAAAATGTGTAGGTAAGAGTTATCGGAAAAAAAATTTTTCTCAACCGTGTAACTTCAAATCCGTGTAAAAAGAAACCGTGTAAAAAAAGAGTTGGGTGTATATATATTGTTACCTATATATGTACATACAAAACAACGTATTATCAAAAATAAATGGAAAGCGCTGACAGATATAATAACCAAAATTTAACCATTTTATAACGAAAACTCAAATTTTGTTTCAATATCAGTGCAAGATAACCAAAAAATATAACCACTTTATAACGAAACTCAATATATTTTTTTATTTTAACGGAGAAAGGAGTACTACGCGAAAGTACTTCAGTCACCGCGGGTATTCGCTCGACCAGGGTTATTTTTTTAAAGTGCGGCCGAAGGCCTACAACGCAGAAAGGAGTACTACGCGAAAGTACTTCAGTCACATAAATCACATATTACACATATACAATTTGTATGTAGAAAGTATTTTTTTTATAGTTAATATTGAAAAAAGAATTACGCGAAAAAACAAACAAAAAAAATTGTTAAAAATCCTACATATGTATGTATGTGCTGTTAAGATGTAGCAAGGCTCATCTTCCTCATAATTGTAAAAAATCTAACCTTTTCAACGATGAGTGTGCTAAGTGATTTTTAAATTAATAAATTTAAGTAAAATATAGCAAAATAAAAGTGAAATGTGAACTTATTTCAATGTTTAGAGTGTATATTTAAATATACAGAGTGAAAAACGTGAAAAAATTTGGTGAAACATAGAGAAATACCATGTGTTATTAGTGCAAGTTTTTGAACTTTTAATCGTGGATAATTTAAAAAATAAAAGTTATTTTTATATTATTTTTGGATATTTCTTCTCTGGAGAAGCTCCCCTATCATATACCCATTTATACCCCATTTATACGGAAATTCGGTTTTTTTTACCCCTCCGCCAAAGTAATCGGAATCGTGCCAATGCCTGATATTAAAGCTCGTGATCTCGGTGACATTTGGTTTCAACAAGACGGCACCTGTTCCCACACTTTGCTAAAATCAATGGCGGCCATTTAAAGTGAAAACTGTTATTTTCCACTGAAAAATTCCGCAATTTTGTGTGTGGAAAATACCCTTAGTGTAAAAAAAATATACTAAACGATGTGGGAGGTATTTTATATGTCAATAATGAGTACAAAATTTGAAATGAATCGGTCGAAAAAAAAATTACCCCACTTTGTCAAAAGTATGCTCAATAATGTACAAAAGGTCCGAATAAAATTACTCAATCCATATTTAAGAAATAAATTCGAAAAAAAGTAATATTTTTACCATGGAAACCGTTCGCTTCCTCCCTTTACGAGGGCGCAACAGTCACATTGTTGCATTTAGAGCTACTAGGCGGAAACTAAAAAAGTCACGAATTAACCAAATCACACTTGCATAAGTATTTATGAATAGATTTATTAAATGCCTCAACTGCTCGTACTTCATAGGTATGTATATACATGGTACTTACATATGTATATAAGAACATTTGTATGTACATATGTATGTCAATTAATCAACAAAAGTATGTAATTGAGCAGCTTAAGTAATAAAGACAAGCTACACTGCTTACGGACGATAACACAAGCAGTACAAAGGTCAATGCGCTCTCGTATCAAATAAATCAACTGGCTCTTAATAAATAAAAAAATTAAATATAATATATAGCAATAAAATTCAATGTGTGACAAGTTAAGATTAATTATACAAAAATATTTATTATTGCTATATAAATACAAAAAAATAAAATTATAAAAATGTTTCAAACAATTCTTGGAAATACGTTGCATATTCAAAAAAAAAATATTTTTTAATAACATAATTATGCCAACTAAGATCAAAATGTTACAGCAATGTTGCTTAACAACTCACTTTACCAACATAAACCAAAAGCCAGCAACTTTGTTGCTTCAAATGAGAATATTTATACAGAGCCAGCAACATTCACAACATTTGTTTACAGTCACCATGTCAACACATAAACAAGTATGTAACACAATTTTTATAGTTCGTGTTATTGTTGCGTTCTCTTTTTTTTAGCATTTTTCCTAGTATCTTGACCTGTATACTGCTATCAAAGTATACAAAGCAAAAACAAAAATAATAACAAATAAATTAACACTTAATAAAAGCAAAAGCAAAACAAAAAGTAAAAGGTAAACACAAAAAATGAGAGCAACTGTGACAACAGAATTTATAATCAGGTTTGAGTAACGTTATCAGCAACGCATGCCTTAAGGCTTGCGCACGAATGCAAATACAAACAAACAAAACAAGGCAAGGTAAAGACAAAATAAACATCTGATTGACTTTGAATGAGCGCACTCATTGTGAGAGGCTGAAAGAGAGAGAGAGTGAGATGGAAAGCGTAGCAAACACAAATGGGGTGAGCGTGAGCGCGCTTGCGAATTGGCAAAGTTAATTGAGAAATGTTGAGAGTTGCTTGCTAAATCATAGACAAAGTTGCCAGCCAGTGTGAGAGTTTTGCTGAAAATTAATAATTTTTTTGGAAAATTAACGGAATTAAATTTTTTAAACAAAAAAAATAGAAAAAATATGTACATACATACATATGTATGAATATCAAAAAAGTGAAAAGTGGTCATCTGGCTTTGTATTTGTATATATTTTTATTTTAAAGGCAACGAGGAGTGAGTTGCTTTTTATAGCTATCGTTTCTGATTTTTTTTTTAGGGCTCGGTTTTCGGTAAGAAATTTTATTGTTTTCTTCTAATTATCTTTTCTGTACAAAATTTTATTTTTATATTACAGACATATACATACTACATTACATATTTACTGCTTTGCCCTTTATGAAAAATTGTAGCTTTTGTTATGTCAATACTGGCATCATAAACTGAGAGTGAAAATCAGCTGTGCGCTGTAAAGTCAACACATAAACAAGTATGTGAGAGAGGGAGAGAAGCTGGAGTAAGTGATAGCTAGAGAACCAAACTGCGGTGGAGAAACCAGAGCACAGCTGGGTTAACCAGTCTATGTAATAACATGTACATATGTAAAAAAAGATACATGTGCGCCTATTTGTTGTAGAAATGGTGCAGCAGAGCAGGGGGCTACCAAAAACTTGTATTTTCGTTGAGATGTGGAAACTTTTATGTTGGGACAACTTTACAAAACACGTGCAATGGACAAGTTGAAATGAAATATACTTTTCTATTTACGGAGATACATGCATTCATTGGTATCTCTATATGTGTATTCACAAAAAGGTATATTGATGTAAATTTATATGGAGGTATGTATGTAAGTAACTAGTAGTAGAATGGTTTTACGTGCGCATTGGAGTAATAATTTAGGTATTGGAAGAAGTTGCATGTAGGTTGTTTATCTAATGCCTTACCTTCAAAGACAAATCAAATAAAAATATAAAGAGAAAATATATTTTTAAAAGGTATATGGTCACCAAAAATGCAAAATAACTTTTCATAAATCTACAGGCGAAGGAAAAACGTTATAATAGAAACCACCCATATTGAAACAAAATTTGAGTTTTGGTTATAAACTGGTTATATATTGGTTATTATACACTCCTAATGAAACAAACATATATTAAAATATAAATACGTAAATGCATATACAAAATATAAAAGCCTGTTATTATGAAACGATTAATATAAATTCTCTAAGTTCATTTACTTTACGTTTGTCTGCTATAAAAGTCCAAGCTAATAGGGACGCAATAACCACTTAAGTATACATAACGAAACAAATACAAAAAAAAATCAAGTAACTTTTTGCTGTCGTGGACATTTCGTGCTGTCAGTCAGTGTGCAAGCACTCAGCTAAAGCTAGTAGCGCTTGTCAGCTGATTTTTGCTTTGTGTATCTTTGCGAGCTTTATTTTTTATTTATTTTTTGCCTGTTATTTGCTTCTTCTGCATTCCCTACATTCATCCTCCATAGTCATAAAGTGCAATGCCAATAAGTGGCGGCTATCATTGCGATTGTTAAGTATAATTAACACACAAGTAGCTCGAGTTGACTTGGCTTTGATGAGGGGAAATTAAGGTGCACCACATCCGCTTGACTACAAATGTTGATGGGGGAATAATTGAAAAAGTTGTAAAGTGTACAGAAATACATATATACAAAGCAAGCATATATTTATGTAGAATATATAAATGATGAAAACCCGTATGTTTATTATGTATATACTATGTATGTATCAATGCATTAGGGTGGGTAAAAAAAAAATTATTATTTTTTCCTTACAGTTTTCTATTTCCTTATTATTATCGGATAGAAATATTCAAAGCTCGCTTCCAAATATCCTGTTTTTTTATATATGGATACAAGTCATAATAAGAAGTTCACTGAAGAATCAAAGGAAGGATTACTTCTTTAAGGGGTTACATGAGTTTACGGGTTTTAAAGAATCGATTTGTTTTATTGTCTTATTAAATTTTAATTAAGTTTCGGAGATCCAGCCTTCAGAACTTGTGCGCTTGAAATTTTCTTTTGTAAAAATGTCTGCAAAAAATCTAATTTTTAGTTTTTTTTCCTTCGTCCAAGTTTTAAGTTAAGGTTTTAACTGAAACACGTATTTTTCCACTTTAGCTGATCCTGCAAGGAGTCCTGTCAACGCGGACTCATCTTTCTTCCGAGGGGTCCCCGGAAATGGCGTCGCAATGGCCGAGTTTAAAACATCTTTTTCCAAAAATTTCAGATTTTCTTTTTTAATAGTGTATGTTTGTAACAGTAAAAAATTCGAATAAAATATTTAATTTTTTATATGAAAAAAATTGGCGAAAAAAGACTGTTTTTTACCCGAGGAATTCCATGTACAATAACCCCTTAAGTGCTTGAACTCAGCAGCATATTTTGAACAGATCCAGTAAAAGAGTTTCAACTCATAGGTAAATTCCGAGAATTTCATTAAAAAGGAATTCTTTAAAATATATTTCCATCTTGGGAATCTTATCAATAAAGTAGCTAATTTTTGCCTTACTACAGCTTAAACTAATCTAGCGAACGGCTAAAGGAACGTGTAGTAATTTTCAAAGGACAAAAAAGTTGCTCATACGCAGTGGTGCCTGAAGCTGCCATACAAACTGAACGACGAAAATCTAGTTCTTTTATGAAAACTTTTTATTTAATAAGATATATTCTAAATCGGATTCGGAAATTTCCAAAATGAATTATCATTTATTTCAATTAATTCAATGCGTAAATATGTACATACATACATATATATGTACATGACATAAAAGAAAACTGTTCATTCAGTAGGCATCAGCACCCACGGCCATTTCTGTTCAAATAGCACTGTGTTGACGTTTTTACTTTATTTCAAGTCACACACACACAAACATACATATGTTTTAAACAAAAAAGCAAAATCTAAAAATATAATGAAATTATACAAAGAAACGCGTGTATTTTATAGTTTTGCGAATAACGATTGAAAACAAAAATATGTTCCTCTTTATTTCCACAATACAGTGGCAACTTACGTTGTCACCTACGCCAAGTAACTGTAAGCATGCCCATACATAAGTACGTCAATGCTGGCGAAATTAAATTTGTAATAGGCGAAATGCGTCAGAATGTCTGTCTGGACACTAACGATCGATTTTGCATACGAGCTGTAATGAGATGACATACATACATACATACTTACATATGAATATATACACACGAGCATGAATATATTTTAGACAAATTTTGAGGTTGAGGGAAAAATAAAAGAGAAAATAAAAACGAAAAATAAATATTTGAGCGGAAAAGTAAGTACATATATGTATATGTAAGTAGTAAGTAAGAATATGTACATAAATATATACATGTTTACATACATATACATATGTATGTAAGCAACTGAAAGTACCAGTCTATATAAAAGTATGAAAAACGGCGAATTGCCTTGAAACTCTACAAACATAAAAATATCAAGCTTTTCAAAAAAAAAATATTTTGGATTCAGTTAGTTGCTAAAAACTGTCCGTGAAAAGGGGTGAAAAAAAAATTAAATTTGTATCGAGTATTGCTAATTGCATGCTAATTGATCGTTCGCCAAATATAATCAGTCAAAACGAAATCTAATATTATTAATATTGCTCCCAAACTGTCCAGTTGCCATAAACATTTTGATTTACATTTCGCATTGACGTTCATAATACACATTCACCCGCGCCCGTTAGGAGCACTTGTGGCCCAGAAAAAAATGCAATAAATGTAATAAAAATATCGATTAACAGCATAGACATTATAGTGTGGGTGTGTTTACATATGAACTCATATAAACGCACACATGCACATAAGAGTATCATTATTAATAATAGATGTGCAAAACGAATGTGTGTGCCTTTGATCGCTGCATGCACCCTCAAACGCTCTGCAGTCACGAGCTTGAACTTGAAACAAAAATAGCAAGGTGAAACCAATATACATATATACTTATATATATATACATATATATATTTATATATATACATATGTATACCAAATATCATATATGGTATATCTACCCATATATATTTTCACACTGAAGAGAAAAGCTGTATAACGTCTGATTTATTAATATTGGATGTCCAGCCGGAGAGAAGAGGTATGGTTATAACTTGGAAGATTTGCACCATTACCAAACTAAATAAATTATTTTGGTAATGAAGTATATTTTGCATAGATCTGTGTCTAAAAAATTACAATAAATTGGAATTTGTCTCAAATTTTGTATTTCTAATCAAATTTCGTGTGTGGAATCATTGCGAATGTTGGAAAAGGCTTACGGTGATTCAGTTGACAAGAGAGCGCGAAATCTGCCACAAGTCCGTTCGAATTATTTTTGGATATGAAACGGGTTCTTGCTCGACTCGTTCCAATAAAGTTCAATTTTCTTCAAAAAGAAATTCCGAGCCCACATTCATGGAGAGCACTATAACTGCAAACAAGTCAAAAATCATCAGAATGGAGAGGAAAAAATAAGCCGAAACCTAAAAAGAAAACCCCAAAGCCGCTAAAAAATCAAGGTGATGCTCATTTTTTTTCGATATTCGTGGTTTTTTGTATCATGAATTTTTTTCAGAGGAACAGCCGGTCAATAAGGAGTTCTATTTGGCCATATTGAGGCGTTTGCGTGAGAATATCTGTCGAAAATGGGCGTATTTGTGGAAGAACAATCCATGGATCTTACCCGATGATAATGCACCATCGCATCTAGCCACGACTGTGACCGAATTTAAAGCAAAAACGCAATGAACTTTTTCGACCAGTTTTGCCTTCGTTTGACTTTTTCTTGTTTCCCAAACTGAAATGGCTGTTCCGTGGAACCCGTTTTCATTCGATCGAAGAAATAAAACCAAATTCGCTGAACGAGCTGGAGGCCATGAAAAGTGTTTCGAGGACTGGAAAAATCGTTGACATCTGGTTAGGATTACTTTGAAGGCGACAAAATAAATATTGTTGATTTTAATATCCAAACATGTATTAATGTGGCCTATTTGAGAACAAGGTGAGACCACAGCAGCAGTATTACAGTACTAAATCTTAAGCCGACTTTGGCGGTTATTTTTTGACACTGATTTGTAAAAAAAGGTAACAAAATGTATTGACGGTTCTTAAATATGGATTTTACAACCCATTGTCATATATATAGTTTGTCAGAATTTTCAACTCTTTTTATTTAAAAGGAAATTAAATCCTACACGTGACACAGAAGTCGGCCTTAAATTTGTTACAAAGCCACAAAAAAGTTTAAATATTTACACTTAGCAATGTTTTTTTAGAAGAGATAGAGAGGAAAAAAATTACATTCACCCGAACGGCAAGGCAAGCAGCGTAGGCCAATGCTGAATTTTCAAGGCTGCCAGTTGACCAGCAGACACGCGTACACGAGCCGCATTACGGCAAACAAAGTGCACAGCAACAAAAACCAAAATATAATAAGCACGAGCTGCCAATGAAGGTTTCGAAGGCCATTGGAAACAGCTGGAAATGTGTTAAGCCGCGTTTCCCCTCCCTTGAAAATACATATTTTATAAACAGCTGAGCGACGAACGAGCCACGACAACAATAATGACCACAATATACGTGTGTTTGTAGGTATATACACACCAATATGTTTGCGATGCGGCCAAAGTGTGTTGAATGTTCGCTAATTGCCCTCAAATGGCAAAAGGAACGTACAAATCAAAACTTAATGTAAGCGCATATACAGGCATACTTGTACATATGTATATATGTACATATATGTGTATAAAGTGTGCGAGTATGTGTTGTGTATGTTGTGGCAGGAAGTAGTCTCTGCTAGCTATTTGCTGGCAAAAACATAACCTTTTGCAAGGACAACACCAGCAAACGAACACGTTGAGGTTAAAATCTGACCCACAGCAGTTCAGTGCTGCAGCAATGTATGTACATAGGCCCAAACGTGATTCTTAACAATAAGAGAATGTGCGTTTAAACATATATGTACCTATATAATAACTAGATGCTTCATTCAAACTATATAAAGGGTCAGTAAGGCAATCTTTTTTCAATTTTTTTTTTTTTCATTTTGTTCCCTTATACCCTTAGAATTAATGTAGAAATCTACCTTACCATTGGAAGGTTTCGAAAAAGGCCCAAAAATAATAATAACGCTCGACGTTTGGAGCGCTCGGAGTGCACCCCTGGCGCATTAAACGCGTTTTTTTCAAAACACACTTTTTTAAACTGGCGGACATGATTCCGGTCGAACTTTACTTTACTTTTACAAAATGCCTGGCTATCGTCCCTATTAGATTCATAATTTTTTATAATTAATTGACAATTTTATGACAAAATGTATGTAAAAAAACATGAAGAAAAATTAAAAACAAAAAAAAAACGATAAATACTTTTTTATTTATCAACATTTTTTCAGATGATCCAAACATGAGAAATCGTGTCCGCCAGTGAAAAAACGCATCTCATTCACCCAGCCATTTCTCCGACAGATGTCATCAAAAAATTCTGAAAAAATTTGTTTATACACTCCACGATATACCTCATGATATGTGAAAAAAATTCTATTGTAGAATAAAAATTTCTATGGAAAAAAAATGTCAAAAAACAGGCCAGATTACCCTACTGACCCCTTAAGTTAAATTCGTGAATTGAAAAGTTAAATAATAAAATTTAGGTTATCCAAGTACAATAATTTTTGCTTAATTGCAAAACAATTCATTTAATAAGATAAATTATTAATTAATAGAGATTTCGGCAGTCCTATAATTTAGTCAATTAGCAATTTCATAAACCGGCAATTGATAATCAACTTAATTAAAATATTTTTCTGAATTTATTATATGTATACTGGTGCAATTAACTAATTCACTCAATTAAGTTATTGTAAAAAAAACTGATTTCAATTTATAATTACGTAAATTTAAATAAAATTATGAAAATTTCAGAAATTTCACCCCTAATTGTTTTCAATTTACCAAATAATGAAATAATTAACTACTTGACTCAATCAAGCGATTATATAACTACATTTTGTAATGGAATAATTATGAAAATATCTGATATTCCACCTCTAATTGTTTTCAATTTACCATATAATGAAGGAATTAACTAATTGACTCAATTAATGGATTACAAAATAGCTACTTCGGATTGAATAATAGGCAAATTTAATTAATTGAATAAATTAAAGGACTGTAGAAAAATTAATTATTAATTTTAGTTGTATAATTAATGAATTTTGTTGAATTTAAAATAATTAAACGACTTTTCTAATTTTTCACAATTAGTAATATACATTATTAAGCAATTTGTTAATCGACTCAATTAAGCGACTGTGAAAAAACTATTTTTATTAAACATTTTGTAAATTTCAGAAATTAATCTGTATGCCTTCAAATTACCCTACTATAGTGGAGAAACTAACTAATTGACTCAATGACTGTCGATAATCTACTTTTAATTGAACAATTAGCGAGTTTTAAAAATAAAATTCCTAAAATACCGCTCAAATTCACTGAAAATCTTTCTTCAAACCCTGAAGTCACTATAACATTGTAAACATTAGTAGATATTACATTATGATTGCCAAATCATTAACGTCCCAAATTTAGAATGTCAAGCCAAATACATACCTATAAATAGAATTTTCGACTCGTGATTCGTTTCATTCTTTGGAGGGCAGCTGTTTATTGAAGTGAAACAATGAAATTAAGAAATTCCAGTAAAAATTAAATATTCCGTGTGATGGTCTTAAGCGTCTAACTTCAAGTCGTAATTGTCAGCAAACAACTTAAAATCATTTTGGAAGAATCTATTTCATGCAAATCGTATGGAAATTAGTTTTTGTCAGTTCTTTGATGTTACAAGTATCATATAACGGTAGATTAAGTTTGTTCAGTACAATTGACTTTATTGACTTTGTTACAGTGCACTTTCGACTCAAACATTCAGAAATACTTAGTATCAGAGTTAGTTGTCTAATGTTCGAAATTATTCAAAAACTTAGACAGTTATTTCATGTTTGATTATTACTACCAACTTAGTTACATGTTGGCAAACTTTCGCAACACAATATAAATAGGTATTTGTGTGAACCGAAACTTCAGAAGTGTCAAAATGACAATATCTTATAAATGTAAGTATGTACATATGTATGTATGTATTAAGTAAACGCAATTCATTTGTTAAGCTTCTTAAGCATAATGAAAAAGTTTTATGTCTCAACTATTGTACATTTGGATGACTCAATGACAGGTTGTTGAATAGACATTCAGGTTTTCTTAGAAAAGAAGAACAAGCGATGACTCAGACAGACAACTACATATACATATATTAAATATATGTATATATACATATATATATATATATAAATATGTTTGTAATTTGTAATTAAACAGCATGATGTGACTTAAGCCATGATTATATTACCAAGATTTATTGTTATATGCGCATTCATGCTAACTCTACATACGAGTGGGTATATGCGTGAGTAATAAAATTCTTATATGTAAAAACTACATATTTCGAAATTAATCAGTGATATCACATTTTTATACTCTCGCAACAATAAGGAGAGTATTATATTAAGTCCTAAAACTAAAAGAGTCAGATAAGGGTTATATATAGTGATTGTTATATGTCTGTCTGTCCGTCCGTCCGTCTGTCCGTGTCCGCAATTCATGAGATATCATGATGAAACTTGGTTACGTATTCCTTGGCTCCATAAGAAGGTTAACGAAGATGGGCAAAATACTGCCACGCCCACAAAATGGCGGAAACCGAAAACCTATAAAGTGTCATAACTAAGCCATAAACAAAGATATTAAAGCGAAATTTGAAACAAAGGATCGCAAAGAATCGCATTTTTGTACATATCTCGGAAACTACCATAGCTATGTCAACCAAACTCTACACAGTCGTTTTCTTCAGGCATTTTCATATACAGTTCAAAAATGGAAGAAATCGGATAATAACCATCCCATACAAAGGTTATGTTTTTATTTAACAAAAAACGTCAGAAACACTAAATTTTACGGTTGCAGCAGGAAGCTGCATCCAGGCTTTTTTTAAAAATTGAAAATGGGCGTGGCGCCGCCCACTTATGGACCAAAAACCATATCTCAGGAACTATTAGACCGATTTCAATGAAATTCGGTATGTAATATTTTCTTAACACCCTGATGACATGTACGAAATATAGGTGAAATCGGTTCACCACGCCTTCTTCCAATATAACGCTATTTTGAATTCCATCTGATGCCTTCTCTGTATACATTAGGAACCAATGATGATAGCGGAATAAAACTTTACACAAATACGGTATTTGAAAAACATGTAAATGACGTATAATGAAATCTCGATTATCACTTTATCATGCGAGAGTATAAAATGTTCGGTGACACCCGAACTTAGCCCTTCCTTACTTGTTATTTACAAGAAAAAGTTCACTTGAAAACTGAGCACTTGAAAGTTTAACACTTTATTTATGGTTAGAAAAATATTTATTGGGTGATAGATTTATGGTTTGCTTTCCGAATACGAATTTCTCACGCATAAGTAATAAAAGTACATTTATAACAGTACAAAAGAACCGTATTTTATCGAACAAAATAAGTAATCATTTTATAATATTTAAGCTAAGTCCTACATATGTTTGCATTTTATAGAGCTATACGGTTAAAAAATATTCCATATTTATAATCATTATATACCAGAAACTGTAACCATATTTATAACCACTATATACCGGAAACCATATGTATACCATATAATCGAATTGTTTTTTCCAGAATTTTTTAGATTTTTCTAATATTGTTTAATTGTGTTAAAAAACATTTTCATCTACTCACCAAAGATGTGCTGTTAGTAAACAGTTTCCGCAATTTCTACTTTTCACTTATACTTCCGCTCTCTCTCTCTCTCTCGATCTCTTTACTTTAGTGCAGATTACAGCAAATAATTGATTATTATTGCTGCACTTCGGCACTTCGGCACTTCTGCAATGGCGTCTCAATCACTTTCGCTTTTGATCCGTCGACGGCGGCTGTCAAGTCCTTCAAAGACCTTTCAACCTCAAAAACCAATTACAGCTTTTTTATTGCGCATTTTTATGGATAAACGCTTTGGTTATCTGCAATGAAAGAAGGGAGAGAAAATAGAATAACATTAAAATTTGCCGTTATACAGGGTTGCTTATTATTATATTTATTTATGGGAAGAAAAAAACAAAATTTGATTGCTTAATTTAACAAAACAATTTATTATGAATGAGTTCCAATGAGTACCCATGGTCGCAGTTACACTAGGCTGGTTAGAGCTTGGCTTACTGAAGATAATATTTGAATGATTCAAGTCAAAATTATGTTTTTTTTGAATTTTTTTCATTAACTTGACCTAACCTCTAAAGGTGCTATGAGATACTTTAACAGCAAACAATATATAAAACTGAGTGCCTAATGTAGTATTTATATATTCCTTATAGTACTTATAATACAAAAAACATTATGTGACTATCCAACGGTTCATGCTACTCCAACCTAACCTAACTTTTTGATTAGTTCGTAAATCATTGAAAATTACTGAAATCATTTACAAATCTACTAAAGTATCACGGCCATTTGCCATGCGACGCTGCAAAACAACTAAATGGAGAAAATCAAAGCTCCGTTGTTAGGGTAAATATTTATTGCAAATAACAAAAGCTCATTTGGCTTATTGTGCACAAAAATTAGACTAATGCTAGAAAAAACTGCATCATCATCTACTTTTACGCATGAAAATAGCGACTGGAAGCCGAGGTCATCGAATTGAGGTCGATTTATTTTATTTGGCACAATTAGAAAGGCACAAAGAGGCAAGCAAAAAAAGCAAAGCTCAGCTAGAAGACACAATAAAAAGCAGAGGCGCTGTGGGCGCAATAGCGAGCAAATAAAAACAATTCACGTAACTTAAGTATGTATTATTGCATGTGTGTGTGTTGGTGAGCAATTGCATTTTATGGCTCTTCCTCATAGCTTTTGATTGCCGCTGGCGAATGCAATAAAAGGCCGAGGAAAAGGCAGCAATTTTCACGGCATCGAAAAGGTTGCAAAAAGTGCACGCAAACAGCCGTGTGCTGTTGTCGTTGTTGTCCACAACCAAGTGGTGAATGGCAAATTTGCTGAATTACGATGACGGACAGACAGACTGATTATGCGAAAAAAACCGTTAACTGCATTTAAGCGTGTTAATTCCAACAATACTGTGAGGGCAGCACATCACCGCTGCCGTTTGTATGTATGTATGTACATATGTGTGTGTGCGTGGTGTACGTGCCACAAAAAGCCAAAAGCGAAAATGAAACGTAAAAAAGACGATAAAAAAGTTACAAAGCAAAACATGCACAAAACAAATTATGGCAAATGCCTTGTGCAACGCTCAATTTGGTCACTGCCACATGGCGCAAAGTGGCAACAACAGTTGCGAGTTGAAAATTTGATTTTTTGTTTTTGGCATAATCAGGCTATAAAATAGACTTAATTCGTACATAGACTATGACTAAGTCCAAGCATATGTTGGCAGTTTGTGTTAACAGCAGCAGTAACAACAACAACACTTGTTGTTGGTTCTAATATTACTTGCAATGATTGAAAGCAGTTAAATATAGCGATAAATACGGCTTATTGTTGTTGGTATTGCAATAGGCTCGAAATGAACAATAATTGAAAACAACTTATTTTTAATTTTATTCATTTTTTTGTTGTTGTTGTTTTTGATTTGCTGAATTTCCAAATGAAAGTTGTTCAATAAGCGAAGCAGAGAGGGTAGTTGCTCTGAAACAGACAAAAAGTATGGTACAACTGGAGAGGAGTAAAGACAAGGAGGGCGGTTCTTACGACAGTCGGGTCTACGTAACCGGAAATGACCCCAATTTTTATCCGGCCAGGGATTGTACACTCGGCAGCACTCTTTGACCAATTTACTGCTGTTTTCTGCCGCACTGACCTTCTGCATGACATTTTTACTCAGGTAAGTGAACAGGTTTTGCTTTTCTCTTAATCACTAGCGCAATTTCTCCGAACAAATTTCTTTTCAGCTACGAAAACAAAAATTGTCGAGATTGCGGTCGAACATCGTAAAGCCCTCAACGAAATTAATTATTAGGTAGCTCTTATGAACAATTTTAAGTAACTCAACAACAAAGCACTCATTCTTCGAATGTTACTTAAGTCGTAGTATTTATTAAAATATTGGAATCTATCGACTCTTTCAGAATATCTAGTTGATTTCGTTCTGCCATCTTGAAATAATAACCGATTTATTTATTGAGGCCATTTTCTTTTAGAGTTTTTGTAGCACAAAATATTCCCCAAATGCTGTTGAAGTAACAGACCTTGGGAGGATATTAATCAAGCTCTATTTTGATTATTAAGACTAATACTAGGTTACTAGGTAGTAATACAACTATGGATGGACTTCTGTGCTTCAACGAATTTTGTTTTCTTCGGTTACAGATAGTTTTTGGAACGCCGTTCGATCGATTGTTGGACAGTTTCATAAAACCACGCCACGTCGCTAGAAAAGTTGCTTTTGATGAATATAGGGTTCTCAGCTACGCTATCAAGCATATTTTTGGCAATCTCTACTCGACGTCGTTTTCGCGAATGATTCAAGTCTTTTGGTTCGAGTCTAGCATGGTCACCTTTCCATCCTGAAAGATTACTATAAATGTGTTGAGTCGATCTAGAGAGATGTTTTGGGATTCTCTGCTATCTTTCGGTTGCCAACAAGCAGTGCTTCTTAAATTTTTTCGATGTTATCATCATTACGCGCATGAGGTAAGATTTCAATGACTTCGCAGTCTTCACTGAATATTTTGTGCCACTCGAATACTTGTGTTCGTGATAAAGTAGACTCCTCAAAACACCTCTGCAGACTTTTTAACGAATCCGTCATATTTATTTCATTGAAAATATAAACTCTTTGTTAATTTGTTTGGTACTAATCGCTTCATAAACGTACAGCTACCAAACATACACTAATTGACTTTTGGAAATCAGGAACATAAAAAAAGATTGGACCAATATAGGAAACATGTTTTATCGATTCGAAAAAAAACAGTCTGGTTCAAATTTGATCTGATTATATTCCACTTTTATAGGTATTTTGATTCGGAATCAGTATGAGAATAGCAAAATAAATATTTTGACTCATATATTTATGTAAAGGTAATTCCAGAATTATTTGAATACAGCTCTATTTGGTTCTGAATTTTCGCTTAGTATGGGGAAAGAAGTAAATAATTTTTTGAATATTTGCAAATATGCCAGCTACTAAACAAAAAATCCGAACCCGCTTATAGCGGAATGGGGTAGAACTTAAAAACTTCGAGGGATTACAGAATATATTTTATTTTTCTTGAACTGTTTTTAAATTATGACACCAAACCTTTCTATCATAACAAATTTATCCGAAATTTTTAAAGCCTTTTAAGTACATATTTAAATATTAGCCTTCGCGTCCGGTGTAAAATTTTAGGAAAATTAAGATCTTATAATAATTACAGTCAGTCACTAATCGTTCACATCATTCATATATACATAAATGTATGTATGTTGTGCTCTCAAATAACATAATTTAATCTGATTTAATGTGCTTTTGCGATGCTATTATATCGTTTGCTTGTTAATTGCTAGGAAGCCAGCTTTAACTGCCTCCGGTGTGATGAAGCCGCTGGTGTTGCAGCAATGTTGCAATCTTCAGTCATACATAATGGACACATCACTGAAGCATAAATAAAGCCAACAAACAACGCATTTGTAACGCTTTTGTAAGCAACAAATGGGTGAACAAAACAACAACAAAAACAGCAACAAAATATGAATAAAAATTGATGAGGCAACAACTGAATTGGAGCAGTTGAACAGATAAATGAACGTAGAGCTACATATGTAGATATGTTAGATATATGCTTTCATATGTGTATACAAAAGTAATAGGAGTGACAGAAAATAGAGACAAAAGCTTTAAGCTTTGAAGAGTGGCGAAACGAACGAACAACTGGTTTAAATTAAATAGAGTGGCATAATAAAATCAAGAGAGAACAGAAGGAGGAGGTTAAACAAATTTATGGAGATAACCGTATACTCGCTCAAGTTGAGTTTTTTTTTGTTGCCTTCACCGGTTGGTTTTTTGACAGTGAAGCAGAGCACTAACTTAGAGGGTAAAGTTTTGGTGAAACGAAGACGCCAATTAAGAAGAAGAAGAAGACGACAAAATAAGGAAAATATTTGTTTAGGTAGCGCATGTCTGGACTATTTAAATATTTAAGAAATTAATTTTAAATCTCTATAAAGATATATGCTACACTGGTCCGATCTAAACAGGATCTGAGAAAAGGACGTGTGTAAAATTTCAGATCGACAGCTCAAAAACTGAAGAACTAGTCCGCGTATATACTGATCGCACATAGCTAAATCGGTTCTGCTCGTCAAACTGATCATGTATGTATGTACATATATAAAAACCAAAGTATAAACATAATCTGAAAACAAAAAAGTGCCTTAAATTGATTAAATTGTAAAGCAGCGCCGTGAAGGAGACCGAACAAAAGCGTGAACGTGACCAGAAACGCGCACTGCGCATGTGCAACGCCACATTGTGTATTATTCAAACACGGCGCAGTGCATGTACAGGAGCGGAGACATAATGACAGCAGCGCTGTAGCAGGCGGGTGACAACAGAGCGCGCCAGTGTTGGAAAACGAGTTCGAAAGATTGCGTGTGACATAAATGTATAAAATATGTATATGTATATGTAAATATATGTTGATAGCAGCATAAATTAACCGCGTTGACATTCGAGCATTAGAAAATGTATATTACAACAAAAAGTAATAACAAAAACAATGTTCAATATAAATATTTGCTAAACAAGTAATAGAAAAATTATAAAATATGTAATTAAAAAATAATAATCATTACTTATATAGCAAAAACAAGCGCTAATGACAAAAACCAACAACAATAACAGCGAAAACAGTGACAGCAGAGTAGCAAAGACAAAGTGGATTAGGTCACACGTAACTCGAACGTGCCACTTTCAAGCGGCTACTGTTATGAACACACAAACACACACGTATGCATCTACAAATGCGCATATATAGAATTGATATAATTCTGCGTCTAGCCCCTTGGTCACACACATACATATGTACATATAGACATACACATGCATGTAATTTGTATGCAAGCGCGTGCACTGAGCTAGCTGGGGCTTTGGCGTTCGCATTTGATTTTGCGCGCCTCGTGGCGGAGGTGCGGCTTGGCTGCCTTGTGCCGCTTTATATTACTTTGTTCTATTCATTCTTACTATTTTCAATTTATTTATTTTTTAATTTGTATTTTTCAATTTGCGGCGCGCAAATCAAGCTGCAATGCGCCCAACTCGTCGATAACAAATTGCAAAAGCAACAACAATCACAAATTTACAAAATCAAAAAATACAAAAATTACAACAACAGCAAAAATTGAGAGCAAAAAATCAGCAACAATAATAATTGCGAGCTAATTTTTTTTATAAAAAATTACAACAATAAAATTGCGGGTAACAAAATTTTATAAAAAAATACAACAAAAACAACAACAATAAAAATTTCGAGCAACAAAAATTGTATAAAAGAGTTACAAAAACAATAACGAAATTATAAAAATAGCAAAAAAAATAATAAATATAACGAAAGAAGATATGCTATAGTGTTTCGATCTGAATTTCTTCGGTGATTATACTATTGTTGCCTTGGATAATATTTTATGCAAAATTTTGTAAAGTTAATTCGTGAAATAAAAATATCTTCTTTATAAGGACTTAATTTTGAACGATTAGTTTGTATGGCAGCTACATTATATAGTGATTCGATCTGAACAATTTCTTCGGAGGTTGTACCATTGTCCTAGACAATAACCCACGTAGAATTTCTTGAAGATAGTTCGTCAAATGAAAAAGTTTTTCATACAAATACTTGATTTTGATCGATCAGTTTGTATGGCAGCTATAAGCTATAGTAGACCGATATCGGTGGTTCCAACAAATGAGCAGCTTCTTAGAGAGAAAAGAACGGGTGCAAAATTGCAGTTCGCTATCTAACGAACTGAGGGACTAGTTGACGTCAAAACGGACATACCGACGTGGCTATATAGACTCGGCTCAGAACGTTTATTATGTATATGTATATACTTCAAAGGGTTTCCCATGTTTTCTTTTGATATTACAAACTTCCTTACAAGCTAAAAATAGCCTGCTCAGGGTATAACAACTACAAAAAGCTGCAAAAGCAACAACAAAAATTGGAAAAAACAAGAAAACTTGCCAAAAAAATAGGATAAACAACAAGTAACTGCAACTGCTTGCAGTGAGTAACTATACACGTACACACACACACACACATGCGCATTCAATTGCATTGCCATTTGTAGTTGTTGCAATGTCAGAGCAACGTGCACATTTGAGGCGCTTTCAAAGCGCGGCGATTATGCAAAGCATATGTTTGGCTTGCTTTGTCGTTTTTTGGCGCATTTGTTTGCTATTTTTGTTGGCAGCAAAATTTGGCAATACAACAAAGCGCTGAGTGCGCTTCAGCTTGTTAAGCTTGTGGCGTTGCCAGCTGGTATTTAATTTAACTTTTTTCATTTGCTTTAATTTTATTTTGCGCTGCATTTGCCGAGCTTTAGAATCCAATTGGCAGCAGCAGCGACACAGTTATTAACAGGCACAAGCGCCTTAAAGCCAAGCCACGCTGGCGCAGACGCTTGCACAACTACACATACAATACAAATGTACACACACTTACATATCATATACATATACATATGTATGTAGGCAGCAGCAACTATTGGCAGCAGTTTAAACGCTTGAATTGCAATGCTCGATTGCGAAGCTTTTTGGCGCGGTTGCCAAAGCGTTGGCATGAGCAGCGGTAACCATGGCTGTCTGTCCGTCCGTCTATTTGTTGCAGCAACATGCCGACACGCTTAGCTGTTGGTTTGCGCGTTAGCACAGTTTTATGTAGTTCTGTATGCCACAAAGTGGGTCATGGTTAGTGTGTTGCATGTTGCCGTCTGTCATTTTTGTCACTTTTATAATTTTTTTGTTTTTATCTGTGTTCGATTTTCACGTAATTGGCAGGGTTGCCGAAAAGCAGATGTGTGTTTGAATGGCTTTCTGATAATTGTAAGTATGTATGTATGTGCATATATAACTGAAACTTTTAATTAAATAAGGAAAGGCAAAGTAGACTGAAACTCATAAAGTGCAGTTAGAAATAGAAAACAAATAAAAGTGAACTTCGGTTGCACGGAAGCCATAATACCTGTCCCAAGTAAAGAAGCTACCATGCATGAACCTGATTTTGATTGTTCAGTTTGTATGCTATAGTAGTCCGATCTGGGAATTTTTTTTTTGGAAATTGTACAATTGCCTTAAGCAAATAAATCATGTTAAATTTTTTGAAGATTTTTAGTAAAATAAAAAGTTTTTCATACAAAGACCTGATTTTGATTGTTCAGTTTATATGGCGGTTATATGCTATAGTGGTTCGATATGGTAAATTTCTTCAGATATTTTAACGTTATCTTAGAAAATAATCCAAGCCAAATTTCGTGAAGATATATTCTCAAATAAAAAAGTTTTCTATACAAGAACCTAATTTCGATCGATTAATATATTCTATTTGTTAAACTTTTTAGAGCGGTGCATCGAACAAACAGCGGATATAAATGGAGTAAACCGATTTAATTGTATAGCGATATGACATATAAACACTTGAATTTTGTAACTTCATTCTCGCTCGCATTGAACTCAACTCGATAATTTCAATGCCGAGAGCAGAGATCAAACATAACGAGCAGTGCCATATCGAAAAAGGTAATACATACATATATACAAATATGTATTATATATTAGACGATGATTAGGTTATATATGTATATATTAGAGTGGGTCAAAAATTGAATAAATATTTCGCTTTCTATTCTACAAAATAGCTTCTCAGACACTCCTACGAAAATCTCTTCAAGTAAGAGTTCTTAATTGTAACGGGAAGGTACACCGCTTTACAGTTTTCTATTTTTTTCTCATTATCAGCTAGAAAAAAATCATATCTTGCTTTCAACAACTAAAAATAAATATCTCGTTTCATAGATTTTGTAGAAAATTGATGCTCTAGAGAAAGGTCTCTACCGATTTTTTCATAAACCCAACTATTTAAAAGATATTAACGGTTCAAATTAAATTTTTTAAGGCAATTTTTTTAAATAAATTTTACAACTAAGTAAAAAATCATTATAAAAAATAATTATACAGATTCTCATATAAAAATATTCCTATAAAAGTTATACACAGTTAAAGTTATGCCTCAAATGTACGAGTTCTGTATTTATGCAGTACACCATGGCGTATGAGCAATATATAATATGCAAATAAATCACTGGTATGAATGCTTTGTACCTTTCATGTATAACTTTAAATGCATGTAACTTTTAAAGGAACATTTTTATAGAAAAAATAAAAACTTCGCACTCTTTTCTGGTTAGAAAATGTTGTAATCGAATATCACTTTTTCAAACTTGCATACTTACTTTCTTAATGCAAAATATCATAAAATCTCATGTTATGTGTATATCGTCACCTAAAATCCAAAACAACGTATCATAAAAAATCGAAAATCGCTGAAGGATATAATAACCAATATATGTATATTATAACCATTTTATAACGAAAACTGAAATTTTGTTTCAATATGAGTGTATTGATAACCAATTTTGGGTAGTCGAAACAGTCTTTTCGTATTTTGGTAATATAAGTAGATGTCGTTGCAGTCGTACATCTCCAGTGCTACGAATCACATTGTGTCATAGCATATAGTGTTGGAAAGGTGAGATTTTAAGCGTCATTTAACCAAAATTCGGGGAAGAAGAGAAAGAGTTACAGCTGTTCAAAAATGAGTGAAAATAATGAAGAAATCCGCTATATTTTGAAATTTTTAGTAAAAAAAAGGGAAGAATGACACACAATGGTTCGCCAGCATCCGTTTTTGAAATTTCGATTTACACTGATGGAGTAATGTCTCTAGTGAAAAAATAGCAAAAAGTGATCGACCAAAATGGTACATATTTTTTTATTTATTTATTAATATAATTACAAAAAAAATAAGTTGAAGTTTGATTAGGAATACGAAAAGACTTTTTCGACCACCCAAATAAAATAATATATAACCAATATAAACTTATGAAAAGTGACATTATGTTATTTTGCATTTTAGGTGACGATATGTGGAATATATGTGAAAATAAATACAAATTAGACACGGTTTAAATTGAATATAAATAGCTTATTTCCATTGGATCCTGGTTTTTAGAGCAAAAACTGACTGCAAGAAACAATCATCTTCGAAAAACTAATACCCTAATACATATGTATGCACATACATACATACATACATATAACACTACTATCACAGATAAATAAGTATTTAATACAACTCCGCTCAATGTGACAGTTTTTCATTTCTGGGACGTCAATGTCACGCTGAGCACTTTCGATTTGTTACATAAGCGCTATTTGCCACTTATACCCATATAAATACATATGTACATATATAGTATTCCATAATATAATACATACAGTACTTGTATTGTAAAGTTGTGGCATGATTTCATTTTTATACACGCTTATTGCAATCAGCTCACTCATATACATACATATATTGTATTATTGCCACAATAATGCAATTGTGAAAAACCAATTATCGACTTTAATTACCACATACTATGTGTATGTGCATGTGGATGTATAAGCCTGAAATGTTGTATATTTCTTTGTAAGCTTACTTGTATGTTTGCCTGTCGCTAATGATATATGATTTAATTATTTTCATAGTTATTTCTCCGTCAGATGGCAGTCATATGTTTATTGCATACACTGAGTAGCAAAATAAATGCATTCATGTCGTTAGAGAAAATTAATAAGAAAATAATAAAAATTGTTGATTTTTCGGCTTTATGCTACTTTTAACTATGAAAGATGAACAATATAATAAAAACTTAGTGGCGAATCGAACAAACAACTGGTTTAAGCTAACTAAATTGGAAAAAGTGTTGTAATAGTTCAAGCAGTTATAAACCAAGGTGTTTATATACATACTTTCTAATTTTGAATTCAACTAAAGGCGTCCTCGTTCTGCCATTTCGTTAGCTTTGAGTATTCCCCCTCTCGCCTTAAATAATATAAAGAGAACCACGAAGTTAGTGCGCTCAGTTTGACTATTGAGAAAACTGGTCTGAAATATTCAAAAAAAAAACTTAATGAGCGACATCGTTTAAGATATCTCACTAATATAGTCCTCCCTCTTGAAATGGTGTAGCCACTCTCTTTTTTCTATTGTTTTTCTATTGTGACTGGCTTAAACGACAAATTAACGTCAAGAATGAAATCACAAGAAATTTTTTTGATGATTTAAGAACTTATGACCTGAAACAAATTCTGATTGTTTATAGAAAAAATATCTCATGAATGCTACTCGAACTCAAGTTGTTGGTTGGTTGAAAAAGAAATACCGGAAGTAGCCGCACTTAAGCTCCGAAGACGTTTCAAAAAATCAATTTTTATTGACTTTATCGATAGACATATAATCTAAAAAATTTATTGTAAAATTTCAAAAACCGTTCTTCAAAAATGTGTAAGATATGCCACTTGAATGTGGTTGGCGCGAAGCCGAGCCGACCGACCTTTAAACGCAAAAACGAGGTTTTCTTGAAACCATGTTTTTCAAATTGGCTTAAGTAGTTTAAGAAAATATAGTAAATATAGTAAATATATTTTCTTCATTCGGTTTTTACTTTAAAGGGTATAAAAAAACTTTTACAGATAGATGATTATGTCCGTATAATGAAAAAAGATTTTTAACCATTTTTAGGCGAAAATAATCGATTTTTTTTTAATATTCGAATTTTCTGAAAATCGTGGTCTATCTATAATCTATCTATCTGTGAGTTGAAAATATTGAAAAAGTGGACGTGACCCTGCCCATAAATAGGTTTAATGTATGTATGTATAATATATCTCCTAGACTGCTAAAACTACAAAATCCAAATTCGCTTAATAATTATTATAAGAACTCCTACCGACAGCATGGATGAAATCAGATGATAATCCCGCCTACTCCCCATATAACGGTACTGATTGAAATTTTTTACCTTAATGTATTTTCCTGGCTTTGATTCGTGCGAATTGAAAGAATATAACATGTTCTGTTGCACCAGAAAATCAATTTTTTTGTTAAAATATTTTAATGCCATTTTATTGCACACTGCTGTAGCCATATGTACAACAATATATCACCCAGTTACAGCAGCTGATAAAGTTTCAAATCAGCATATACAGAAGCGTTATGCATAGTGTTGATGAGTTGGTAAACAAGACTCGGCTACAATTACAAAAACAAATTAGCAAAATAGTACACGATAAGTAGGCGAGCGAGTGTGTAACTAACTGCATGTAATATAAAGGTACATCTGAGCTGCAAGATCCGCATTCAGATATCAGATGTAAATTAATGCAATTCTAACCCAAGTGGCGTTTGTCGGGAAACCTAAGCCAGTAGCCTCATTTCTGTTGTCTTGTTAACATTTTAGTGTTTTTTGTTTTTGCAACAAAGGTGTAATGAAAATAAAAGCATAAATTGCAATTTTACATATTTTTTGCATTTTGTAAATGCGTTCAGACGCTTGTAACACCCGCTGCTGCACAACAAGAATGTACATTATTTACTAACACACACGCACATACACATGGCAGTGGGGCATATGGAGCTGGCGTGCAGTAATTTTATCTGTTAGCGTTATCGAATTTTTTATTTGCGGCATACCACCGCCATGAGTTATTCGAGTCAACATGAAATGACAATGTGGCAGATGAGGAAAAATGCATCACGCGCTTTTCTATGAGCCACGTACACATACTAACAACATAAATATAAATATTTACATATATATATATAACTTATACATATATGTAAAAGCATATGCGGATATACTGGCACTCATATCACTGGTGTTTTTATGCGGTTGGCGGAAACTTTTTATCTTGCCAGCGAATTACATAATGAAATTGCTCAGCAGAAAGCGTATTCATGTTCATTTCCACATTTCGTTATTCACTAGTGAAAAATGCGTCAGTTTGCATGCGGGGATTATAAAGATATTTCATCGCCATTGTTACAGCTCGTGGGTATTTGTATAAAGTCTGGCGACCTTGAGCGTTTTATCGCAACTTTTAATAAATGTTAATATTTGAAAGCGCTAAATTCCTTAAAAGTTTGTAATTGTAGCTGAAAAGTTGATAAATAAAAGATGAATGGTGATAAACAAAGCGAACTAATACCTATATTTATACTATGCAAATATTTCAGGTTTGAGGTTATGTTGAAAAAATGTTAAAATAGCTGAAATTAAACAATTAACAAGAAAAAACTTCAATTTCGTTTGCACCAAAGCTATAATACCCTTCACAGTTGCATTTCTAAGGCACTGAAAGGGCATAAAAAAGTCATTATTATGATTTTAACATTGTTTGTATGACATCTACATATGTATACGCTGTAGTGGTTCGATCCTTATAATTTCTTCGGAGACTGTACCGTTTCTTTGAACAATAATCCAACTTAAATTTCTTGAAGATATCTCGTCAACGACACAAGTTTTCCATACAAGCACTGGATTTGTTCGATAAGTTTGAATGACAGCTATATGCTATATTGATCCGATATGTAGAATTCCTTTGTAGATTGTAACGTTGCTTTGAGCAATGATCCATGATTCCGATTGTTCAGTTTGTATGCTAGCTATATGCTATAATGGTCTGATATGGGCGGTTCCGACTACTGAGCAGCTCCTTGGGGTGAATAGGCTGTGCAAAAATTCAGATCTATATCTCAGAAACTGAGGGACTAATTCGTGTATTTACAAGCGCACAAGGCTATATTGCCTCAGCTCGTCACACTGATATTTATGGCATATATATCCATATATTAACGGTTTTTTTCGTTTCTTCCTCTTCAGGGCAAACAAATTTTCGAATCGATAATTCATTAGTTATTTTAAATACATAAATATTATTTTCATTGATCTCTAAATTTGCTTTAACTAGCTTAGCGAATCGAACAAACAAATATAGAGAAAATGTGAAGAGATTACACCACTTTTAAGCGTTAGTACCTGTCTTCGTTTCGCCAAGTGTTAGAGACTAGCTAATCGAACACACTAGATCTTATTACAAATCAAGTCTAAATCTACTTAAATCAATATAGAAACCCCTTATGTTTATTAAAATATTTGACCATGCCATTTTTTACGGATAATTGAGTTTGAGCCATTCACAGCCGTGAAAAGTTCGCTAAAATCTGCAAAATTTAGCAGCATTGAAGGGTGCGATTATACCACTTTAATGAAGTGTTCATCTACTCTCTTACGCGTACATTTTTTTGGTAAGAGAGAAGGGATAGCAGAAGTATTGGTACCAATTGGTGCAGGCTAATATAACTGTTGCCGAAACGACAATCTTTGGAGAGTGTTGAATCGAACTAAGAAATGGTATGGACCAAATTGGTATACGTTGAATCTAATAAACAACTGGTATAAAGCAATTTGATATAATTAAGCGTCTAATGCTAAGAGAATGTTGAATCGAACAAACAAATGGTATAAATCAAATTGGTATAATTAACTTCCTAATGCTTAAAAAAAGTTGAATGAAACAAACAACTGGTATAGATAAGCAAATAAATTGGCATAATCAAAACTGTAGAGAGGATAGTAAAAGATCACACCAATCCTAAGAGGTATCCACATTGGAGCGGGGCGATTTTTTACTACAAGATCGCATAAGCGCTTTACAGATCACTCTGAATAACTTTGCTAAGAGACAATGAGTCCAAATTTCTAAGACTGAACAATCGGTTGTATGAAAGATATGAGATATAGTTGTCCGATCTGGCCAATTCCGACAAATGATCAATAGCATAACAAAATGAACCTTGGTATTAACTTTCATTCGGATAACTCTAAAACTTAAGAAAAATGCTTTATAATCCCTAAAAAATTTCACCTTAAAAATCGCTGGCTCGCAATCGGTTTTGGATCCATAGTCTCTTAGGCAAAGTTGTGCAGAATGATCCGTAAAACATTTCCCGCATACGTGATTTTTTCTTTTTTTTCACCCTGTAAGTCGACCCGCTCTAAACCACACAATTGTATTGCATTCAGCGGCATAAGTTTGTTACTGCGCTGATTTGTAGACTTTTCTTAACCATAATTGCTTGCTTACCAGTTTCATCTAAGCATACATATGTATATTTGGTATATACCATATATGCAAGCACAATTTACGCACTTGTTCGTGTAGTTAAATGTCATTACATTGAAAATGCAAATTCGTTGTCAAACAGCTGCTCGATTGCACACGCTGAAAAGGCCGATAATAATATGTGTTTATGTACTGATGTATAGTTTGTATGAGTGTGTAGAAAATAGACATTCCGCATTTAATGCAAATCTGTGTCAATGTGATACTTTTATTAGTATTAGTATGTGTGTTTAACTTTTGCATTTTCGCTTTTGCGTTTTCTTAATCTAATTTTCCGTTGCCAAGTGGCTTGCACAGACGCAATAAGTGCAGGAATTTCTACTTCTCATTTACTTATTTACTTGCAAATCAGCTGTTGCAAAATGAGCGCAATTATTCAATTATTTTTACTGATTAATGTAAATATTGACACATAATTCACAATTATTGTCATTAATAAATGAAAAAAATAATAATTTAATTGATCAAAAATTCAATACATAATTTCCAAATATTTTCCAAGTCCACAAAAAATTTAACGCTCATACATTAATGGACTTGTATTAACAGATTTTCAAGTAAATGAAGTAAATTATTACATTGATATTAAAAAAGAACTTTAATTACATTTTGTAAAAAAAATAGGTCCATTGACAAGACCCCGATTTGACATATAGTTGGCGCTACTTGAATTAATAATACAGTGAGACCTAACCTTCAACAGGTTATTGTATAAGTTTGACAGCTGTCGGCTGATTAGTTTGTGAATTATATCATTTTGAGTGAAGCAAATTTTGTGATTTTAAAAAAAATTAAACGGAATTTCGCATGTTGATAGAATATTTCTTTTTGAGGGGAAAAAATACTGTTAAAGCTAAGGTTTGGATTGACGAACATTATTTTGACTATGTACCAAGGAAATCAACCTTCAAATTCTGGTTTGCTAAGTTTGAACGCGGCAAAATGAGCACCGAGGACGAAGAAAGCAGTGGACGCCCAAAAGAGGTTGTTACCGACGAAAACATCAAAAAAGTCCACAAAATAATTTTGGATGACCCTAGAGTGAAGTTCTTCGAGATAGCAGGCACTCTAAAGATAACAACTGAACATGTACATCATATCATTCACGAATATTTGCTCATGAGGAAGCGCTTTGCAAAATGGGTGTCGCACGAGCTGACACTTAACCAAAAAAACTACGCGTTGATAATTCGGAACAATGTTTGGAGATATTTAAGCGTAATAAACCTGAGTGTTTGCGTCGATATGTGACACGGCGTGAAACATGGCTCCATTCTTTCATTCCGAAGTCCCATCGACAGCTATCGGAGTGAACTGCATTCAACGAACCCTCTCCAAAGTGTAGAAAAAAGTAAGCTGGCAAGTTTATGAGGCCTGTGTTCTGTAATGCGCATGGAATAATTTTTATTGATTACCTTGAAAAAGGAAGGACCATCAACAGCGACTATTACATAGTGTTATTGGACCGTTTGAAGGGCGGAATCGCCGAAAAACGACCACATTTCAAGAAACAAAAAGTGATGTTTAATAAAGACACAAAGCATTTTGCCAAAAAATGTATTTTACTAATGGTAGGTTAAGGACTTTTCAATTGATTCAGTATAAAAAAATTCAATTTGCATCGGAGCTGCCGGGCGCCTTATATCCAAAAACCTACCCATGACTATTGCACGGGTCTTACTCATGTATAGATGTAAATACATTTATGTACATATATGTCTCTGTATAAACTCTCAATGAAATCAAAATACACAGAACTCAGGCAGTTCGAAATTGTCGAAATAAACTCAAATTGTACTCGTGAGCACGAAGCATTTTAAATATAACATACATTTACATACACAATTTGATTGAAGTGCCCAAAAGTTATTATTTTTTTCAGGAAGTAAACTTTATCTTGCTTTTTCCTTTCCCGCCTTTGTAGTTTAGCAATAAATTTGTTCCGACTATATGGTGTGTATGTATGAGTGTAATGAAAAAAACTTTCCACGTGTCAAAAATTGGCGAATGACTGACAATTGCTCTTCTGCTGCTGTTGCTAATGACTCTTAACGTTCTTTATGATTTATATTGTCATTGTCTTTGTTATTGCTTTTGTTTATTGCGCGTTTTACTACATGCAATTGTTGTTGTAGGCGGCCATGTGCATGTTGCATTTAATTAGAGTTTGCCTAACAATGGGCAATTCAATTTCAGCGGCACCCAGTGCGCACCTTTCAACTGCAGCAGCAGAAATAAAAGCAACAACAACAACATAGAAACATACGAGCGAAACACGCCTTCATGAATGTTGCCAAACAGCCAGTAGCGTGTGCATATACATACATACATACATACAAATGTATATACACATACATGTATGTGTGTGTATTCGTTTATAAATATGCCGAGCTCACACCCAAGCACCAGCCTTCGATTGCCGCCCACTGTCTGTGCTTGAGCAAATGACTCGTGGCGTTGCGCATTAATTTCAACTCAGCTGTCTAACGATTATCTATGCATATATTTAGTATATACAAGTATATGCAAATGTTTATTTTGGTTTTTCTTAAATTTTTTAATGTTTTTTTTTTAATTTTTATTTTATTTTTTTTTATTTTATTTTTTTCTTTATTTTACTTTTTTCCAACCATTAGTAGCAGTTCTATATTCTCTACACTACTCATTTATGAACAAAAATTTCTAACCAGTTTCACTTACTACATTTTACTACTTCTCCACTTCTTTCTCTTCACCTCTTCTTCTTCTACCAATTTCCATTACAGATTACGATTGCGTTACAATAAAATCACTAATTTATGTTAATGAAATGCAAAAGTAAAAAAAAACTCATCATCGAATCACTACAACAACAATAATATAATCTATATAAACATTGTTGTTGCCTCATCGCTTTGCACTTTGTACTTTTTGTAATTTTTTCAACAACAACAACAACAATATCGTCTACAACCGACGGCTGCAACGCAAATGTTCACAATGCGCCCGTAATTACAGCTCAGATTGCTGATTGTTACATAAATATGCAGTTGTAATCAATGTAGATATCTTTTTAAATCCTATTGAATAATTCATTGCATTACTAAATGAAAAAAAGCATATAGGTGAACTCATGAAAATTAATATAATAAAATATAACAATGAATTTCTATTCATTTGCATGCAAACATCAGAAAAACGTGTGTGCCTAGGCAACCTTGATCAGCTGATGCAAACAGCTGATACAAAATAGTTCAATTCCGACATATTTTTCCAGCGGCTGAGATGCTATCATTATGTATTTATATATTTGGTTGGGAAAAGTATAAAAATGCAGATTTTTGTAAATACAAATATGGTAATGAGGAAACCTCGAATATACGTACATAGGTATGTATAACAGCAAACTTATTAGTCGAACTATATAAATGTGATTCAATAGATATCAAATTGATTTTCTCTTCGTAACAGTTTTATTAAATTGAATTATTTATTATACCGTAAGCAGATATTGATCATTGTTATTGCTATTTATTTGTCGAAACCAATATATCCATACAAACTAAACGATCAAAATCAAGTACTTGTAAGGAAAATTATTTTTATTTGAAGAAAATGTGGCAACGTTAATTTTTTTCCAAGCCAAATTCGCAATGTCCGACGAATTATTTAGATCGGTTATAACAAGTCAACAGAAAAGTTCCAGACCTACCATAGTAAAACACATGTTTTTGGGTTTACTTCCATTCAAGGGTGATTTACTGATTATGAGGACCCTCCAACTTTCAGATACCATTTTAGTAGTATGATTTGTCCTTTGCTTCAAAATAGGCCTCAGTTTCGGCGCTTCATTCGACGAATATTTCTTCCAAGCGAGCAATCTTTTGAGATCTGAGGACAGAAAGTAGTCACTGGGAACCAGATCTGAAGAAGTGCGGAAGTTATTCGAAGTCCAATTCATGGATTTTTGCCTTCGTCTTCACTAAAACAGCACGTTCTTTTTCTTCAAATGCGGCCATTTTTTGGCGATTTCATCCTTCAAACTGTCCAGTAACGCTATATAATAGACGTTGTTGATGGTCCTTCCTTTTTCAAGGTAATCAATAACAATTACTTTATGCGCATCTCAAAATACAGATGCCATAAATTTGCAAGCGGACTGTTGCGTTTTTCCACTTTTGGTGCGGGTTCATCGTATGCAGTCCACTTAGATGACTGTCGATTGGAATTCGGAGTGAAATGAACGAGTCATGTTTCATCCATTGTCACAAAGCGACGAAAAAACTCAGGTTTATTACGCTTGAACATCTCCAAACACTGCTCCACATCGTCAACTCGTCGTTGTTTTTGGTCAAAAGTAAGCAACCACTTTGCACCGAGCTTTCTTATACTCAGATATTCGTGTATGATATGATGTACACGATCAGTTGATAACTTTAGCGTGCCTGCTATCTCGAAGAACTTCACTTTACGGTCATGCGAAATTATTTTGTGGCCTTTTTTTGATGTTTTCATCGGTAGCTACCTCCTTTAAGCGGCCACTGCGTTCCCCGTCTTCGGTGCTTCTAAAGTTAGCATACGAATCCTTGATGGTCAAGCCAAGTTTTTGTTTCAACTGTATTTTGTCCCTTCAAAAGCAATATTTTATCAACTCGCGAAAATCCTTTTTACTCATTTTTTCACAATAACAAAAGTTGCTTCACTCAAAATGATATAATTGACAAACTAATGATCCGACAACTGTCAAATTTATACCAGCACCTTTTGAAGGTTAGGGCTAAATAAAAATCGTATGGATTTAATTCTAGTAACACCATCTATGCGTCAGGCCGGGAACAAACGGACCGCTCAAAATCTAGTGCTTGCGTGGAAAAATTTCTATTTGTGAAGGGTATGAATGATAGTTTGGCTTTAATATATTTTTTTCCCCTATATTGGTGTAGACACCGTGGTTATAGCCTAGTTTACAATACATCGCACCAGTCTTTCAAATATTATATATTTACTTAACCGAGTAATGTCCCTTTCACCGAGCATTTCTCCCACTCAAAACAACCGAGTTTTAATCAAATCGTAAGCCTTAACAGAGATCGATTGCAACGCAGGTTGCCTGAGTGTCTGCCATGCGCGTGTAATCTTATCAATAATATTGACAAAGTGAGCACACAACAACAACTTTTGTGACATTGCCACGCTGATTATTATATAACTTTGCAAATAAACAAAGTGCAAACGAACAATAAATAAATAAAGTATACTGGGATCAATGAAATAACGTTGAAATTGGTGAAATTGCTGCCAACATTTGAATTTCACAAACATACACACAACTTTAGGTTCATAAATTAGTCAGTATTTGCGCCGTCATCGGAGCAATGAACAGGTGATATGCCTGTCGCTTGTCACGAATGCACATTTATTGGCAGAATGTAGAAGCTTCTATATCCACCCATATATAAATATGTGTGTGAGTACTAATTCGAGTGAAGCATTTATGACTCAAGCATTTTCATAATACACTCAGAAATTAGAAGTTATCATGTAAGTGATGTTGAGTGGTTTCAGCTTGTGGAAAAAAGGTATAAATAATTTATAAGTTCTGCTATTTACACACGTACTTAGGAAACTTAGTAAACTACTGATAATAGTTGTTCTGTGAATAGATGGATGCTTAGCTAATGCTCGTGTCCGTCTTGTTGATTTGAAGCGCTCAGAATATACATAAGTGGAAGGTCAGCTGACTGCGTTACGTTAGACATAAATCACTTGCGAAAAAGTGTTCGGTAATATTGCGAGTTATATGTTAAACTAGTCACGTGAGAGAGTAAACAAATAATGCAATCGAAGTAGAGTGCGCTAAAGTGAAATAGATAGTTTCAAGTTTGAGACCGGGAACCACTGCTAACTTTACATTAGATAAGAAATATTTATTAATATACTAAAATAGGTCAATAGGATTTTGGTCACGATATTTTTAAGCATTTTAAACCGATAAACAGTGGTCAGATAGCGACATTAATCTATTATGTAATAATTTTGAGGTTAATTTGGTGAGCGTGCTTATCAAATTTGCCATTTTTGGAACTAAACAAATGCTGACCACTGCTTTTTGGGGTTTTTCTGTATAACAGATAAAGGAATACAGTTGCCTACCTTTGGGCGCGCTAGCGGTTTAGGAAAATGTCCAAAAATATAGTCTAAGGCAAGTGTCATGAGTTAAGTGAGAATAAAGTTATTTTTTAACGAAAATATACATATGTATGTATGTATATATAAAGCGAAAACAAGTTGATCACTTCGGCTAGGCTCAATTTGAGCTAAATTTTTCGGAAATGAAGCTGATCTATATTTACATAAAAAATATATTTTATGGATTGAACATGATAGCGTTCTATGCTTGATTATCGTTTGTCAAATAAGTTAAAATTTGCATTAGACGAAGTCTCATAGGGAGAATATACAAAAATGTGTTGCATACATTTCGGCGTACTTAAATGATAATGTCAGAAAGGTAAAGTTTTGTAAATAATATATTGTCTTCAATAAAAGGTTTGCAAAATATTGATTAAATTTTAAGAAAAAGTATATTTTTTATTGACAATTGCTCAGTTAAAGCATATAAAGCAGACCATAACTGGTTCATTTACTACATAATATTATACCAACATGTTTATATTGGGCATAATTATGCGTACAGCCATATACGTACTACATACACGCCTATTTTCGATGCTAATAAATGAGTATGCATGCAAATGTGACAACAATGCAAGGCGCTTACAAATATGGGTCTTGTCGGCAACGAGTATTCAATGTAAATTTCTATTTCTAAATTGAGTAACTCCGCCACACCCCAGCAGGTTTCGTTATCATTCATTAAAGCGACATTAGTTATCTCACGTTTTTTCCATTTCTTTCTTTCCTCAACAAAGTGACAAACTGCGCAACACGCCGAGCGGCAGCAAATGCGTTTTGATCGAAGTAGAAACATTAATAAATATGATACGCAAATTATTGCATTATATATAAAACGCGTATATATGTGTGGGTATGTGTGAATAGCTGTGGTATAGAAAAGCTTGGGCATTAAAGAAACGCATATATAATCACTACTGGTTGGCTTTTAAAGTGCAAACAAAGAAAGAAAAAGTAATGTTGATATATAAAGTGAAAGGCACATAGAGGCAGAAGTCAGTGAGAAGTATTGATTAAAAACATACACAGTGACTCACAGAAGTATTTTGCATAATCCTTACCATTCCTTTTATTAAAATTTTCAGTGGTTAAAGTAGGCGCTAGAATTTATTTAAATGCGTATGCTTATTTATCCAAATTTTCAACATTTGAAATGGCTAAATGTAAAGAATTAACTCCTACTCAATCTTCATAATGAAGGTAAGTCCACAAAATATAAATCCCAACTATATAAATTGTGGTAAAACAGTTCGAAGAACGCGGTAACCTAGAAAACGCAGGCCGTAGTGGACGACCAAAGTTACTGACAGTAAGGGAAAAGTGTAAAATATTACAGGAAAATCGTGAAAATCCACATGTATCAGCCCCAAAAATTAACGACGAACTTAGAGCAGCGTTTCGCACCAAAATGTCGGATGAAACAGTGCGGAAAGTATATAGAAAGAACAATACACACGGCCATGCTGCAAGCAAAAAAACCACTTATATCGGTTATAAATAAATAAAAGAGATTATCGTTCGCTAATACCTATAAAATTAAAAGTTTTGACTTTTGGAAAACTGCAATATACATATAGTGACGAAAGCAAATATAACATTTTTGGATCGGATGATAGTCGTATGGTCTGGCTAAAACCAAATTAAGCAACTGTTAAGCACGACAGCTCAGGGAGTCAGGAATCTCATTTTTATAGACGGGACAATGGATAAGCATCTTTATTTATCCATTCTCAAGGAAAATTTACATTCCAGTGCTGAAAAAATAGGCATGTCGAAAAAATAGTTTAATTCAAGACGACAATGATCCGAAACATACAGCACACCACGTTAAAATGTGGTTTCCCTTCAACGCAAAACATCTGCCAACACCGCCACAAAGTCTCGACATTAATACAATTGAAAACCATTGGACCTAGCCTCGACATCCAACTCAGAATAACTCTTGCCAACAGCTGCTACTTCGGACTGAGTAGGCAATTGAGAAGTAAAGTCCTCTCTCGACGAACAAAGACCAAACTTTGCCAGTCACTCATCATACCCGTCCTACTATATAGAGCAGAGGCATGGATGATGACAACATCTGATGAGTTTTCGAGAGAAAGGTTCTGCGGAAGATTTATGGTCCTTTGCGCACTGCCAACAGCGAATACCGCAGTCGATGTAACGATGAACTGTACGAGATATACGACGACATGGACATAGTTCAGCGAATTAAAAGACAGCGGCTATACTAGCTAGGTCATGTCGTCCGAATGGATGAAAACACTCCAGCTTCGACGCAGTGCCCACCGCGAGAAGTAGCGGAAGAGGAAAATCTTCACTCTGTTGGTAAGACCAGGTGGAGAAGGACCTGGCTACACTTGGACTCTCCAATTGGCGCCAAAGAGCGAAAAGGAAGAACAATTGGCGCGCTGTTGTAAACTTGGTAAGCGAAGGAAGAAGAAAGAAAGATTTTGTATTTACACATTTAATAACGGTTTGTAACAAGATGCTTTTAAGGGGACAGACCAGCCAAGCTTAAAAAATAATACTTTTCCACTTGAAATTTTAAGAATTTTTATACACACAAATGCAGGTCGGATTTGAGGGCTATAGTCTGGATAAACTCATATTATATGAGAAAGAAGAAATAAAAAAATCGTTTTAAAAACTTTCTCATTAAACTGAAAGTTCTTCGAGCATTTTTTTATTAGTTTTTAATATTGCACCTCTTCGCTAGAAATTCTTAAAAACACACCCATTTTTGCATTGTGCAGCCATTCAAGGAAAATTCTAAATTAAACACACTTAATATCACTTTCCTTCGCCTTGCCGTATTGATAATGCCATAAGGACACGCCCTTGATAGCACGGCCAAGTAACTATGCCGTCAGCACGCTCGGGCCCCGCTACACTCTTCGCGAGCAAACATACAGCAGCAAAGAGCCTAGCTGAAGGATTTGCACGCGCCAAATGCAATGACCTTGAGCTGTGTACATTTTCGCTCTGCCGCTTCGCCACCCCACCGCTTTACAGTTATTTGTAGAAAAATGCATAGCAATGCATGCATTGTTGTTGTGGCCCATTGTGCGCACCTTGCATTTTTAGGGCGCATGTTTTATTATCGACTTTTATTGTTCGTTACACAGCAGCAATTTGCATTGCCACAGTGGAGATAGCGAAAACAAATATAAAAAATAATAATGAAAACACAAGTATGAAAAAAGAAAATAAGGAAAAAGTGAAAATATGTGGAAATGTGTGATTGTAAAAAAATACGAGGGTTGCCTTTTATATTTTGCGATTTGGCAACACTATTGTAGCAATCTGGTAACTCACTTGTGAGTAAAGTTTGACTTTTTTGATGGTATACATACTCAGAACGTTTTGACATACAAACGCTATTTGTGTTGTTTACAGTAACTTAAAATATTCTGCTCATTTTCGCGCGATTATTTTTTACAACTTTCGATATGGATTAACTCAGCAAATAGGAAAAAAAAATCCGGATATGCCTTGTTGCTTTAGATACATTTTCATATTCCAACGAGTATTTTTTAGCGGATGACTAACAAGAGAACGAATATATGGTTGTAAGTATGACCACTCGATAAAATTAATAATAAAAAGTATGTATAAAATAATGATGGCCTATTTCCGCCAATGATGCACGCTCAGTTGTTGCACTCATCGATTGTAATCTTGCTTGTGTCAATATCTTACATATGTATGTATATCTTTGAACTTTGTCACAACTTTGCCCTTGAATAATAGATAAGAGCTGCTATAATTCAAATTGATTAAATAATATTAACAATTTTAATTAGAAAGTGTGATGAAATTTTATCGAAGTGCAACGTAATTAAAAAGAACCTAAAGGCGTATCCCACAACTATGGTAAATATGAAAACGGTAATACGAAAGAGAAAATTAATGAATAAAGATATAAGTAGATTTATATAGACATATCTATATGCTTATGCCTAGGCTTCGAGAAATAATGAGCTAGCGGATGGACGGCACGATTTGAAATTTTCATTTTGTCAATGGCAACTGTTATCGCGTCATGATACCGGACTATTTGATGCCTGATATTTAAGCTCATGATCTCCGCGACATTTGGTTTAAAGAAGACGACGCCACCTCCACACATATCGCATCAATCAATGGATTTATTATGAAAACACTTCGGTAAGCAGATAAATTCACGTTTTGGGCCGGTCGATTGGCTATCAAGATCACTGGATATCACACCGTTAAACTTTTTCCTGTGGGGATATGTATGTTGGAGCAAAACCTCACGCATGCCATTCACCAGTTACCAGTCGAAATGCTCGAACGATTCAACGAAAATTGGACTCAACGGATGGACCATCTGAGATGTATCTGTAGCAAACATTTGAAAGAGATAATTTTCAAGAAATAAATCCCAAAGAATGCTCTTTGGAATGCTAGTAAATATTCTAAATTAAATTTGAAGTTTTTGTGTAGAGAACCTCGAAATGGATTACCCTTTGTAATTTTCACACGAAGTCAAAAAAAAAAAAAAAAACGTTTTTCTTGGGAAGCTGCTATTTTGTCAAAAATTAAAATTTTAACTAATACGATTATTATTGTCCTGGAGATGGCTTTAGGTAGTCCGAAAAGTTTCAAAATGAAGTGCCGATTTTTAATTAATATGAAACTCTGTAAATCTACATATACCATATATATTTTTTTGTTTTTTAATTAAATAAAATTCCTTTTCCAAATGAATGCACAAAAAAGCATTTTTTATGGTGTTATAGCCCCTTAAATTGTATGAAAAGTGATCTAATTGACTTACAAAACGATATGTCAACTAGTTACTCGTTAGTTCAAAACTAGTATGATTTATGAGGCACGTGGCTAAATAATTTAGTTAAAGCAAAATCGGTTTGCACAGCAACAAAACAAACTACATATATACATAGGTATGTATAGTATATATAAGTACTTGTAGTCACATACAATGTGAGAATTATAAGATATGGGCACTGCATGTGGCTCACGTAGCACACGCGCTTTGTAGTTGTTGCCACATGCTCGTGGTGCGCACCTTGTTGTGATATTTTTCGAACTTTTTTCAATCTAGAAGCATGTCTTTATTTTCTTTATCTGTTTATGCACTTGCCAATCTGCACATACTCTCGCGTACCTGTATATATACATATGTACATATGTATATTTATACGCAAAGTTCAAACCACTTCCGTGCGGGTTCTACGTTCTAATTTAATTTTATTTCTTGTCTGTTGGATTTTACACCTCAGTTGTTGTTGGTGTGCAAACGTCATTGCCGCTGTCACAACGATGGTCATTTTGAGGAGAAGCTTTCAATTTAATGTCATATTACGCATGTTTATTAATATTTATGCGAATGGTCGACATAACCGCCCAGCACAGTCGGTAATTCGGGTAATAATGAATCGGGTTTGTAAAGGATATGGAAGACACTATTGTTGCTGTGGAGCAGAGTATCGAAGAAGACTCGAGTGAGTCCATCCGCCATCTCACCCAACGATTGGAGCTGTGTCCATCCACTTTAAGGAAGATCTTGCGGAAGGATCTTGCCTTGCGGGCTTACAAAACCGATTCGTGCAAGAATTGAAGTCAAGCGACCATGAATCGAAAACTGACCATCTCATTCTCGATCTCGACATTCACAATGAAATTTGGTACAGCGTTTAGAACTCTTTTGGTTGATTAAGCACTTTAGTAAACAAGATTTTTGCATTTGGAATGATCGTAACGCACAGGCCAATGTTGAGATGCCGTTACATCCTCAAAAACGCTATGGAGCCAAACATTAATGACTGTGCCTGAATTGGAGGACCCTGATGCGGACGACCTTTGGTTCTAACAAGACGGTTCTACATGCCATACAGCCAACGAAACAATCAATTTATTAAAGAAATCTTTTAGTGAACGCATTATCATGCGTCGTGGACCTGTCAACAAGTTTGCTAACAGCAGCTGCATAAGTCGATACATCTTAGTGGCGCGTTGCGATTTTTACAAAAATTACGTGTGCGGAATTGTTGCGAATGTTGCAAAAGGTGATTCAAATTTAACAAAACCACAAGCCTACGAGCGGTACAAAACCTTCAAAGGCGGTCGAGAGATCGTTCAAGACATGCCTCGTTTTGGACGACCTTCGACCTCTTCAACTGATGAAAATATTAAAAAAGTGAAGGATATGGTGCTTGAACATCATCAGGCAAGTGTTAGAGATAGAGAGCCCGTTCGTATGATATAGGTGGATCTTTTTGGCATGAAACACGTTGTTGCTCGACACGTCCCGATAAAGCTGAATTTTTTACAAAAAAGAGTACGATTGTGACCGAATTTGAAGCCAAAACTCAATGAATACCATCGATCAACCACCGTATTCAGCAGATTTGGCTCCGTGTCATTTTTTTTGTTCCCCAAACTGAAATGTCCGCTCCTTGGAACCGGTTTTTAATCGATCGAAGGGATAAGTGCTTTCGAGGACTTAGGAATTATTTTGAAGGCGACAAAATAAATATTGATGAATAATGGACCTTCAAAAGGCATAGTCCAGGTGGCCTTATGACCGAAATATATGTAGATCCAATACATGAATAACTAAAAAATGTTCATTCTAATAAGCCAAGACAGTGACAATTTCCTGCATTTATAGTACCAAATTAAAATTGGTTCGGTCAGTACTTTAGGTCATTATCGAAAATCGAACACAACTTTTAAGTGAAGAAGAAATTATGCGCTATTTTGATGAAGAAATTTTTACTGGCACCTTTTCTCCTCTCTTCATGCTCTTCAGTACTAATGTAAATGTGTTGTATGCATATACTTATAAGACTATCATATTTTGCTCAAATATCATACGCCAACCAAAACAAAATAAAATATGATTAGAAATTTAATGGAAGTATTAAAATAATATAATATGATTTCCAAATAAAACACGCCCACACGGAGCCCGAAAGCGCATGATGTACGTATTTTATGTATGTATATACTCTTATAATATCGTTTCGTAATTGCATCATTATTAACCAAGCTTCACACGATCGAAACATCACTCCTCCCTTCTAGTTCAAGGTCAGCCTTGTGTCAGCTGCAAGCGAAGAACATTAAAAACATATACGAGTTATTTATATACATAGGTATGTATGTATATTCTAAGTATTCTTTTATAATGACCAGCACGATTTTAAGCACCGAATATTATATCGAAATGTATGTATGTATGTGTTGAATTGCGTTTTATCGCAACACGAGTAATTATGTATTGCGGAATCAACGAAATTATTTCACACCAAACAAACAAAATTCGAAAACTTCTAAACGACATGCGAACCAAGGCCAACGAGTGTCATTCACACCAAACTGCGACTCTCTAAGTACTGTATTGTGCGGCTCTGTATGACGGCGATGTGGTGCAGTGGAGCAGCTGTGGAGCGCTGCTGTCCGCAAGTTAAGCAAAAATAGAACGCGATTATGTCGATGGCAGCAAATTTGCATGCATATAAATATGGATATATGTACATATGTGTGTTTTAGTTGTCGGAACAAGTGTTTTGTATGCTGATACATACATACAAACTAATAATAATTCTAAGAAATATATGTACATACATACATATGTACATACATATATAAAAATAAATTAAATGGGAAAGGTGTAAATTATGTACCTAGGTACATATGTATGTATGTTGTATGTATGATCACAACTTCTTATAAACACTTCGGTTTTCGCTAATCTTTTAAAGTCCCATAAAATATACCTTGATTTATGCTAGCAAAGCCGTTAAATAAAATTCACAGAGCGTTCTGTTGTATGAGAGAGGGGGTGTGTGAACGAGCGCAACGCTGAAATGCAAAATAAAGAAATTCGATCATCATAATGGTGATATTGCAGAAGGTTAAGGCGTTCTTCTAATGGGCCAGTAGAGTCAATAGCAGCTCAAGGTTAAGCAGCAAAATTTAGTACGCTAACGTTTGCTTTCGTCATCAGCCGCAGCTACTGCTGCTCTCTTCCTCTTCCACTTATTTATCGCATAATGAAGTTTTGTTTTGCGTGCTATAATTACTCACACATTTATATATACATACATACATATCTCTGTACATAATATAAGCTCATATTTGTCTACAAATCGCTCTTTTGCTACTGTGCGCTCTTCACATTTCTTATT
The DNA here is from genome assembly GCF_024586455.1 of Bactrocera neohumeralis. Classification (NCBI taxonomy): domain Eukaryota; kingdom Metazoa; phylum Arthropoda; class Insecta; order Diptera; family Tephritidae; genus Bactrocera; species Bactrocera neohumeralis. Next base: position 43,252,911 of record NC_065921.1, read on the forward strand.
GTGCCTGGTTTTTTCTAAGAAAATTATTTTATTTATTATCTTTTCACATTTTATTTTTCTAAACTCAATTCAGCATTCTTCGCGCGTGCAGTTAGCTTCCAAGCAAAACAGAAAAAATCTTCACATATTAGAATTTGCGTCAAATATTCATAAATTTCTCACACACACACACATACATACAACTGTAACAATGTGTGCTTACTCTCATTGGCGCTGACGCTGCCGCAGCTCGTCTGTCGCAGCGATCAGCTGTTGGCGCGACGCGCACGTTGCGCTGTCATATGTTCATAGCCACTTCCACACCTCTCCTTTTTTGCTTTGCTTTTGCTTTTAACTGTTGTTGTTGCTTGTGCCTTTTAAACTGCTCGGGTTGCTTTACATTTTTTTGTCGTCGCCGCAGCAATCTATTATTCTAAGCGAGCTGTCAGTTGCGCTGCGCACTCATCAAATAGATAAAAACAGGCATTCCGCTCTGACAGCTGTTTGTTACTATATACAGTGGACCAATAAAGTTTACATACACCTAATTCCATTAAATTCCGACACGTTTATTTGTTTCAAAATTAATAAATTTTGTGGTTTTTTTCTATCCATTTCAAGATATGTATATTTAACATTAAATATAGCATATAAAAATATTTTTTTTTTTTACACAAATAAAAAAAATTAAAGTTAAAGCTTAAAATGAGCATAATTTATATCAAAAAAGTTTACGTACACTTATGATTGTTTACATAAAAAAAAAGTAATTACAATACTTTTAACGGTTTTTGGCCTACATTTTGTTGCTATTACTGTCCATAGACATCGTTGTATGCTCCTCACTCGATTTCTAGAATTATTTCCGGATATTTTGACCCACTAAGTCCATGATCCAGCTTTTTGGCCTTATTTTGATGAAATTCGATGTTTTCGAATACGGTTTTCCAAAAAGTTCCAGATATTTTGAATAGGATTAATGTCTAGTGATTGCGGGACCTATGGAGTTATTTTTATTTCCATAACAACCATTCATGTACAAGATAAGACATGTATTTTAGGTCGGTATCCTGTTGGATATTGGTTTTGCTGCTATTAACAGCCGATTTAAGCACACTTAAAATTTAAATTTTTTTCCTAAAATGTTCAGATACATATGCTTATCCATGTTTTCACTAATAAAGTCCAAATGTCCAACTCTAGATGCAACCATAAACCCGCAAACCATAACATTACCCCCACAGTGCTCTACCATTAGCAATACATTTTGTCCTTGCGACTCTTCATTGATCTTTCTCCACACTTTTCGTGATCTATTCGAACCAAATTTATTAAATTTTGAATCGTCGGTGAACACAATGTTTTCCCAAAACCAATACGGTTTGTTTAAATATTGTTTAGCAAACGCCGACATTTTCATTTTATTAACCTTATATATGTATGGCTTACGACGCGCGACTCGTCTATGAAAACCAGCACTCTTCAACAAATTCCTTACTGTTTGGGGATTTATTTTTTTGTGTACATTTCAAAAATGTATAAGCATATGTATCTGAGCATTTTAAGAAAAAGATTTAAATTTTAAGTGTGCTTAAATCGGCTGTTAATAGCAGCCATTTCTATTTACCACAGGATAACGACCCAAAACACACAACTTATCTTGTACGTGAATGGTTGTTATGGAAATAAAAATAACTCCATAGGTCCCGCAATCGCTAGACATTAATCCTATTCAAAATATCTGGAACTTTTTGGAAAACCGTATTCGAAAACATCGAATTTCATCAAAATAAGGCCAAAAAGCTGGATCATGGACTTAATGGGTCAAAATATCCGGAAATAATACTAGAAATTGAGTGGGGAGCATACAACGATGTCTATGGACACTAATAGCAACAAAATGTAGGCCAAAAACCGTTAAAAGTATTGTAATTACTTTTTTTTTATGTAAACAATCATAAGTGTACGTAAACTTTTTTGATTTAAATTGTGCTCATTTTAAGCTTTAACTTTAATTTTTTTTATTTGTGTAAAAAAAAAAATATTTTGATATGCTATATTTAATGCTAAATATATATATCATGAAATGGATAGAAAAAAACCACAAAATTTATCCATTTTGAAACAAATAAACGTGTCGAAATTTAATAGAACTAGGTGTATGTAAACTTTATTGGTCCACTGTATGTGTGTGTGTGGGGGAGACGTTTTGCCATCAGCTGATCGCCACAGGCGCAGAGAATTATTCAATTTATTTGCATGTAAATTAGCTACAAATTTAGCGCATTCACGGTACGGAATGTGCATGGAATATGGATTTTCGCGGGCAAATAACATTGGTTTGTTTAGAAAATATTGACAGTTCGCGCACGTAATGCGTTTCACTAGCGCTATTCGGGTTATACGCGATCGTTACGGACAGGCATACGTACTTACTTACACATAATACAAATGAAAAAAAAACAGAGAGGAGATGAAAAAGGGCATATCTATATGGCAGCAAAGGTGGCAAACCTCAACCAAAGGACGGTGGACCCACAGACTTATACCTAACATCCACAAGCAGGCATGGGTGCTTCAGAGGCCATCTATAACATACTAATTTCAAAATGACATAAGTCCGTATTGTTCGATGTGTACGAAGTCCATAGATGACTATCAAGCTATTTAGTAGTAAAACACAAGAGGATACGGAAGCACCGACCCGCTTCCATTGTACCGATAGCGGTTCTAGGGTGCCTTTCCTTGATAGCACATCAGCTTTATAATTTTCTCCGATTCCGCTGTGGTCTGTCAACCATTTTAGTCTTATCACAAAGCCACTCTGTGCTATTGGTAGCTATGCAAGGCACTTCGTGACCAACACTGAACGCACTTAATGAGTTCAAGGCTGGTATTGCCGCTTTGCTATCTGAGTGGATGGTCACTCCTCTGAAGGAGAATTCACTCCGGAGCAGCAGATCTACTGCTACCTGGCTGCATCTTCGGCTTTGACACTGCAATAATCAGAAAGTCTGAAGCTGGAACAACTTGAACACGATAACGAATTTTTTAAGAACATCATCTTCTTCGATAGGCTCACTTTCATCAGAATGGTGCGGTAAATAAGCAAACCTAAATTGATAGTTTGGTGTATGTTTTTTGTCCGTTTTGATCATCGGTTAGTACTTCTTTCGAAATGAAGCTGCTGACACCGTTACTGTCAATTGAGAGCGGTATAGATCAATGATAACCAACTTTTTATGAATGCAATTGGAAGAAGTTGATCTTGACAACATCTGGTTACAAAAAGACGGGGTTGTGTGCCATACAGCACGTGCAGAACACGAATTATGGAGAAAAGTTTGGAGATTCGATTATTTCAAGAAATTGTGAGATTGAATGGCCTCCTAGAAGTTGTGATTTAACACCATGCGACCACTTCCTGTGTGGTTATTTGAAGTCATTGTTCGTTAGCAATAAACCAGACTCGCTTCAAGCTCTGGAAGTCAATACGGATATTGAATGTTCTATTCATGACATATGACTTGATTTAGCGGAAAAAGTACTCGAAAATTGCAGTTCATCGAATTCTTTGCAGCAATAGAAGTCGTGAAGGCGATTTGCCATTATTTTAAGAACCTAATTTTATTGAATGTACTTCACATTATATAAAAAATATATAAATTTCCTTACCAATTAGTGTGTTTTTTTTTAAGAAATCTATTACTCTTATTAGAAAACCTTATTTATTAGAAAAAACTTAGCTATTATGCCAAGTTACACTATCAACCCTTTATTCTAGATGCCAATCTAACTCTCAGAAAGTTGAGTCGATACAAAAGCAAAAGTGAAACTTTATATAACTATGTATGAAGGTATTTTTATTTACATAACTTCACTAGAAAATTGTGAATGAAAGTAAAAAGTTATCAAAAGGCAGACAATGAGCGCAACGGAACACATAAATAACGCTGGGTTGGGGAATTTTCCATTTATTTAAGGGGTCAGTAAGGTAATCTTTTTTCAAATTGTTTTTTCACTTTACCATTGGAAGATTTCGAAAAAGCCTCAAAAATAATAACACCGCTCGACGTTCGGAGCGCTTGGAGTGCACACCTCAATCTTTAAACGCGCTTTTCTCAAAACACACTTTTTTATGTTTATGGCGGACATGATTCTAGTCGAACTACTCAACCGATTTCATTAATTTTTTTTAATGTTCACAAAACGCCTGGTTATCGTTCTAGATTCATTATTTTTTTATAATTTATTGACAATGTTATGACAAAATTTATGTAAAAAAATCATGGGGAAAAATTAAAACAAAAAATGTTAATTACTTCTTTATTTATCAACATTTTTTCATGATTCTAGTAAGGACGATAACCATCCACGTACCTTTTCAGAATAAATTGGGGTTTTGTGTTTCAGATGATCCCAACATGAGAAATCGTGTCCGCCAGTGAAAAAACGCATCTCATTCACCCAGCCATTTCTCCGACAGTGTCATCAAAAAATCCTGAACAAATTTGTTTATACACTCCACGAATTTCTATAAAAATAATGTCAAAAAACAGGCCAGATTACCCTACTGACCCCTTAGGTGCTTTAATGATTGTCCTTTACACTTTACATTATTTAATATCATTTAGAAGAGATCTGCGAACAAATTTTTCAGATCGGACCACTATAAGATATAGCTGTCATACAAACTGAGCGAACAAAATCAATTTCTTGTATAAAAAACTCCTAAATTTTTGTAGGGTATTATAGCTACGGTGAAGCCGAAGTTGACGTTTTTATTGTTATTAAACACTTGACACAGTGAAGCAAATTATTGAGTTATCATTCGATCATAGATTCACCTTAATCATTTAATTAATTGTCAAATTATCCTGTCAAAGCAGATAAAAGCTGGATATGTGGCAACTTGGAAACATTCTAAAACCATTTAAAAAGTTTCGCAAAAACATAACAGCTACAACAAACAAAAATACAAAAGTAAAACAAACGAATGTCGCGTAAAATATTGCACAATACAAGTATTGGGAGAAATAATGACGCGTGTTGCATTTGAAATAAATGAAATGACAATGTCATGGCGACCTTCACACGCTAACAAATGCATGCGCTAAAGCAAAGGTGATGAGACGAAAAGCAAAAAAATAAAAAATACGAAAATTAACGTGAATGCAATAAAACGTGTTTGAAAAGGTTAGACAAAACAAATTTGCCATGATATGCTAAGAGTAATGCATTAATATTTGCACTTTAAATGCGATTAACAATTCTCACAGTGTAAGCTTAGTGAAATGTCCGTATGTCAGCTTCGACGTAATAAACGTGGAAATTTTGCAGCTATAAATGTGTATGTGTACGACTACATAGAAAACAATGTCTGTGCGCCATGGCGTATGAGTGATTTAACTGCGGTAATTGCGTACTTAAGTACCGTAGTACTTATTATGGCAATTGAAAGTTTGATTTGCTACACTTTAGCAACTTTTACAAGTGTGTAAGTTTGGCTCTGTAAGTATTTATCTAAATATGTAAGTGTGGATGGAAGTATATTACTTTGGATGTACATAGGTACGTAGTATGCAAGTTCGCATATTAGTATGTAATTATATCACGGGCGGCTTATATTAAATTTGCCGCGATGTTTGTAACACTCAAAAAGGCAAAATTGAGGACCCTATAAAATGTGTATACATACAAGTATGTGTATGTGAGTAGCGTGACGAGCTGATCTGATTTCGCCAGGTCAGTCTGTCCTTCGGTATATACGCGAACTAGTCTCTTAGTTTTAGAGATATCGACCTGAAATTTTGCACAACTACTTTTCTCAGCAAGAAGCAGCTTATTTGTCGGAACCGTTGTTATCTGACAATTATAGCATATAGCGGCCATACAAATCGACCGATAGAACCTAAGTTCTTGTATGGAAAACTTTTTTACGAAATTTAGCGTCGATGATTATCCGAGACTTTACTACAATCTCCGAAGAAATTGTACAGATCGGATAACTGTAGCATATACATAGCTGTCATACAAAATGATCGTTCTAAATCCCGATAAATATCTGTTTATACCTTTTTATGCTATAAAAATGCATCTGTGAAGGGTATTATGTATTTTCATATAAGTTTTCATTTAAGTATGCATGTGTTTTACAATTTTGCTCATTTTGCGCTTCTCAGCGATTCCACAATGCCAATGTGTCTGCCATTGATAACTCTTGCTCTTGATTTGCAATGTTTTACACTTTTTAAAATTACACACATACATATGTACATCCCTACATACGTTAATTATCGCCACAGACAACCAATGTGGGTATTGAGAAAATGTTTCAAAGAGGAGAAATTTGTTAAATCATACATCGAGTAGCGAGCTTGTGAGTGAAATTTCAGTTTTTCAGCGTGTAATTAATGTAATCGTGCGTGTGTGTGTATAAACTTTAATATTTTATACGCTGTTGCTTATTTTTACAGCATATTCATACACACTTATACATATGTATTTGAAATCCAAACATACCTATGTATGTGTTATATATAAGTAGTAGATATGTCTGTTTTAACTGATTTATGCCTTATGTGGCATTATGCCAACAATAACAGCAACAACTACTAGCCCTACCAAAGAAGTGTAGACGACGGCGCCGACGGCGACCTTCGCACGAGCTTAAGTTTAGAGAACAGAAGAGAAAACCAAAAGTGTATAAAATCAAATAAAACAAGACAGGAAATTGCTTGGCACAAGCAAAATGTGAAATACAATATGCGAGTACAAACGGTGCACACACACATACGTATGTATGTACATAAGTAGACAGCGTGTGTACGTTGTAAGCGCTCATTTTCAATTTGTGGGAGCGGTTGGTGGTGTGAGCTTTGTGTTGTATTGTTTAAATTAGCCAATCCATCTATACAACCAATTTAATTTAATTAAATGCATGATTGGGGTTTTTTTCTTTTCCAATAGCAAAACAAATTAAGAAAAATAACTTCATGGACAATAAAATAGTTTGCAATGGAATACTAACATATTATATTCGAAAATTTTAAAATAACAAAAAAAAACACAAAAATAAATAAATAAATAAAAATCAATTTGATGAAAGGAAATCGAAGTAAATGAATGTAATGATTAGAAGGTTTTTGTAAATATTGAAGTTTTTACGTTTGGAATTTGTAATTGTAAGCGGTTTTTGTTATTTTTGTTGTTAGTATTGTTTGTATGTATTGAATATCACGAAAATACCATAAATATGTGTTTATGTGCATATTATTCACCGAAGTAATAGCTGGATCAGCGAATTCCGCTCCTCCCTCAGCCATCGCCCATAGAAATCAGCCATCTTTGTTTGTTTTCATTTGAACAATGTTGCCATTGCTCAATACCCATATACTTATAGTTTTGTACACATCTAAGTTTTCAATTAAAATTTTTCATAATATAAAATATCAAAACTGCAAACAAACTAGTAAAAATAGTTTATATATTTATAAATAATAGCATTCGACTCTGATTTTGAGTTAGTTTAAGAAAATTTCAAACATATTGAAGACAATTTTTATAATTACTACAGTATATCGAGACTGACAACCCTGTGTTATGAGAGAACGGCTGATTATTTACATTGCGCTCTCATAAGATAGGTCGTATCAGCTGATTCGGGCTGCGGTTTTGTGGAATTCGCTGATTGCGCTCTAAGGCGTGGTTTTCTAACCGTCGACGAAATTCATCGGTAGTGTTGGATCCACGGGTACACACCAAAACCTAAGGAACAATCGAAAAATTGGACGTTACCTAATTAACATGCTCTTATCGGCGAGATAGATGCCGATCATCGCTTTCTGATATTCACAAGACGTGATCTAAATCGAATAACTGGAGAAGGAAAAACGGTTCTGTGCCGAATAAAAAGTTTTTCTTTTCTTAAGGAGCCGATTCGACGACGAATGGAAGAAAAAATGCTCACATTTGGCGATGAAAAAAGTTTTTACTTTTTTAAAGGGTCGAGACGACGAATAGAAAAAAATGGTCACATTTTACGTTTATGTTAACGTTAATGTTTTAACTAAAACACGTATTTTTTCACTTTAGATGATCCTGTAAGGAGTTATCTTGCCAACGGGGGCGGATCTTTTTTCACCGGTCACCGGAAATGGCGTCGCAATAACCGAGTTTAAAATATTTTTTCCCAAAAATTTCAGAATTTTTTTGTTAATAGTGTTTGTAACAATAAAAAATTATAATAAAATATTAAATTTTTTATATGAAAAAAAGTGGTTTAAAAAAAGACTTTTTTTGCCCGAGCAAACTCATGTAAAGCCTTAATTGTCAGGACCGACGATATCGGACAACTATAGCATGTAGCTGTCATGCAAAAAACAAATCGAACTAAAGTCGTTGTATGGAAAACTTTTTTCTTTAAGAAGGTATGTATATTTACGAAATTTTGCATAGATTATTATCTCAAACACTGCTACAATTTTCGAAAAAATGGTTCAGATCGGACTACTATAGCATATAGCTGTCATACAAACTAACCGAACAAAATCAAGATAATGATCTTTGTATAGCCTTTAATGCTATAAAAAATGAACCTGTGAAGGGTATTACAAAAAAACTCCAGAAATACTGAACGCCCTAATACTTAGATGTAACATACCCATGTACATACAATTACTTGTACATAACAGAGCATAAGAATTTTTATGCTGCGCCATCATGCTTTCAACTATAGCAATATAGAAACTATGGGCACGTGAAAGAATAAAAAATAAACACTTACATATAAATACATACATACATACACCAATATGTACATACTTGTTTGTATTATTTATATACATATATATGTACATATAATTATATGTATATTATTGTACGCCAACGCGTGCGCAAAGTAGTGAGGAAATTGCCAAGTTTCTATGAAAGCTGTTGTGCGCTTATGACATTACGTCATTTTATTGGCAGCAGCATGCAAAAGCCCACACTGCGCATCCCCAAAACCACAATAGAACTACAAACATTTACACACACATATGCATTATTGAAAGTATTAAAATATGTCGCCATATAAATGCTGCAAACAGCCCACTGCTAGAAAAAGGGGAGACGTACTATACATACCTACATATAGTTTATAAACATATGTATGTATGTTTGTACACAAATTTATCACGCCCTCATAACGTGTCCCGCCCCAACTACGTAATGCGATGAGGAATTCAAACATTTTATTTGCGCTTTAAATTCAGTTTGGTTGTTTTTGTTGCTCGTATGACGAAATATCAGAAGTAAATCAGCTGCTAGCCACACACACACACATGCTATTCATATATAAAAATACATATGTTTATGCAAATATGAATGTACACAAAACGAAAAATGTCGAAAAACTTGCTATCATACATACATATATATATATAGATATGTATTTTTGTTTTGTTTATATGTTTCTTTTTTCACGACAAATGTAAAAGAAATCAATTACAAGTTTTAGGCGCATATTTAAAAACACACACACATAACAGACATATACATATTTACATAGCATATGTGTGTATGATTTATGTTGTTTGTATTTAGGTCGCACTTACCCGTTAGTTGTTGTTGTGTATGAATAACGCCATGTTGTATTGAAATTTGTTCATAAATAATAAATTAAAGCGGCGAATGGAAAAAATTACGAAATTTATTAATTTTGATTAGCGCACAGTGGAAAGAATTGTTTGCTGCTGTCGTAAATTAACTACAATTTCGTAAGATAACGTGAAGTTAACATTTAGTAGCATACATAGATACATATAGACATGTATGTACATATTTGTGTTAATGCATATATACAGTGCTAATTAAATAAAAATCAATTTTAAAGCTTTGGCGCAAAAATTACAGATGATTTCATGTCATATACATATGAAAAATAATTATACGTAACAATAAATACATAAAAATAATAATACAAAAAATCATCTGAAAAACAACTTTTATTGAATGACGTTTGTTTGTGTCTTTATGACATTTGTTTATATGGTAAGACAAAAATAATTATTACATATTGAATTCTTCAATTCTTCAGCTTCTTCATAATAAGTGTAAGTATATACTAAACTTATTTATTTATCAGTTTCTTGAGAATAATTAGACGAAATATTTTTTCAATAATTCTAAACAAAAGCTCAGTAACTAATTTCACAAGTAGTTAGTAAAGCAATCAAGTTTAATTGGAATATCCATGCCAGCTGATATGGCATATGTAGATTATACAGTATTGTGCAAAATATACGCATTAAACAAAATTAGCACAATTGCAAGTCAGAACAATTAAAAATTTTTTTTAAAGGAAGAAAATAATTAAACAAAAAAATTTCATTTAGAAAATAAATACTATGTGTACAATACAGTTTTTATGAAATATATATGCTATATTAATACAAAAAATATATAAAAATAGTTCATTAAATTAAAAATCCATGTCAAATTAATAAGAAAATATATCGTCAAATGTTAACACAGTTTTCCATATAAAACATTCCGATGTATGTATGATTGCACAAATATAAAAAAGTCCGATATACATATGTATCCGACAAATGAGCATATATTAGAAAAACGTTTGCAAATATATTCAAAACAATATAAAAATTAAAAACTAATAAAAATATATATACAAAGGCACGTACAAGACGGACATGGCTAAATATATATTAAGCTCTGATATATATATATATATATGTACAGTGTGCGACAAAACTAAAGCACGGAATCTACCTTGTCGGTATTTAACTTGATAAAATCATAAATTAGGCATTACGTGATGTTTTATTGATTTGTATTATTAGTTCATGTATTCTTCTTTTAAAATTAGTAAAAATTAAACAAATTAACTTATTAAAAAAATATATAAAATACCATATATGAAAAACTCCAAAAATTTGGTGCGACAAAACAAAAGCACGAAATGGTTTTATGATTGAAAAATTTATGTCTTTCAATATTTGGTTGCGTATCCCTTATTTTTCAATACAGTTGCACATCGGCTAGGCATGGACTCAATTAATTTATTTGATGTGTCCCAGGAAATGCTTTTCCATGCTACCTTCACTTGAATGTATAAAACGGCCTTATTTTTACAATTCTCAAGTCTGATTTTTCGATCTACAATTTACCATTGGTTCTCTATGGGATTGAAATCAGGTGATTGTGCGAGTCGCTTCAAAACCTCATTCCTGTTATCAACAAACCACTGTTTTACACAAATAGCAGTGTGTTTCTGGTCGTTGTCATGTTGATAACTCCATTTTAAAGCCATTTCTTCTGCAACATGTGGCAGCATTAATATTCTGAGAAATATTTTTATGCTTATATTTGTCCATTATACTGTTTATATGATGAATTTATCCTATTGCATTCCCTGGAAAACAACCCCACACTAGTACATTGTCTCCACCATGTTTCACCGCGCTTGTTTTATAACGTTGATTTAGGCGTTGTCCCTTCGGTCTGCCTACCAGCTTCAGCCCATCTCAATCTCTGATATTAAACTTCGATTCGCCAGAAAAAAGTACAGTTTGCCATTTGGTAATCGCTCAATTTATGTGCATCCTCACAAATTCCAATCACGCCAGTCTGTTCTTTAAATAAATAATACGGCTTTTTTGCAATAACTACAGGTAGCATGAAAATTCCCCATCGACAGCTCGACGTTGTATGGTTAACCGTAATTGTCTTACAATAGATATTGCCGATATAAAAGGGTAATTTTTTATTGCCCGAATGACTCCCTTATCCTCTCGTTCGGTTGCTCTCCACGGCCGTCTACCTCTATGCGCTGTAACCAAAGAGCTTGATTTGCCAAATCAGCTAAATGTTCGGGAAACATTAGGATGATTTATTCCAAACTTTTTTACAATAGTCATAACCGATTCTCTTTTCTTAAAATCCTTAACAAATTTTTTTCTAAAATGAACAGAATACTTATTTCGAGCCATTGAAATATCTTTCTCTTTAACATACAACCAACCGTACTGAATGACGAACTGCAACTGAATATGCATTAATATTTTTCTAATTAGGTAATAACTACACATATCCAACATTTTTGATCATTAAAACCGTTTGACAAACAATTAATGTGCAATTAATGTAAATTCTTAGTTATGTGCTTTTGTTTTGTCGCACCAGATTTTTGGAGTTCTTCATATATTTAATTTTATATAATATTTTAGTAAGTTAATTTGTTTAATTTTTACTAATTTTAAAAGAAGAATACATGAACTAATAATACAAATCAATAAAACATCACGTAATGCCTACTTTATGATTTTATTCGGTTAAATACCGACAAGGCAGATTCCGTGCTTTAGTTTTGTCGCACACTGTATGTATGTATATGTATGTATGTACATCTGTATATAAATAAAAAGTAGACCATTATTGAAGTAAAAAAAAATAAGGGAAAATAATTAAACAAAAAATGTAAATATAAATCCATAAAAAAATTAAGAAATTAAAAAAATGATTAAAACAAAAAATTAACAAAAAAAACAATAAAAAATTATGAAAATCAAATAAACAAAATACAAAATAAAAAAATTTAATTTTTAAAAAGCAAAAATTAAAAAAAAAATATAAAAATTAAAAAAAAATACAAAAAATATGTACATTAATTTTTTGAAATACATATATTAAAACAAAACGTAAGTAAAATCAAAAAAAAATTACAATTTACAAAATAATAAATATTAAAGAGCTGAAACCAAAAATTAAAAAAAAAAACACAAAAAATAAATAAATATCTACAAAAAATGTAGACTATACGATATAGTGGTGGGGTATATTGATCCATGCAAAATTTCGTAAAGATAACCCGTCAAATTAAACATGTTTCCTAGCAAAGACTTGATTCCGATCGTTCAATTTGTATGGCAAGTATCTGCTATAGAGGTCCGATAACAGCGGTACCGAAAAATGAGGAGCTTCTTAGGGAGAAACGGACGTTTGCAAAATCTCAGATCGATATCTCAGAAACTGAGGGACCAGAACGGGTATATACTAACAGACGGATAGACGAATCATAAATCAAATCATCTCCTCATGCTGATTATTTATGTATGTACATATGTATATTTTATAGGATCTCCTACGTTGTCTTCTGGCTGTTAAATAAAAAATGGCCATAACATAATAACACGAAATTTTTTTATGCTAAAAACAAAATTAAATAAATACATACATACATATGTAAGTATGTACGTATGTGTGTACCTTTGAATATATACATACATATGTATGTATGTACATATGCCAATAAAAATATCGCAAGCAAGCATTTTATAAACAAACTCAAACCTACAGTCTTGATAACAACACACTTCGCAGTCATAACATTCGGCTGTGCACCTACATACATATAGTACATACAGATATATAACACATTTATATAGATTCGTATGTATGTACAAATAAGGCGCTGCTGCGGAGTATTTCTCCCTACAACTGTGTCAGCTACAATAGCACTGCGCAAAAGAAGGCATGGCCAAAGGGTACTAAGCAAAGGTACAAAAACAAAGCCAAACAAATAGAAAGAGATCAGAGCTAACAAAACAGAGAGCCGAGAAGAAAGGCCAAACTTAAAAGGAAGGTAGGAAAGCAGAAAAAGCAAACAAACAGCAAAATAAAAAAGCGAAAACCAGATTCATAAACAAAATAAACGCAAACACAAATGCAAACAAAGGTCTGAATCTGAAATCTGAAAGGCAAAATGCAAACGGAAAGACAAAGAAAAAGCAAACCAAAAAGAATACGAAAGAAATGAACAACGCAAAAAAAGAAAACGCTGCGAGGGTACGCAAATGCAAAACGAGTATTTCAAGTCAAGAGCCCCCACAAATATACCAGACATACATACATATGTATGTATGTACAAGTGCGCTTGTACTTTTGTATGAATACAAGGTATACACACATATGTATGTATATACACTTTTCTGCTTATACATACATATGTATATGTATATGTATTTGCTATGCCTGCCCCTCAATCATGAACGGCAGACAATAAATGTGTGTCAATTATTTCGAATTTTCCACATCACACCGCCTCATAGCAAGAGCTAGGGCAGAGTCTAGCAGAAAACAGGCTCACTGATAGCGTACATTTATTTGATACAGACATACATACACATGTACATACATACACATATGCATTAATAGGCAAAAAGTTTAGGTCGCTTTGAAACACAAGCGAAATCCTTGCTGGCCAGCGCGAATAATGTTGAGCAGGCTGTTGATAAGAGAGCGAAAACGCTGGTGTGATGGGGCTTTAAGGAGTGCGCATTGACATTGAAGTGCTGAACACATTCAGCGCGACAGACTGCAAACGACATCTGGCAAATATTAAAATACACACGTTCTTATGGACACAGGTTTTTTGACAGCTGCACGACTACACGACTGCAGGCCGACAGTTGTCGCTCTCGCTAACTTCAATATCCTCCTATATTTGCCAACGACAGTAGGACGACAGTAGAGTTGACAGTAGAGAGATGAGGTAGAGTGGTGATGCCACTAATATGTAAAATGTAAAATTATTCAAAGCTCAAATAAACCTGACGTTATTTTACAAATAAAGCATAAAATAGCTCATTATATCATTTGTAATAACAATTGATAATTTAAAATTATTTATTTTTTTAAATTATCCTTATTTTTTGCATAAAAAATTTCCTTTTGAAACAAAATACTAAAATTTCATTGAAAAGAAAGGTATTAGTATGGCCACAATGAAATTGTGTAAATTGGACAGCTGTGTTGTCTTGTATACATGCCGGCCATTGTTATGTCGCTTACAAATGTTCTTGTAGAAGGATTCACGACTCCATTTTCAGTTCACTGTCGTGCTGCCATGTCGTGTCGCGCTCATTGTGTTCAGCACTTGAGCGAGCGAATACAAAGAAAAATATGTGTATACAAATGTATGTAAGTATATAGTATCAAAAGTCTACACGATTATTTTGCCGTGGGCCTAGATGCTGAACTGGGGACAAAAATTCGAAAATAAATTTTGTTTTGTTATAAAACACTAAGAATTAGACTTTAAAACTACAAAGCAAGCACATGTGCACATATGCTCAGAATCCGTGATGAGGTTTTCACAAACTGCTGATAATGAACTCTGAATACTGCCAAGCCGTATAAACGCTGTCAATGCGCACTGGCTATTTTTAGGCGGTGTAGAGGCAGAAGAAATAATTGCAAGCAAATGGAATAAAATTTAATGTGTAATTTTGCCTGTTTCTTTTGCTGGTTGCATTTAGCACGGGTCAGCATAGAGCCTTATCACACGAGGCAACTTTTGTTGCGGCAACTCTTGGTTTATAGGCGAGGGGGCGACGAGGAGAGGGGAATCGCGCCGAGTTTCCAGTGTTCAGCAACTCGCTTTGTGTTCTTATTCGTAGCAGTTCGCTGCGACGTTTTTCGGCATTCGTGTTCTTTCTTTCGTAGTACATAGTTGCATTTGCGTATATTTTTTTGAAATTAATATTTTGAATATATTTAAAAAATTTAATTTCATCTTTTGGTAAGTAATTTGCAAATATGTATACAAATATTCATAATATAATATAAATATTTTAGAAAATGGAGTATGAGGAAAAAATCGAATTAATTAAAGATATTGTGAAATGTATGGAGGAAGCCATACTTATTGATTCAGACGATAGTAAAAAGGGTGATATATCTTTGTTTTAATAAATAAAATGTATTTCTTAATTGACAGAGCTGATTAATATATGTGATAGAGTGGCCCAAATACCTATAAGGAAAAAGAAGAGACAATGGGTTAAAGTAAAGAGTAGACAATGGGTTAAAGTAAAGTGAAAGAGAATGAGAAAAAAACTCGAGCAGAGTTGCGCAACACAAGTTGCTCGTGTGAAGGTAATGGGCGACAGCAAAAGAGAATCGCCCGAGAATTAGCAACTAAAGTTGCCTCATGTAATCGCAAACATACTGATATTTATCTCTATACCCCATGCTACACATGACAAAAACACACATGCAGATGTATGTAGTATGTATGTATGTGTGATGGCATTACTTTTATCAGCACTGCGAACCACCAAAGATAAAAAAGAAAGTACGGAACGCTTAGAAAATTTAGAGTGCAAAAAGGGCCACGCAAAAGTCTCTCCGAAAATGTTAAAATTCATGAAATTTATAAATATGGCGTCCGATATTATTTTTGAAAAACTAAAATAAATCGCTATGACCTTGACATAAACGAGGTGAGAATTAAAATTTTGTATAGAGAAAATGAAACTTCTGGTACACAAATTTTCATCATTTCATATAAAGTTTGTTGAACGAAAAATCACAAAAAAGTGGCAGATTATTACAGAGTCATCTCTCTGCCGCTCTTTTACTCCTATATATGTATAAGAGATTTTGACAGTTTCGCAGCTTAACTGATTTTGGCGTATGTATGACATATCATGGCGTGTTAAAATGCATAACTTCTTGTCTTCATGTACAGTAGAAGTGGAGTTTAGAATTACTTGAATGTTTGTTATTGACCTTCGAAATCTATCAATCTAACCTATCTTAAATGGAACACAAACTGCAAAAGTCAAACAACAATTTTTGATTAACAAAAACCGTCAAAAAATATCGACAAGCTTGATTTCTTGAGTGACAGCTACAAAACAGCTGATATGATGAAATACAGTAGAGGCCCGCTAATCCGGATCAATTAAAACCGGCCCCTATCCGGAATATAAGAAAATCCGGACTACCAAAGACATATTAGAACTATGTATTATGAAAAAATATTTGTAAATTTCTGTTTGTTTGTTATAACAAATAATACACATGTTCCAAAAAAACAAAAAAAAACTTAAACCAATAAAGCATAAAAGCGAATGTAGTGAATAATAAACATGTGATTCGGATTAGAGAATACGGATAGAGAATGTCGGTCCGGATTACAAGAGACATAATAGAAATTTTGAGTTTTTTAACCCTGTCCGGATTACAGTGGAATCCGGATTAGGCCATGTCCGGATTAGCGGACCTCTACTGTACACTGAAAATCGATGGAGAAGATGAAGAAAGTTTAACAGATCGTTTCATTTACATAGTATAACGTTGTTTGTCATAATTTTCGAACATAATTTTTAAAACTCAAAATCTCTTTTGAGTAAAACAATGCCAAACTACTTTCAGTAAAAAAAAATGCTCAAAACAGCTGATATGGGGAAATACACAGGTAACAGATGACAGGCACGACGTTTCATATCATTGTATCATTATACACATTATAACTAAACCACTGTAGTCTTTGCTGAGTGAGTGACATAAAAACATAAGTTAAATTATATACAAAATTACAAAAACAACAAGTCAAATATCTGACAAGCTCGATTAAATCGCTCAAAAGTAGAAAAAATCACTTAAGATAATTAATATAATATTTTGTTTTTAACTTTTAATATCTTATTTCAGTTAACTAGTTGTTGTACTAAAAATTTTGCAAACTCACACAATTAATGGATAATCTTTTTAAATTTTTTTTTCATGTTTTGTTCCCTTATACCCTTAGAATTAATGTAGAAACCCACTTTACCATTGGAAGGTTTCGAAAAAGGCCCAAAAATAATAATACCGCTCGACGTTCGGAGCGCTCGGAGTGCACACTTCAAACTTTAAACGCGTTTTTCTCAAAACACACTTTTTTAAACTGGCGGACATGATTCCGGTCGAACTACTCAACCGATTTGCTTAATTTTTTTAAATGTTCACAAAACGCCTGGCTATCGTCCCTATATTTTTTATAATTTATTGACAATATTATAACAAAATTTATGTAAAAAAAACATGGGGAAAAATAAAAAAAAACGTTAATTTCAACTCAATAATATCAACATTTTTTCATGATTCTAGTAGGGACGATAACCATTCACGTACCTTTTAAGAATAAATTGGGTTTTCGTGTTTCAGATAATCCAAACATGAGAAATCGTGTTCCCCAGTGAAAAAACGCATCTCATTCACCTAGCCATTTCTCCGACAGATGTCATAAAAAAATCCGAAAAAAATTTTTTATACACTCCACGATATACATACATACATATGTATGTATGTACCTAATGATATGTGAAAAAAGTTCTATTTTAGAATACAAATTTCTATGAAGAAAATATCAAAAAAAACAGGCCAGATTACCCTACTGACCCCTTAAGATTTTATAAAATTATTTTTATACAACCAAATGACAACTCGAAATATATAAATGACAACTCATACCACACTGTCTGCAAAATCATTCAAATAAAGTAGAAATGTGCTCTCATAACTGATAAATAAAATAACTTACAGCTATTAACGATATCAAAAATAAAATAATATTTATTGAAAATTCCAATATACACACCAATGGTTGTTGCCGCTGAAAACAGTTTCTATTAACACAATCTTTATATAACAATATTTGCCTGCTGCCACAATTTTTTATGATTTATTTATTAGATTTTTTTTTTTGTAAATTATTTTACTTTCATATAACAGAAAATTACACAGCTGTCACGAATAACACAAACACTATTCACTGTTGTTGCTTTTGTTGTTGTCATTGAAACACAGATGATCGCCGTTGACGCTTTGAGTTTTCTATTGCATCACACAACACACACAATCGCTATACAGGTATGGAAGGTAATAGGAAAATCCAAAGCGTAGCTGTTATAAACTGAATTTATTTGCAGTAGAACGCTTTAAACATTTTTCACGATTTTTTTGAAACTTGATTTGGCGTTTATATGAAGCTATTACACACAAAACACTTGATTCTCAACGCGAATGCCTATTAGAACCCTCATGTGATCGCATTGAAGGATACTAAAAGGTTATATTTGCTGCAATTGTTTTTATTGTAGATGATGATCGATGCTTTCTGTATCGTACTTTCACAATTTTTTGTTTGTTTAATATAATGTATTTTCAAATTCTGCAATTTATTGGCACTTATATTGGTTTTTTGTTGATAATTATATTTGTGGTTGTTGGTACTGCAAATAGCGAACGTTTGTGTCCGTCTTAATCTAAACTTTGCCTTCGCTTTTTGACGCAGATAAATTTCCATTAGTTTTTTGTCTGCCGAGCCAATGAAGCTGCCAACTCAACGTTTGTAGGAAACAATAACGTCTATGCACGTACGTTTGTATGTGTAACTATGTAAACAACGAATGTCACAACTTTACAGTTCAAATGTAGATAACCGACTGATGGCTGAGTTCAGCGCTAACGTACAGACAAGTCGTCAGCTGTTCGGTGCCTGACTGGTTTTGTATTATTTCAACTTGTGTTGTTTGTATGTACATAAATGTTTATTTTTTTAATTTTATTTCACTAGACACTGAAGATAATTTTCCGACCGAATCCAACGCGCGACTGAACGTCCAAACGTCAACTGATGTGCGAGCAGCGCAAAAAAGCGAATGTTTCTCGACAATATAGTATAGACAATTCGTAATCAGGCTGGCAGCGAGCACATATCTAGCTACGTATGTATGTGGCTAGAGAGCGAGCTATACCTAATGACAGACTCGACTGACCGTCAGGCAAAATACATAAACGCCGTCCGTGGAAAGACAGAAAACTCACAAGTTATTTATATACACACATACGTGTATATAGCCATATATAATATATGTACACACACTCACGACAGCGTTGGCTTGTCGATAAATTTTACAACAACAAAACTGGTCTGTCTGTATGCTGATCGCGCTCCTGCTTTAATGCTGCTGTCAGCTGAGTGTTATGCGAAAATATGGTGTAGTTTAGAAAACGATTGTGGCGTATGCGGTTGGGCCAGCAAAATTCAATGATTTTCTATTAATTTTTTATTTTATAATTATTTTAAATTTAACTTTTTGCTTGCTGTGTGACACACCTCCTTCGTATATTGCATACGAGTAACGCGACTCTCACTTTACACTTATTTACGATGTTATCACACTGCTCTATCGACTGCACTGCACTGTCACTGTTACCGTACACTGCGCTGCTGGCGTCGCTACTGTTTCTTCACTGCACTGAATTTGCTTTGTGAACTACTAAATTGGTGTCGCACACTAAATTGCAATTGATTTTTGCTACGTTTTTAGCGATTTCCTTTCGAACGTGTATCACAAATCAAAATCGAATTGAGCATAAACAAGTAACTGACACAAATAGACGTACAAACTCACGCTCTCACACAGTCAGCATTTCAAGTGTCTAGAAATTGTGTATTATGGTTTGTTGCTGGCGTATCACTTTTACGCTTTTATGTTTACTTTTGTATTTGTTTTTGTAGTCCAAGTTAGCTTATAGAGGGAGCAATGCAAAGCACATGGTATGTTTGTATGTGGAAGTTGGAAGAAGTTGGCGAGTCAACGAATTCACGAAGACACTTTTTATTTCGGAAATCCAGCAATCAACCGACCGACGAACTGATTATATCTGCCGTTTGCTCGTACATACATATACAAATGTGTGTATGTCCGTATTTCTTTCTTGCGTTATATTTATAAAGTGTGCTATGGACTGGTGGCGTACGCTTTCAATCTGCGAATTCTCAACAGCGAACTCCTTGCACCGTATACAGCCAATACTTTAGCAGGTAGCTACACACAAACACACACCGTGTATCCGTCACTTCACGACTGCTCTGCTCTGCACTTCTCCAACACTACAAAGGCACACTGCACTGTTCTGTTCACTCACTCACTGCAAACTCAGCTGCTTCTTTCGACTGCAACTCTGGTCGCTGGTCAACGATGTTGTCACTAGCGTTGTATCTTTTCGACTGAATTCCAAACGCAACACATTGACTTTCTAAACAGCTGAGCGAGACCAAAGTCAAGCCAGTAGGAAAATTTACTTACATACATACATATATACATAAGTATATGTAGTAAATATGTATCTACACATGTATACAGCCAAACAACGCAATAAATTGCACATACCTTACATATGTATATATAGCACTTGAACTGAAAAGTAAAACCAAACGCAATTACAATAACAAAATAGCCAACAAAAGACCATATAAACATATACACACATTCAGACGTACCTGTGTACATGGAACGTGAAAATCTTTTTATACAAGTCGCAGACGCAGAGAGACTGGTTTTGAAAGAGAAATGCAATAAAAGGTAATACAAGAGCGCGCATTGAGCGCGCACGACTACAATTGCGAAATGATAATTTTAGACGACGACATTTTGATATGGCAGAGGCGTCTCTAATATATTATTATTATTAGAAGGGATTATTTTTTATTATTTTTTTATAAATTGTCATAAAATTATGTAGCAAATACTCAACAAAGCAGCAAATAAGATATACAATAATTTTAATATCTTTTTAGCTCACTATAGATACTTTTATTGCGTACTATTCGTGAATATAAATCTGTTTGACTGACTTTTAAATATAAAATTGATTATTTGAAGATTAAAAACATAAAATAAATGTTGTGAATTAAAGCTTCTTCCATTTTGAATTTTCTCTTTTATGTTATATGTGTATACCTCTGATCAGGGTTGTGAATTTTATTTTACATTCATGGGTTTCAAAAAAATTAAATTTTTTATTGTCTTATCAAATTTTACAACGCAACAAGTTGATCCGAGTAATAGTTTCGGAGATACAGCT
Source organism: Bactrocera neohumeralis (assembly GCF_024586455.1). Classification (NCBI taxonomy): domain Eukaryota; kingdom Metazoa; phylum Arthropoda; class Insecta; order Diptera; family Tephritidae; genus Bactrocera; species Bactrocera neohumeralis. The sequence continues at coordinate 43,274,592 of NC_065921.1, forward strand.
TTGGGAACATGTGCACTCGAAGCTAACTAGGCTAAGTGCGAGGACTTTAAACGCGTGAAATTTTAATTTTAATTTCTTTAAGAATTGGGCGAAGGACTTTTTTTCGATTACAACTATTTGAAAAAAAATGTCGCGAAATTTTCATTTATTTATACTCCCAACGCGGGCGCATCTTTTTTCCGAGCGGTCGCCGGAAATGGGGTCCCAATGGTCGAGTTTAAAATATTTTTTCCAAAATTTCAGAACTTCTTTGTTAATAGTGTAGGTTTGAAACAATACAAAATGTTAAAGAAATATTTTTTTTTCTAATGAGAAAAACATTATTGAAAAAGGCTGTTTTTAACCGAGGAAACTTAAACAAGTGTAAAAATTTATGTTTTTATTATTTTACGATGCGTTATTAAAAGTGAGCCTCACGACATTGGAACATAAAAAGATACGTTTTTCACCAAATTACTTGAAATATCATATTTTCTTTGTACAAATAAAAATATGAAACCCCAAAAGGTTATGTATTAATTGTTTTTAACTCTTAAAATATCAACCAAGCTCCTCCTGATTCGCCTCCCGCTTTTATGCTGGTCAAAGCATATTTTTTGAACTTATACTTTTGGAATAAAATTCTTCTAATTTGTTTGAAATTCGTTCTAAAAAAGCTGGGTAACAAAAATTATAACAAAATTTCAAAGCATGGCTTTTAAATAATATACTGTTTTTACTATTAATATTCCTCTTAATATACCTGATATGCATATTCTAAGACGGTTTTTATCAAGACAGAAATAAACTCGAAAGATTGCTATATGTAGTCTCGACAAGTCATAAGATTATAATTCAAAAGCACAAATAAAAAATAAACCTTTCAATACCAACTAACAAACTGTTAGTACACTCAGTCCTTTTTTTACGCGATCTCTTTTTACGCTATTTCACTTTAACGCGGTTATTTTCGCAGCGCAAATTCCTTTTTTTACGCGAATTTCTCACTTTAACGCGATTGCTTTTTTTCGTTTTTTGCTTGGTCTTAAACTTTAGAAAAGTATTTTGTAGCAAATGATACTGATGCCGAACGTGCACGAATTTTTCAAAAATAATTGAGTCTCTGCATGTTAAGATATAAAGAACTACATCGGAATTTATTGGGTCCAAAGAGAAGCATTCAAACAAAATTAACTGAATTTATGGTGCAAACTCAGTCGGAGATGCTAAGTCAATGAGAACATCAATCCATAGTTCTTACTATTGATTCTGATACAAATTCTAGTGATATCAGTGCCGGCCATCAAAATAAGCGGCTAAGAATAATTTCCACTACGGATAATGACAGTGATTAAACAGCATTCAACGGTTTTTTCCAATAAATCTACCTATTTTCTATTTTCTTCTCTTTTATATATGGTTTTTGTTTTGTATTTTTTATGTTGTTATGAATGAATAAATCATAAGTCTGAAATTTGAAACTTATTGTAATGTTTTTGAATATTTTTTTGCGCGTATATTTTGTTATATGTACGTGATATATTTTTTATATTCGGAACCAATTCGTTAGTTAATATTGGAAAACTAACCATTTTTACGCGATTTTTTTTTTACGCGATTAGTGGCAGAACCAAAAATCGCGTAAAAAAAGGATTGAGTGTATTCATAATCTAATCTATCGAGTTAAGCGCAATGTTGGTTTTAATGTTTTGAAATTCCTCAAAGAAAGCAGCTGCAGGCAAAAACAAAAGCTATAGCTTTAACACTTAGTATCGGTATTTAATAAATAAAAAGCAAGGAAGTATCTTTGAACTGTTGAAAAGTAGTGTACGACGCAATTCCAATAGTGGCAGCACAATAACCCCACACAACAAACATCTATGCAAATAAAAGACATACATACTTACAAATTTACGAAGTATCTATGGGCCAAGAACGCAAGAGCAAAAACCAAAGGAAATTGAGAAAAAAGAGAACTAAAACATAGGGGCAAAAAATATAAAGCACATACACATACATATATGTACATCCCCACCTACCAAGTGATATAGAGAAATCTCACCGCAGCAACATAAGCAAACACAAGCAACATGTTGCTCAATGGCAACGTGAAACCAGTTTAATGGGCGAGAAACTTTGAGAGTGATAGACAGATAAGGGGTATGCAACCACACTTTATATGCATATACAAATGTGTATGTACATATCTATGTGTGCATGTTGATAAGCAGAGTTTGTTGCGTGGCAGGAGGTTTTGACAGATAAGCAGAAAATCAGACAAGAAGGGTTGCTTGCTTCACAAATCATATGGTTTCTTTGCAAAAGCAAACGATTGTATGCGGATGCATGTAGAAATGTATAAATCTATTTATACAATATTAACAATAAATATCTATGTGTTTAACGTTTAGAACTCATTTTTCGACACACATGCCTATGGTTATACATACATACATATGTATGTACATACATATATACAATACATACATATGTATGTATAGTAAAATATTGACGTATAAACTACTTGATAGCCTAAGAAATTAATGAACCACTTTTCTGTTGCTCTAATGAAAATGAGAACACTGCGTAGAACTTGTATTCACAATAGGTTCAAGTAAAAGGGGTTAAGCGAACACTCTATACGGTTAGCGTTGCCGGAAAGTTTAATTTTCTACCTTATTATTTAAGGTGGAGTTAAAAGGCGCTCAATTTGCGTGAGAAGTAGTATATTGAAAATGTTGACTGTTGAAAGGGAGACATGGAGTTTTGATAATTTTTGTGTTGAATACAAACTTCAGAATTCCACACCCTCGGGGGCTTGATAATATTTTAGAAGCTTATAAATATGTGCAAAAGCGAAAATTTATAGGAAACAAGTAAAAAAAGGCTACATATGTTCGGGTATAACCGAAAATTGTCAAAAAAAAAAAAAAAAATCACAAAATCACAGCCCTCTAAATACAACCAGATGTTGGTAATATTGGAAAATGTTGCGAACGGGTTCAACTTCATTGTTCTACGAAATCGTAGATTCAAACTGAAAATTATATTGAATCGTCCTCAATCGATTTTATCTATTTTACCACATACTGTTAACATGCCACATACGAATTAAATGCGCTCTCGGATTCTTCACCTCACATACTGTCACCAGTCTATATGAAATCTGAAATTAATTATGTACATATATGGGAGGTAGGTAAACTGTTCACCCGATTTTATTAATTTTAGACACAAAAATACACAGTTATTAGTAAAACGCGCTCTTTCATTTCCTCAATGAATCTGAATGAGAACCTAAGTATGTATTTGCCGATATATGCTGTACAAAGTCATCCGGAAGTTCGATTATCTTTATACTAGGTATATGGGAGCTAAAGGAAGTACTGACTCAATTCAACCAATTTTTTTGACGTTCAGACATACTTTTATCTTAAAATGATTCGCTTCGATTTTCAAAATTAGATCTCACACATTGACAGATTTTTTGATAAAAAGGCAACTATAGGCATTGGCGTCCTTAATTCGGTATTAAAGGGTTTGAACAGTTCCGGTTCGATTTCGAAAAGTTTTGGTCATAAGGTGACATATTTCAAAAGCATGTCGGATTTATCCCTTATATTAATTGCTTCTTGATTTGTGTGCTGGAAAGTGAAATAATCAAATGGAATTTAAAATTATTTTGTATGGGAAATAGGCGTGGTTGTAGTCCGCTATTCAAATGTATGTAATGAAACATAGGAATCTCAGGGGAATGTTATGTAGCGAATTTGGTTGATATCGTTCCAGTAGGTGCAGAAGATATAGATTTTTGCCTAATGTGGGTTGTGCGACGCCTATCGTCCAAAATTAACACCGGCTGTTATAAAGCCTTCTCGTATCATCTCGAGAGAAATTTAGGGTCTCTGAAGCATTTAGTTATAAATTTATTGCACTTTTAGTAGATTTTAAGAAAAACGTTATATGGTGAGTGAGCAGGGTTATCATTCGATTTCGCTCGAACTATCATTTTTTTTTTATTTTGAAATTTTAACTAAACTAAACGGTAGCACTGCTCATGAATTAATTTTATTGTGAGAGCACACAACGCTCATCTGTCAAAAGACAACAGAGAGTATACGAAAAGCAGAAAAAACCCAAAATAAAACCATATGTTGACTTTGCCACTGCTTTTGAAATGTCGTCTTTATTGCTGACCTGCGCCAGTGGTGGTAGGCAGAGTTTGTTGATCGTCGACGATTTTTCGCCCCGCACAGCTGATGTGTTTGCTTGATTACGAGTGTGAGATAGCAGAATGTAACAAACAAAACACCAAGCGAACGAATGTTTGGATGGATGGATTGATGGTCGGACTTACGGAAACCGAGGCACGCAGTTTTCTGATTTTATGTTTTTGTTTTCGCTGGCTGTCTGTATGAATGTTGCCCGTTATGGCAAAGTCCAACTTTGCGGTGGCCATGTACCTACACGTGTATATAAATGAGTACAAAATACATACATATGTATGTATGTATGTATATATTTATGTATACAAAATCATATACATAGGTACATACATATGTACATATGTATATATATACTTAGTTGTATAGATATTTGTGTGTGGCAATGTTAAAAAGTCCGAGAACTTCATCTGGTTCGCCGTCAAAACAGCAGAGTTTTATCAACAGCAACTACGCATGTGCCGCTCAATCATTTGGCGCACCAACAACTTTTAAGGTAACGCAGGCAAGTACCAAACAGTAAATGGTCGACAGAGCTGCGACCGCTTCGACGTCAACGCAGGCAGATGTCAGCGCAGCAGCGGTTCGAATTACACAGCTGATTCGACGGCAGAGCAAAGGGAGCACATTTAAAGGCAAAGAAATATTTCTGTTCTATGTCTGTAACATATGTATGTATGTATGTATGTATGTATTTATTTGCACATCTTTGTCGAAATGGTGTTATAAAAAATACGTATTTATTTAAATATAATATTTATTTATTAAAAGCAAATAAAGCGCCAAATAATTATTTGCAGAGTAAAGTAGCCGTGTAGTGAAAAATAAATATACATAAGTACATACATATGTACTTATGTATGTATGGATTTTAAATATAATTATTTATGAACTTACGACTTATCACTATTCCTTCTCCAGTGTTCAAAGTAACCAATATTTTAAGGATTTTGGGAAAAGTGCTGAGAAGTGGTACCTTAGGTACTAAGATAGCATGTATTCGTAGATGTATCTACATATACATACATATGTATGTATATACATAAGTATGTATACATGCATATATTAAATAAGTTAAATGTTAATGCAGTTCATAAACATGAAGTGAAAAAGAAGTTCGATGGAAAATTTCGTGTCATTGTGCTCTGCGCGCTTACTAGCTATGTAAGTACGTTCTTGCTACATTCGTTGATAAGCGCATGGTATCTTTGAGTTCATGGATTACATACATACTTATGTTTGCTGCACCGAATTGTAGCACATGTTTGGGGGATCTCAATTTGGAGACAACAAAGAGAATTTATTTGCGAATTTCGCATGTTAGTGACCGTTCAGGTCGTCTCCTGTTAACGCAATTGGAGAAATTTTGGCTCAGCGGATTTCGTGGTGGCACGCGGTCAACGGCCATGAAACTATCCTTTTTCAAATGAAAAAAGTTCACTATTGAAGAAGTTTTTAATAAGCAAAACGACAAAATCTAACCAAAATCTGTAAAAAATATTAGAAAGGTTCGATGTTTTGAGTGCACAAAAAATGCAGTTGTTTTAGTCGAGGTGTGAGAGCTCGCATTGTCATCGTAAAGAGTGATGCGTCTTCGGGCGACGGTTTTCCCGATTTCTTGAAAGTCTACTGACACGATTCATCACCTGTCACGTTGTTATAGGCGTGTTTCGATGCACCGCTATAATACTTTTTTTACATTTTTCTTCACCAATCACTACGAGCTTTTTTTGAACGATTGACAAATTGTGTGGGATCCAACGTGAACAATTTTTTTTATGATATTGAATGCATGCTGGTTCCATTAATGCCTATAGTTGTCTCAATCTCCGATAGGTCTCAGGTAGATCTTTGCAGTTTGCGCACAGCATCAATAGCTTCCGGAATAACGACTGATTTTGTACTTCACGAAAGGCGTCTTGGAAGATCTACGACATCGATGGAATTCACCATATCATCGATAAACGCTGGTCCTTAATGGCACGTCATCAAATTTAGTTCAACAATACACTATTACCCGGTTAATCCATGTCGAAAGTTGTAAAAACTAATCGCGCGAAATTTGCGATTTAGTTCCTTTTTTTGGGACGAGATGATTATTTTAAGTTACTGTAAACAACACAAATAACGCTCGTATGTCAAAACATGCTTAATACTTATGTATACCATCACAAATTTTAAACTTAACGATAAAGTTGTGAGTTACCAGATTGCAACTCTAGTGTTGACAGATCCCGAAATATGAAAGGCAACCTACGTTTGCATTATTAAACAAGATTAATTAAAAAAAAAATATTGAAGTTTGATTTTCATAATGGTCTAAATTTATGGCAGGCTTAAGCACATACATACATACATACATACTACTTACATATGAGATATTTGAACGATATTATGTGAAATAATTTCATCGACTTAACGGCATATGGTATTTATCGCTCGGAATGGGAAATACATTGGCCAAATTACACTAATTATAATTAAGTTTAAATAAACACACCTCGTTTTGATATTAAAATATCGATCTAAACGTGCTTCATATACATAATATGTATATTTTTTTCGATCATTTTAAACTAAATAAAAGATCAGATAATCTGAATTGAACTGCGATATTTTTTTACAATTTTTACAAAGTCTTGCAGAAAATTCGATTTAATTTACAGGCCTTTTATTCAAATAATTTGTGAGAACATACCAAAAAGATTCCATATTTTGTTTATTATTGTTATTTTAAGATATTATTAGTGTTGACGACGAACCAGGTCCAGGACGGCCATCAACTTGGAATATCGGAAGGATCAGTGAAAACCATTTCGAAAGATCATTTGGGCTTAAGAAAAGAAAAAGAATGGTTAGTTCTCAATTTTTTCGAAAAACAGTGTCGCGTCAACGTCTGGGAAACTATGCTTTCCGACTACCAGTATGTCATGAAACGTATTACTGGCGATGAGTCTTGGATCTACTATATGCTTACGACCCGGAAATAGACGATCAATCGGCCGAATATCGTGGCAAAGTTGAGCCGAAGTCGAAAACAATACGTCAAAGCAGGTCAAAAATCAAGGTTATGTTGACAGTTTTATTCGATTATCGAGGCGTGGTGCGCTCCGGATTTCTTCCGACCAGCCAAAGTGTCAACAAGGAATACTATTTGAGTGTTATTCGTCATTAGCGCCAAGGTATTCGTAAAAAGAGGCCGGCTTTATAGGCCGACAATTCAATCCGCATTGAATCTTCGTGAGTTTCTCGCCAAATTTCCAACAAATATCGCGCCGCAACCACAATATTCGCCTGGGGAAACCATTTTCAATCAATTCAAGACATTAACCGTGAAGCGCTTCGCGCATTGAAGGCTATTACGGAAATTGATTTTGATAACAGTTTCGAGCATTGGAGTAAACGTTGGCACAAGTGTATTGGGGCCAAGGGGGTTTATTTTGAGGGGAATGACATAGATTTTGAAGAATAAATTAAAATTTTAAAATTATGCACAAAGTCTTACTATTTTTTACTCATACGTACATATGTATGTACCATACATCTACTTTGTGATTTTTATATGTACATACATATGTATATGCATTTGCGAATATATAGTACATACATACTTTTGCCTTATTATACATATTTTTATGCCAAAAGCTCAATTCTTCAATTGCTACAGCCTTAAGGCCTTCTTTATTGCTCTGCCAGCATAAGGTTAACATTTTATAAGCAGACATATACATACATACGTATATGTATACACACATATGTATGTATCTATAAAGTGAAAAAGCAAAATATATAAAAAACACGAAAATAAGGTACTAAAGAGCGCAAAGAAGAGGGGGAAAATCCACGTTATGGCAAAATGTGATGCGCATTAGTGTGCGCTCGCACGCGCAGAACCACTCTCCAGCACACACATTCAACCAAACACAAGTACACGTAATATATAAACGGATGTATGTATGTATATGTGTAGGCACACAGAAATTGTATGATTAAGACATATTTATAAACAGTTTGCCTCAATCAGCTGTTTTGATAATTCATTTCAGACATTACGAAACTGACGCATGTACATACATACATATGTATGTGTGTAAGTATGGATGAATGTGTCTATAAATGACGTTGACAAGGTGAATAATGAGCGAGTGAGAGCGCACATGACCGAAGCACATACATACTTATGAATGTGAGTATGTTATGTTCGAGGAAAAAATTAAATATGGATATTCATGGAAATTTTTATTGCATTTTAAGGAAAGAAAAGTATTTAATGAAACAAAGATTATTGTTTTATTGATGTGATCTCATTTCAATATTAATATTTAATAATTTGAAATTACATATTCATACCCAGAACATGGTACATTAAGTTTGCCACGAAGGTCATTACATCCGAAAGAACCGAACAGGTACTTCAGTCTATGAGATGTCGATCTAAAATTCCTTTCCTATCTGACAACTTACAACTTTATTGTAAAGTTTGACATTTTTGATGTAATACATACTCAGAACGTTTTGACTTACTAGCGAAATTTGTGTTGTTTACAGTAACTTAAAATATTCATCTCGGCAAAAAATGCAATTAAACCGCAAACAATTTGGCGCGATTATTTTTTACAACTTTCGACTTGAATTAACTAAGCAACAGTGCATCGATGAACTCATCAAAGACCAGTGTTTATCGATGGTATGGTGATTTCAGTCGAGGTCGTAGGAAATCTCCAAGAATAATTTCGTGAAGATAGAACAAAATCAGTTGTTGTTCCGGGAACAATTACTGCTGTACGCAAACTAATATTACAAGATCATCATGTGACTTATCTTGAGGTTGAAGCAACAAACGCATTAGCTGGTCCCACTATATACTACATTCTATATTACATGAACATGAAATTTGTTCACGTTGGATTCCACAGAATTTGTCAAACGTCCAAAAAAAAGACTCGTGTCGATTGGTCCACAAAAAATGTTATAGAAATACCTTAGCGGCGCTTCGAAACACGCCTATGACATCGCGACAAGTGATGAATATTGGATTAAAACGTATGAGCCCGAAAGTAAACAACAGTCGACTGTATGGGTGTTTCTGAGCCGAATCCAACAAAAGCTGTTCATGCTCAAAGCACTTTCAAGCAAAAAGTTGTATATTTTTTCGAAAAACTAGATCTGTGCGAACATACCACTGAAACAACGCAGAACAGGAAATCACATTTGTTTGCAGGTTGTTTTTTAAGAAATTAGGAAAACCAAACGCGGAAGATGGATCACTTTTCACCACGAAGTTAGACTGAAACAACTGAATTTTTGAGCAGTCAGAACATCGATTAGTTGAAGCATCTACCGTATTGTCCTGACTTGAACCAAATGACTTCTTTTTATTCCCGTGAGTAAAAAAAATACAAAGAGATGAACAATTTTCGACACCTAAGAGGTGGTTGATGCGTTCAGAACGCATGTTTTGGAGATATTTACCTGAATCAGAGTTGCAAAAGTAGTTCGAAAATTGGTTCCAAAACGAAATTAATACTTCTCGAGATATTCGGATTTTTAAGGAAGGCTGAATGGAATTTTTATAGATTTTTTATTACATACCATCTTATGAAAATTCCATAAAGCCTTACTTAAAAACAGCGTTTGAAAAACTACGCTACTCTCGTAGCATTGCATTTTACTCTTGCTACCGCTCTCACTTTGTCGGGAGCCACAGCATAGCCTTACCCAGCGGGATATGGTAGACATTGGTAAGCGAGCAAGGTAAACGATGCAGCATGATTGTATCGCTTACTCCGACCGATGAAAATTAACACGGCGATGTCCTACGAAAAGTAACAGATCACCTCTTTCGCTTACCATAGGGACGAAGAATTCTTCGATGCCAAAGTTAACGAAGAATTCTTCGATGCCAAAGTTAACGAAGAATTCCTCGATGCCACAGTTACAAAAACAAAAACTCACCTTATAGGCCATTTACACTTTTTGTTTAAAAGAAAAATGCACTAGATTCAATACAATCTTTATAAAGGTTTTATTTTATGCGAAATGCACTTAAAACTTGTTATAACAAAATGTGTTTAACTGAACTGAATTATTACAAATTGAAATAGTTTAAAAAGTTAAAAACATATTAAATATACATAAGTATATAAAATGATCAAAGGTTGAAAACAGCAGGTTTTAAAAAACGTTAAATTTATATACAGGCTGGTAACTAGCGGAAAGAACCGGGATGCTGCGAAAGCGGAGTTGTTGGTTGAACGACGTCGTAACGAAAAAAGGTGCGCGAGATCCTTTCTCGTTCCTTTTTGTTCTAATTGGTATGCTGGATGGTGTCGTCGCTTTTTATTCTAAGTTTAAACACAAAAATAAACCAAATTTTTATATAAAATAGCAGCTCACCTGATCACGACCAACTTTTTGCTTGATGATTTGACGAAAAAATGAAAAAATTTACTTATAAATTTTTTTCCCTCAATTTGTATTTGTCGTTTTTCATGTACTTACTTGACTTGTAAATATGAACACAGTAGAATTTAGCCGTATAGTTTACTTTTATGCATTACCTGGTATCGGAGAATTCTACATCGAATTTTCTTCGAAGTATTCTTCAAAGAAAAATGTAAGCGGTGAACCATTATCCCGCTGGGTAGCATAACAATGTAAAGTATGTGCTCTACTCTGTTCCGAGTTTTGTTAGGTAAAAAACTATAGCTGGAGCGGGAGCAAAAAATTAAATTCTGCGCTATGCTCTGGCGTAGCGGTAGCAAAAAATTGGGAGCGGTAGCACAGCAGAGTTAATGAAAATTTTCATGTGCTACAGCTCCCGCATGTGTTTGTTGTTTTTTTTTTCTTTTTTGCTATTTTCTGTCATTTACAAGTATGGTACAAGTTGGTATATAAAAGAAAGTCGTTTATAACTCAAGAATGGCTGAACCGATTTGGCTTAAAATTGGTGGGGAGGTAGCTTAGAAGCAGGGTAAGGACATAGAATACATTTTATCTCTTTATGCTAAAATTCAATACAACTCATAAATACAAAAATTATATTTCAAATCATAAGCATTTGTTCAAAATTTATGCAAGAATCATTTGAAAATTTTAGTAATTCAAAAATAGAAAGAAATAAGTAAAAAATTTCATATCCAAACATGCTTAGTATATGGGTTATACTGATTTTGCTCCTTAACCAGGTAGTTTTCTTTTAAGACGAACCCGTCCGATATTTTTAATATCACAACAAAAAATGGCATTGAAATTTTCATCGTCAAGGCACTGCGGATACTTTGCTAGATTATTGGTCAAGGACGCAAATGCATTCATAACAAACCAAACGGGATATCTAACATAAAGATATAGCGGAATAATTGGAGTGTTGATAAAAAGGTTTATTATAATTTTAGATATACAGAAATCTTTTCGATTCTTTGCAATATACATTGAAGTATGTATATGCGTACAATTTCAAACTGATTCTTCCTAAAAAATGATAAAATTACTAAATATTGGGAATGGTAGAATAGAACTGCAAATACGCAGTGCAATGGATTAAAACTGGTACTGGTAATCAGTAGATGAATATTAACCACGTGTATTCCAAAAGACAAAGGCGAGGTATCTAAACCTGATTTTTCCACGAAATTCGCATTTTTTTGTATAACTGACAAGAGCTACAGCGTCTAAAGTCAAAGCGATGCCATAAAATACCTCTGATCTGTAGGAATTTAGGATAAAAAACCAAGATTGTAGTGTATTTTCTATGGAAAATTTTTACATGCCTCGGTCCAGTTCTTAATGTTAATATGTAGGGCTAAAATTTTCAGGGAATTTTTTTTTTTTGGGTATTTCCAAGGAAATTTCGTGACGGGACCAAACAAAATTAATAATTCAAAAAAATAAAAACACCCTAATGTATATAAAAAGGGGGAAAGTATATGTAGTTAAAATTAATTTCGAAAATTCATAGTAATTGAGTATTGTAATACATTTGGAATAGATGATGTTCTTGGTAATATAAAAATGGTAAATATTTTACATAATAAAAAAAATTTTATAATTTATTCAATTATTATCAAATTCACTTTATTAATATATTTCTTAAAATATTTGATTTTAGATTTATAAAGTCACTTGACGCAACAAGTGCCAAAATGATTTGCATAACATTTTTTTGTTTGAATTATTCAATTAATTCAAATATCATGACAGAAAATAGCAAAACAAAAAAAAAACGACAAACACATGCGGGAGCTGTAGCACATGAAACTTTTCATTAACTCTGCTGTGCTACCGCTCCCAATTTTTTGCTACCGCTACGCCAGAGCATAGCGCAGAATTTAATTTTTTGCTCCCGCTCCAGCTATAGTTTTTTACCTAACAAAACTCGGAGCAGAGTAGAGCACATACTTTATATTGTTATGCTAAGGCTATGCTGTGGCTCCCGACAAAGTGAGAGCGGTAGCGATAGCATAGCAATAATTTTAGAAATTTTGCTGCTACGGAGTAGTAAATGAGAACCCTGCTTAAAAAGCCGTATATCGCGAGAAGTATTAATGATATCGATTTTGCCCTCGGACTTTTTTGTAGCAAATAATTTTTTACAAGTTTGTCATTTACATTTTTTTTATAGCTCTTATAACTTACGAGATACTTATGTACATACTTATATACAAAAAAATTCGAATTTCGTAGAAAAATCAGGTTTAGAAACCCGTACTACCTCGCCGGTGTGAGTTTCGACTTTGTTGCAATGGGCACTTTTGTAGTGTTCAATTCTGAGGAATATGTGTGTGTCTAAAGTCAAAGCGATGCCATAAAATGAGCTATAGAAATTTAAAGATAAAAACGATTTTCGTGTATTTTCAATGGAAAATTTGTACATGCCTTGGTCCAGTCCTTAATGTTAATATAAGGGCTCAAAATTTCAGGAAATTTTTTAAGGGTGTTTCCAAGGAAATTTCGTGAGGGGATTGACAAAAATGAATAGTTAAAAAAACACCCTAATGTATACATACATACATATACATATGTACATATGTATTTCATCATGATTTATCGTGTTTGAGTGACTGTTCTTTTGCCACTCACTTACAAGAGAACGGAACTAGTTTATATTTAGATATTTTCTAAACTCACTTTCGAATAAATAATTTTAATTATATTCTTTAGTCTCTAACGTAACGGAATGATCACTTTTAATATCATATGAAAAACAACTGAATGTAATTATGCTCCGCGAAAGAGCGACCTACTTTAAGTATTTCATTGGAGGTCAAATTCGGGTCAGGCAACATAAATGCTAAATAGGGCTATATACATAAATATAAATTAGTTTCCATGCAATTGCGGTGCGAGTGCAGTATTTCACACACGCACATTTAGTATAAAATACTTCATCAAGAGTTTACATAAATTTTGCATGTTCACACTCCATTACATTTCATGAAAGTAATTTGAAACTTGAACGGCTTATCAGCGAGCAAATAGAGTGAGTTGCCTGCAGCCGAAAACAAGTCAAGCAAATGATTTTTTCGACGATGTTTGAAGGGGCATAGTATAATATACATACTTACATATGTATATATGTACATATGTATGTATATAATAGTTATTTTATTACAGACAAGCATGCTTTTATGTACATACATATGTAAGTACGTTTTAGGTATGCACGTACATACATACAATGTACATACATATGTATATCCATACATATTGAAATAATCTATGCTCCAAAACAAGTATGTACATATGTATGTATGTATGTAAGTGCGTGTAATTTTCTTTGCGGTTAGGCGACAATCTACAAGCAAGGTTGGGTTCTTTGGTTGTAGGTATGTATGTATGTACGCCGCACAGCACTGTTTTTATTGATTACATGAGAGTTACATAAATAAATAAATGAATATGCATACATAATTACATACATATGTATGTTAAGCTTACGGATGTGGACACAGTATGTATGTACATTCATACATACATACATACATACACCTATTTCAATGGGAACTACACAAGTGAAACCATATGGGTCTTAGAAGGTACACAATATCAAGAAAAATGGATCAGCTGTTCACTTTCAATATTAAAACAAAAATGTACTTAACTAACAGCAGTGTGAACAAGCCATGACATTAAATTTATTGAGTTATTACCAAATATTAAGGGGTTTGGCCGGTTAAGAGCCCTAAGGCCTTGTACTTTGACATTTTATTCTGGGAGTAGAAAAACAGAAATCGTATTGCACTCTTTCAGGCTTTGTTAAACATGGATTTGAGAGTATAACAAATGTTTGCATTCACTTTTTAATAATATCGGATTCGTCTTTTTCAAGCGGGCATCCACGATCGACGAGTATTCCAAAACTAAAATTTTAAACAGATTATAAAATTGGATCCTAATCAGTATGAGATTTGCTGGAAAAGTAAGTACATACTTATGTACATACATACATACATATGTTTATTTATATCAAATAAGTTGTCTTCATTCCTCGAGTTAGAAATTTGTCCACAATAATCTAAGTGTTTTCCTAAGCTCTTACAATCAAGGCAGGCATACTTCTGTGCGCAAAAAAATAGTAAGATTTTTTTATTTAATTTTCGCGCGAAAATCCCTGCGCCGAAATACTTTTTTTGGTAGGTTGGTTTGACTGTTAGTGACTGAAATAAATACAGAGCATTCGACCCCTTTTACGATGAGTGAAATTATTCAACAGAGAAGTTCCATTAAATTTTGTGTGCGGAATCAAATGTATGCTACCGAAACGTTCAGAATGTTTGATAATTCGGTGATAATTGTTTGTCGCGAGCAAATGTTTGTGACAGTACAAATTATTCAAAGAGAGTCGAGAACGTGTTGACGACGAACCACGTCCCAACTTCAACTGATGATCAATGTGTCAAATAAAATTAAGAAATTGATGCTTAATAACAAAGATCTTACTGCCATCGTTGGAATATCGGAGGGATCAGTGAAAACCTTTTTGAAAGATCATTTGAGCTTAAGAAAAGTGAAAGCACATTACAAAATCATTAAATTTTTTCGAAAAACAGCGTCTCTTTAACGTCTGTGAAACAATGCTTATCGACTACCAGTTTGTCATGAAACATATTATTACTGGTGATGAGTCCTCACCTATGCCTACGACCCAAAAACAGACGATCAAAGCAGGTCAAAAATCAAGGTTGTTTTGATAGTTTTCTTCGATTATCGAGGTGTGGTGCGCTCCGAATTCCATCCGACCGGCCAAATTGTCAACAAAGAATAATTCGAGTGTTATGCGTCACTTGCGCGAAGCTATTCGTAACAAGTAAGGAAGAGCTAAGTTCGGGTGTCACCGAACATTTCATACTCTCGCATGATAAAGTGATAATCAAGATTTCATTATCCGTCATTTACATATTTTTTTATTTTGCTGTAAAAATAAAAAAAAAAATTAATTAGATTAGATCAATTTGTGTACTTTGAGCATTGAATTGTATTTTCATTTCCTAATGTATATATTATACAGAGAAGGCATCAGATGGAATTCAAAATAGCGTTATATTGGAAGAAGGCGTGGTTGTGAACCGATTTCACCCATATTTCTTACATGTCATCAGGGTGTTAAGAAAATATTATATACCGAATTTCATTGAAATCGGTTGAGTAGTTCCTGAGATATGGTTTTTGGTCCATAAGTGGGCGGCGCCACGCCCATTTTCAATTAAAAAAAAAAAAGCCTGGGTGCAGCTTCCTTCTGCCATTTCTTCCGTAAAATTTGGTGTTTCTAAGGTTTTTGTTAGTCGGTTAACGCACTTTTAGTGATTTTCAACATAACCTTTGTATGGGAGGTGGGCGTGGTTATTATCCGATTTATTCCATTTTTGAACTGTATATGGAAATGCCTGAAGGAAACGACTTTATAGAGTTTGGTTGACATAGCTATAGTAGTTTCTGAGATATGTATAAAAAACTTAGTAGGGGGCGGGGCCACGCCCACTTTTCCAAAAAAATTACGTCCAAATATGCCCCTCCCTAATGCGATCCTTTGTGCCAAATTTCACTTTAATATCTTTATTTATGGCTTAGTTATGACACTTTATAGGTTTTCGGTTTCCGCCATTTTGTGGGCGTGGCAGTGGGCCGATTTGGCCCATCTTCGAACTTAACCTTCTTATGGAGCGAAGAAATACGTGTACCAAGTTTCATCATGATATCTCAATTTTTACTCAAGTTACAGCTTGCACGGACGGACAGACGGACGGTCGGACAGACAGACATGGACTTACAAACAACCGTTATGTGAACAAAACTATAATACTCTCCTTAGCAACTTTGTTGCGAGAGTATAAAAATAGGAGGGGATTATGGCTTGGTTTTGCACCACGATAATGCACCGTCGCATACTGCATTGATTCTTCGTGAGGTTTTCGGCAAATTTTCAACCAATATCGTACTGCAACCACCTTATTGGCCTGATATATGTACATATGTACAGCTGTGTTCACGAAAATAGTAGTGCCGGTGACTACTAACTATTTAACAGTCAAATCACATGATAAGAACAATATTCGATCAAAAAGTTATAAAAAACCTAATTTTTAATTAATGTATGATATTTTTACGGTTTTATCTACCAAAAAATTTTTTAAGTTTACATACAGTTATTAAATTAAAATAAAATTGAAAAATTATGCTGTTCAAGAAAATAGTAGTGGCTATTAAAAAAGGCGAAAAATCTAAGAATATGAAAGAAACAGTAAATATTTCATATTTAATATGTTTCCTAAGGTCTAATATTTTGTTGTAAATCCGTTATTGTTTATAACGGCTAGGCATCGACGTAGGATGGAATCAATAAGCTCCCTACAACGCTTCACAGAGACTTGAGCCCATACATACCTCCTTAAACACTTGCCAAAGCTCTGTGCTTCTTGATGGTTTTGCTGTTGCTACGCATCTCTTGACATCGCCCCATAAGTTTTCGATCGGGTTTAGGTCCGGAGATTGTGCTGGCCATGGTATCACGTAGATGTTTTCAGATGACTGATTAGCTAGTTTGCTCGTATGTTTAGGATCATTATGCTGCTGAAATGTCCATTTTAAGGACATTTTCCAACTAGCATACGGTAGCATTACATCTTTCAATGTATTAATGCACACTGCTTGGTCAATAATGCCAGTGATCAAAGAGATTGGACCATCGCCAACATACGAGAAACAAGCCTACACCATAGTGTTTAGCTCAACATACTTTACTGCCTTTGTGGTGTACCTTGGGTGGTATTCTGTGATTGGGAGACAACGAACACACTGCCTGGAGCCTATACCACCAAACAAAACAATTTTGATCTCATCCGTAAATACAATATTGTGCCACTTTTCGGCGGGCCCATACATATGGTCTTTCGAAACTTTTTATTCTTGCAATTGACGTGCTTCTCCGTCAAAAAGGGTACTTTTCTCGGACTCCTTGCATGTAAATTAGCTTCTATTAGCCTTCGGCTAACTGTGACAGCACTGACCATTAGATTCAATTCATTTTTAATTATTTTTGACAACGCCGAAGGCTTCGCTTTGCTGTATCGCAAAACTCGTCGGTCCTCTAGAAATGAAGTCTTGCGCTTACCACCACGAGTTTCCGACTTAATAGTATGATGAATAGCATTAAATATCATCGGAGCAGTGCAACCAATTATTTCTTAGATTTCTTTATATGTCTTGCCTTCATCTCTTAACTTAACTATTAACTCTCGCCTCTCTCTCTCTGATTGAGCAATGCTTTTTTTCAACCGACTAAACAAGAAATAAAGAGCGATTTCAATAAATTTATATCACACAATTACTATATTACTTTAATACACTTACTGATGTCAGTTAAAATTAAAAAAAAAAAAAAATTTCAACTATTCCCGTCAAGCACTACTATTTTAATGAACAAGAGACTTTTGGTGCAAATATTGAAATATACCATAAAGAAAGCAACGTAAAATAAAAATAACGGCATTTGGTGTTTTTTGTTAACAATATTCTGTTCTACGAAAGTATTGTAGAAAAGTTCAATTTGCAAGATAGAACATGTCAGAAATAAGATTAGAGTGTTATGTGCTGTCGCACTACTATTTTCGTGAACACAACTGTATGTAGCTGCGTGTGACTTCTGACTATTTAGCAAACTCAAACGACCGCTCCGAGGTAAACGTCAAATCTGAGTCAATTGAAGACATTAAATGTGAATCACTATGCGCATTGAAGGCTATTTCGGAAATGGACTTAACAACTGATTCGAGGATTGGAAAACACGTTGGCACAATTGTATCCTGACCAAGGGGGACAGCATAGATTTTAATGGACAAATTAAGAATTTTAAAATTATGAAGAAAGTCTTACTGTTTGTTGCTCATAGATGATACATTTTTTTGGATCAAATATTTCGCAATTGCACTACAATTATTTTGAACCAAAAAAAATGTTGTTGTATATTTATAGTTACCAACCCAGGATATATTATATTTTGACCTGCTTTTGTTCAGAGATACAGTGATATGTATATTTATAGCTTATGCCGACATACATATGTATGTATATATGTACTTACACACATAAGTATGTATTATACACAGTACAAATATACGAAACTATTATATAATCGATACAGAAACGATAAATCATACAACTTAATTAAAGCACTTAAGTTAGACCCGTAGCCTTCAACGTCGTGGCCACGGAAATCTTATCAAATTTTGATGGAAAACTCGCTTTAATTGCGGAAATTTCAGGCAATTGAGTGTAGAAAATGGGTTATTAAATTAACACGCCACTAAAAAGGTTCACGAACTGAAAGCTTCCCCTCGCAAGAGTTTACATGACGCACACATGCTTACTTTGGTCTGTATGTGTGCGTGTGTGCATTCCAACTTGCATGTGAGTCTCGCCGTACTACGCACTTGTAGCGCTACCATAAACAGTTTTATTTATTTGTTGTTTTATTTTATTTTTTGTTGTTTTTTATTTCTTTTCGCCTCTATATTTGCTGTCTGGGCGCTGCGTGTGACACGTGAGTGAATACTTATGCATATGTATGTGTGTGTGTAGGTTTGTGTGCTTGAATAACGTGCTATGCTTCGGTAATATTCAACACAGCAACAACAATGCCAACAAACAATAACAGAGAGTCGATTTAACAACGCCAACAAAAACAACAATGGCACCGATCAAAACACCAAAGATAGCAACAAATAACCGTGAAACCAAAAGTATGTTGAAACCGCCGAACGAATGCGAAATAGAGGGGGAAATGGAAATGAAGTTGGCGCAAAAACAAAAATATGTTTATAAATTCATAAAACACGTTTGCGGTCAAATGGCGAACTTTGAAACATAAATGTAATAAAAGTAATGGGGAGCCGAAGAAGGAACGTACAAAGGGCCAAAAAAGAGATTACTTAAAAATGCGCAGCAGAAATGGTTTGAAAAATATTCAATACATATTGTATTTGTTTATGAGTACATATTTTTATATACAGTGCGTTCAAAAAATAATGTTTTCTTTTTCCAAAGTCAACAAGAATTGGGGCCTTAAACCAAGTATAATCATGTGGATGTATACGGCTGTCATAAGACCTATACTTACATATGGAGCTCTGGTATGGTGGCCAGCGCTAAACAAACAATACAATATTAGAAAATTAAATGGAATACAAAGAGCAGCATGTGCGGGTGTTACGGGTGCAATCAGGTCATGTCCGACTGATGCGCTCAATGTGATCCTGCATCAACTACCAATGGACATTTTTATTCACAAAACAGCAGCTATTGCGGCAATAAGAATAAAAGAATTGGGAGGTTGGAATCAGCAGAACTACGGACATAGTGTAATTCTAAACAAGTTCACTATTAACAAATCAGACTACATTCTCCCAAAGCTGGATTTCAATAGACACTTCCAGGTGAGGATACCATCTAGACGAGAGTGGAGAAGAGGTTCAATGGTAGAGGAAGATACCACCTCAGTCTATACCGACGGGTCCAAAATGGACTGCGGAGTAGGCACGGGGGTATTCTCCGCTGATCTAGGCATATCTCTCGCTATACGTCTATCGAACTCGGCTAGCATCTTCCAAGCAGAAGTACTAGGCATAGAAAAAGCCTGCGAAGTTCTATTAGAAAACCACGGGAATATACATAAAGCAACTATATTTACGGACAGCCAGGCGGCCCTCCTGGCATTGTCTTCACCCATGACAAATTCCAGTATAGTTCACAACTGCAAGAGAGCACTAAGCTCAATAAAAGACAAGCTCCAGCTAAACTTGATCTGGGTTCCCGGCCACAGGAACATTTTCGGTAACGAAAAAGCAGACGAGTTGGCAAAGGCAGGAGCTAATACCAAGCCCGCTAGGATCGATAAAAGGAGAGATCAATAGACAATTTCAGCAAATTGCAAACAACAGGTGGAAAAACTTTACAAAATGCGTCATAACTAAACAATTATGGCCAACATATGACAGGAAAAGAACCAATGACTTATTAAATAGGTCAAGAAAAAGTATTTACAAAATAACAGCTACCACAACAGGGCACTGGCCATTTAGGGAACATGCGTCCAAAATGGGATTGCCCTACAAAGACATCTGCCGTGGCTGCGGAGTAGCAGGGAACAAGGAAACAATCTTCCACTTTCTCTGCGAATGCCCAGCTCTAGCACAGATCCGACACAAAACACTCGGAATCAACCAAGCACCAAACCTTGAATGGATTTCCACCAAAAGCATATCGGACATAAGTAGTTTCATCGAAACCTCAAAATGGTTTGAGAGAGAAGGTGAAACGTAATAGCAGATACAGGAGGTTCTACGAATAGTGTTTCAAAATGGCACATCAAGTGCTAATTGAGCCCGATAGGGCTGCACTCCTACCTACCTACCTTTTTCAAAGTGAAGGTAGCGTTTATTGGGAAAAATGTTCTTATTATAAGTAGAAACTACATGGTTTTTTATAGCTGTCGTTTAAGCAATACTTGCTCCAGTCACCCGAGTTGTCTATTAAAACCTCACATCTTGCCACTTAAGTTTCCACATATTGCACAGGAAGCGATTCTCGGTCACTCCAGAATGAAATTTTTTGGTAATAGTTAAATTAATTGTTTTCTTTATATTTACCGAAGCATTCTCTTTTGGATTGGCGTCTGGTTTCAATGATGGCCAATCTAAAGCGACACTATGCTTTTCTTTTTTCCATCCATAATTCTGCTCCTTTTGAATAAATGTTTGCCCCTTTATACGCCAAACACGTCTCAAGGGGTTGAATAATACAAAAGTTGACTCTTCGGTAAATACTTATTAAATTGCTCCAATCACGATTAATATTTTCCTTCGCCCAATTCAATATTTTTTCTATGAGTGTTTTTGAAAGTATGTAAATTAAAGGAGAATAATAGCTTCATCCTCACGTTTAGATATCACGTTATTCCTTCTTATTCATGGCTTGTCATCTAACTAGTTTCAGCTTTCCATAATGGTCAGACCTCACGCTCGCTATTCACTTACTATGTTAATAAAAGAAATAAAAACAAGTAAGGAAGGGCTAAGTTCGGGTGTCACCGAACATTTTATACTCTCGCATGGTAAAGTGATAATCGAGATTTCATTATCCGTCATTTAAATATTTTTCAAATACCGTATTTTTGTAAAGTTTTATTCCGCTATCATCATTGGTTCCTAATGTTTATACTCGTATTATACAGAGAAGGCATCAGATGGAATTCAAAATAGCTTTTTATTGGAAGAAGGCGTGGTTGTGAACCGATTTCACCCAAATTTCGTACATGTCATCAGAGTGTTAAGAAAATATTATATACCGAATTTCATTGAAATCGGTCTAGTAGTTCCTGAGATATGGTTTTTGGTCCATAAGTGGGCGGCGCCACGCCCATTTTCAATTTTTAAAAAAAGGCTGGGTGCAGCTTCCTTCTGCCACTTCTTCCGTAAAATTTAGTGTTTCTGACGTTTTTTATTAGTCGGTTAACGCACTTTTAGTGATTTTCAACATAACCTTTGTATGGGAGGTGGGCGTGGTTATTATCCGATTTCTTCCATTTTTGAACTGTGTATGGAAATGCCTGAAGAAACCGACTCTGTAGAGTTTGGTTGACATAGCTATAGTAGTTTCTGAGATATGTACAAAAAACTTAGTAGGGGGCGGGGCCACGCCCACTTTTCCAAAACAATTGCGTCCAAATATGCCCTCCCTAATGCGATCCTTTGTGCCAAATTTCACTTTAATATCTTTATTTATGGCTTAGTTATGACACTTTATAGATTTTCGGTATCCGCCATTTTGTGGGCGTGGCAGTTGGTCGATTTGGCCCATCTTCGAACTTAACCTTCTTATGAAGCCAAGGAATACGTGTACCAAGTTTCATCATGATATCTCAATTTTTACTCAAGTTACAGCTTGCACGGACGGACGGACAGACGGACGGACGGACGGACAGACGGACGGACAGACAGACATCCGGATTTCGACTCTACTCGTCGCCCTGATCACTTTGGTATATATAACCCTATATCTGACTCTTTTAGTTTAAGGACTTACAAACAACCGTTATGTGAAGAAAACTATAATACTCTCGTTAGCAACATTGTTGCGAGAGTATAAAAACAACTGACATAATTCAAACATGCTACTACCATAAAGACATTCACGCGTAGCGATTCACGTTTATTGTTGTCAATTTACTCGAAACGGTTTTTCCGTAGCGGTCGTTAAAGTTTACTAAGTACGTATATACCCAGGTGTCACACGGAGATAAATTAAGCGATTATGATGGTTTCAGCACGATATTGTTTGAAAATTTGCCAGAAAACTCACGAAGAATCAATGGAGTATGCGACGGTGCATTATAGTGGTGTAAAAATCAAGAATTGTTCGGCACATAATTCCGTCCTCTCTTTACGAAAAGCTTCGCGCAAATGACGCATAACATTCAAATAGTATATTTGTCGAACCTTTGGCCGGTCGGAAGGGATTCGAAGTGCATCACACTTCGATAATAGAAGAAAACTGTCAACATAACATTGATTTTTGATCTTCTTTGACGTGGTTTTCACGATATTCAGCAGATTGATCATTTATTTCCGGGTCGTAAGCATAGATCCCAGACTCATCGCCAGTAGTAATACGTTTCATGACATCCTGGTAGTCGGAAAACATTGCTTCATAGACGTAAACGCGACGGCTGTTTTTCGAAAAAATTTAGTGATTTTGGAACCTATCGTGCTTGCACTTTTCTTTGGCCCAAATGATCTTTCAAAATGGTTTTCACTGACATTTCCCATATTCTAACGATGGTAATCTCAAACACCAATTCCTTTATTTTATTGACATGTTGATCATCAGTTGATGTTGATGGCCGTCCTAGAAGTGGTTCGTCGTTAACGTATTCTCGACCTTCTTTGAATAATTTGTACCAATCAAAAACACTTGCTCGCTTCAAACAAATATCATTGAAGGCCTTTTCCAACATTCTGAACGTTTCGGCACCAGAAATTTGATTCCGTCCAAAAATATTTAATGGAACTTCTTTGTTGAATAATTTCACTCATCGCAAAAGGGGCCACCAAATGCGCTTTATGTACCTCAGAAGGAGCTTCTACTAAACTTTAATGATTATTTTGAAGTGGCATGTGGCACAGATGTTACTGACAGGCATTCCAATCTTTAAAAGAATATTGGGACGAATGGGTTTACGCGCGAAATTTAAATTATGAAGTCTTACTATTTTTTGCCCACATTATTATAATTAAGCTCCTTTACAATTATAAACATATTTTCTCTTAAAAGTATGTTTTAAGCCATTTGGATTTTATTTTCATCCCAAAGGAATTTACTTGAATAAATTCAAAGTTTTTGGACAGTTTTCTTTACATTTCGTAATTGATGTCGAGCGATATACTTATGTATAGTATACTATGTATTGTAGGTATTTCCTACAAAATTCAGTGACTGATGGACGAAAATGAATTATAAGAAATTGGTCTAATTAACCGCGGTCATTATTTTCAATCGTCTCTGTGAGTATTACCTTTATTCGACGGCAAAGCGATTGGCCAACGCACGTGTTATAGAGAGCGTTCGTTGCAAATTTTTCCTTGGTTTTCGTTTTTATTTTCTTTTCTTCTATCGCTTTGCATTTTGCTGGCATTTAACGCCCTCGGCCACATTTAACCTTAATTAACTGCAAAAAAATTAGTAACTTTCCATATTTTTTATTTATGCGACCTCATTTTGCCTTTACTGCTGTTTCGTTCTTTTGTAAAATGTTTGCTCTTACAGAGATATGTATTTATGTATGTATACATATAAGTATGTATGTATAGATTTCCTTTTAGCAAAGATTGCAAATAATCTTTAAATAGTTACTTGAAGCTTTCGCTTAATAATACTAGGAATAAAATATATAATTTACGATATTTCGCTATTTATCATAGTTTAGCAATCAATCAATGCCTTTGTTACAGACTCGTGAAGTTTTTGATATTTCTTAAAATTTATGCTAATCTCGAGCCACAGTTTATTTAGGGTAATCCCCCTTCGCAATACTGCAATTTTATAAATATAATTTTTATTTTAAGTTAATACAGACTATTCAATAATTGACTTGTGTCACTAATCGAGACTTTATTGTGGGGAAATCGAATTTGATGTCAATATTTATTAAGCAATTTATTAGATGTAGTCGGGAATCGTGTTGACAAGATATCGAAAATAAAATAAAAGCTACTTCACATACTAAAAATTAGCAAAAGGTATGAAGAAATCTGAGAAAGTAGTATTAAATTTTTTTACATACATTGTGACAAAAAAGTATCCGGAAATTGTAAATAACAACGATTTTTCCAGGCCTCGGAAACACTTTTCATAACAGCTTTTTGGGATGGCATTTAGCTCATTCAGAGAATTTTGTTTTATCTCTACGATCGACTAAAACGGGTTCCACGGAGCGGAAATTTCAGTTTGGGGAACAAGAAAAAATCACACGGAACCAAAACCGGTGAATACAGTGGTTAATCGATGGTATTCACTGCGTTTTGGGCTTTAAGTTCGGTCACAATCGTGGCTCGTTGCGTTGGTGTATTATCATCTTGTAAAATCTATGAATTGATCTTCCACAATCCACGGATTTTCTTACGCAAACGCCTTAATATGGCCAAAAGAACTCCTTATTGACCGTCTGTTCCTCCGAAACAAAGTAATGATGCACTAAACCACCAATATGAAAAACAATGAGCATCAGCTTGATTTATGAGCGGCTTTGGCGTTGTTTTTTTGGTTATAATATTCTCCATGAATGTGGGGTCGGAATTCTCACGATTAAGCATTTCCAAAGAGACTTTTAAACGAAAAAATTCATTTATCAATCAACAACACAAACGAGAGATGTCGAACTTTCTTGTCGTTAAATAACGATTTCAATCACCACACTGTTTAAATATTTTCAGCATTTCAGAACGAGGCATGTCTTCAACGATCTCTCGACTGTCTTTCAAAGCTTTGTACCACTCGTAGGCTTGTGTTTTTGATAAAACCTTATTACCCTAAGGCTTTTCCACATTCGCAACCATTCCACACACGAAATTAGGTTAGAAAGTTTAAGAAAAAAAAAAACTTGCGAATTTATTATTTTATTTCTTAAATATGGGTTGAGTAATTTTATTCGGACCTTTTGTACATTATTGACCATACTTTTGACAATCTAGGGTAATTTTTTTTCCTCACTTTTTTGGTTTACAAATTTTAGACGCGTTTTTGTCCGTGATGACGTAGCTCTCATGGTTCAGGGATATGTTTTTAACTAACTTAACCTAATAATTTACAGAATTCGGAAATATTTTATAGCGTCAGAATGGTGCGATAACTTAAAAAAAATCACTTTTTCAAGCAAAATTAGTGAAATATGGATATCGATGCAAATTTTTCGACGGAACTTCTGGCTAAGGTACTAAATATGTGTGAAAACACAATTTGAAGAATTTAATTGAAGATTTGGGTAAAAAATGGCCTGTGCGCATTTGGTTCCAAATTAATTAAATAAATACCAAAAAAATGGGCGAGCATTTGGTGAAAAAAACTATTTTTTTACAGTCAAATGTACCTAAGTGCAATATTGAATGTATGCTAGTCCCACTAATGCCTTTGATATGATCTTGCCACATCAGTTTGTGAGTAGTATCAATAGTTTCCGGAATAACAACTGATTTTGGACTACCTTAATGAAATTCGATTTGGAGTGTTCCTTCCACCAAACCATCGATAAACACTGGTCCTTTATGAAACTTCATTGCCCACAATTTAATTGAGTTCCTCAATGTACTGTTGCTGTGTTAATTCACGTTGAAAATTGTAAAAAATAATCACACGATTTTCACGATTTAATGCCATTTTTTTGCCGAGAAAAATATTTTAAGTTTTGTTGTTAAGTTAAGTGTAAACAATATAAATAGCGCTCTTATAGTATGTATGTCAAAATACTCTGAGTGTGTGTACCATCAAATATATCAAACTTTATTTTAAAATTGTGAGTTGCCACAATCCCGAAATATATAAGGCAACCTATGTACACTGTGTATTCATATTTTTTTATTTCAATCACGCTTGCCCTTAATTTGCAAAAATATGTACTTCAGGAGGACTGGAATATTATACTAATTTCATTTGGATCACGACCAAATATTTACGGACTTTTCTTTATTTCAGCTATTAACGGTTATAGTGCGCTAGTAAATAGAGTTTTTATTTTTAGATTTGTCACAATTCGTGACGCAAAAGTGGAGGAAAAATACTATACGTAAACGAAAGTTTATATTTGGAAGGAAATACAATAAAAAATACATATCTACATACATAGACAAATTATAGAGTCATAAGCCATTTCATGGAAGCAGAGAAATAAACAGCAGACCCTTATAGATCGACGAAGCGCTGTAAGCCTACTAAAAATGTGTTAAGGCGGCTAATATCAATCCCAGAAACTTTGCCAGGTTCGCCGAAGTTGCGTCTCTCGAGATGTTCTCACCACAGTCTAGCAAAAGTTGGAAGTTGAGTCGTGAAGTTGTGAAGTCGCCTCCTTCCATACGGCTTAGACAATTTGCATCTGACAAGAAATGTAATCACTTGTGGACCTACTGGGCCGTGCGCAGTCTGAACATTGACCATGGCGGAGAAATGTACAATGCTGAAATTCAAGTAGTTGAGAGGATCTCTTGCGTTTCACTTTGAGTCAGAATAATAGCGCACCTGCACAAGTTTGGGTTTTTGCCTAGCGCTTTCCAAGATCGCGGGGTGTTCATTGTTCCAAAGCTAGAGGACAGCGGGGTGTCGACACGTTGCCACTCTGATGAAATAGTAGGAAGGGTACCCTCTCTAGCAAACTCATGGAGTTTACAGTTTATAGCGATGCCGATGTATCTCGAAGAAAATTTCAAACCCTCCTTAACAAATCTTGAGCGCACTGTAATTCAACTCAAGGCCAGTAATGCAGTTCTGCTATTGCAGTGAATGCACCCCTCTGAGGGATGCTGTATCTCGAAGCAGTTTATCTACTGCTACCTTGATGGCAAGCACCTCCGTTCATACCTACGTACATAATACCACTTTGGGTGAAGACCCCACCTCTTTCCAATTGCTCCTATATAGCAGTATAAGGCAACCGTTGCCTTCCTCACTCACCACCTTGTCTACACATTGAAGAGTAGAGTCTCCCAATGAGATAATAGCAATATCTAGAATTGTATACCTCCCCGTAAATAATACCAGCTTAATTTTCTTTGGAGTGATGGCTAAACTACTGCTATGTGCTCGGTTACCACATATGTATATGTATCCCTTGCTCAGATCATAAGTTGTTTTAAGGAGTTTTCTTTTTACCAAAAGGTCTATGTTACTATCACCCGACAGACTCGTTGCTCCATTATATTATATCTAAAATTTTACTCCAGAATGCACATCGACATGAAGGTTCGTGTTTGAGATTAGAGTTTTCAGTCGCAAAATCAAGTCATCTTGGAGAACCTATATAAATTTGAATCTATTTCAACTTTCTTACTTATATACATAAATATCGATTTACCTATGTATACCTTTTTGTGGATTTGATTAGTCTTTCATCACTCTGTTGCCCTTGAACAGAGCCCTTAACATTAGAGTTACAATTTGTAGAAAATTACTATAAAGGCGCTATAGATAGAGATCTGAGATACTAATAAGTTCCCTGCATTTGCACAAAAAAGAAATATGGATGTCACACAAAGAATGTGTTTAGAGATACTCTCTCTCAGTTGAAATAAATAAAGCTGGAGATTGACATTAGGGCAATTTAGAATCTGGTGCAAATGGTCTTGCATCTTTGCAATTGCAAATTAGCGAGCATATTTTTGCTTTTACACTAACAAAATGTATAGCAATGCACCTGCTACACCCTTGCAAATAAGCAACATTAAAACGCCATTGTATTATTTGCAACACTGGTTTGCAAATTATCAGCTGATGTCAAAAATAAAAACATTATAAGCAAAGAAAAGAAATAGAACAAACCGGTTTGAATAAAATAAGGCTAAAACACGAAACGACGAATAAAAAGTAGAGCGAAAAAGAAATCCAGAGTATACTGAATTTCTTGCAGGAAGCTCCAGAAGTAAAAGTCAAATATGTGCTATGTGCCGCATAAAAATATTTCTTACCTTCAATGTCCATAATTTCTTTCGAAAATTTTGTTTACAAACAATGTTTTTCTTCACCGATCAGCTGTGAGTTAATGGTCTTTGCAAGGGTTGCACAGAAACCACAGAAAAGACGTTCATTGTTGATGGTAAATATTTGCAATTGCATAATTTGGCAAACTCAAATGCACAAGATTCTGAATTGCCTTATTGAATACTAGAGAGGGATTACAATAATTAGAATAAAGTCTTGAAAGTAATCTGATTATCCTTGGAGATATTAATTCGGTTCACAACTCAGTTAGACTTCGAGCAAAATATAGGGTTGGTATAGAATTTAGTTATCCGGAGAGAGGTACAGAAAAAAAAGATTATCTTTGGAATCCAAAGTCTCAAGTATTTCTTAGTTGTTTACATACTGAATTGTGGAAAATAAATGAAGGAAATGACGTCTTCACATCGGAGGCTGCTCCCAGACGGATCACACACACACACTCAAACAAATTTGCGCACTCGTGCACAATTGCTCATCCAAAATGACACTCGCAAGATGTTGCAACATCGAGCCAAATGCGGAAACACCACAATGTGCGCAATGGCATCGCAAAAATAGTGAAAATGTTGAATAAGTAAATGTTGCGAAAAAAATGGCAAATTTCATAATTGAAAAGGAAAAATATGCTAAGCAAAACACCAAGCTAATCAATGGAAAATTGCGAAAAATATAAACAAATTGTTGAAACTTGTGGCGAATGAAGCGAACCATGGCATTAAACGAAGCAAATTAAGGAAATCGCCGTGAAGTGGATTTTACACACACACACACATACACGTAAGCATATCAGCGTGTATTTAGTGGAGACTCCATTGTGCGCCACACCAATGCACCCGTAATAGAGCAGCACACACCCAATAGATGTTGGCACGCCCCGCTAATATTGCACATTTCGGGGCGGCAATGAAATCGAGATCATTACGCCGAGATATAAACACCGAACGATTTGCAAAAATGTGGAAGAGCTAGGCATACACATATGTTTGTATGTATGTATGTGGGCTTGGCGAGGACAAATTGAAATTATAGAAAATATAATGGAATAAAATAAAAAAAATTAAACTCTATTTTAATAGATTTTTTAAACAAGAGAAAAGGTAAACTATATAATTCCCTTCACAGATACAAAGAATTAATAAGAAGAACTTAATTTCCATTGTTCAATTTGTATTTCAGCTACATATGTATGTATGTACATACAAGGTGCGTTCCAAAGTAAACACAACCTTTAAAATAAAACAGAACAAATGGTTTTTTCGGCCAAATCAATTTATTTTATTCAAAATATGTAGTCTCCTTCTGCTTCAATACAGCTTTTTGCACGGTCCAAAAGCATGTCAAACGAGTGTTTTAGCTCGTTGGCCGGTATCCTCTACGTCTGCATGACGCTTTCCTTTCATGGGCAAATGCCTTTTTCCGAAAAGGAAGAAGTCGCCCGGTGCCATATCAGGTGAATACGGGGAGTGGTTAAGGGTTAAAATGTGATTTTTGGTTAAATAATCGGTCACAAGCGTCGATCGAATTTTGGATTCTGAGCAATTGCACACACCTTTCGTAAGCGCAAATGTTCGGTCAAAATGCGATAAATCGATGTTTTGGAGATGTTCCATTCCATTTCCATGAATTTCAATCATGATTTCGGCTCATTTTTGATGAATTCACGCACAGTTTCGATGGAATTTCCGGTGATCACGGATTTTGATTGGCCCACTTGTTGATCGTCATTTATGTTCTCACGACCCTTTGAAAACGTTGAAACCACTCGAGCACTCTGCTACGCGATAGGCAATCATTGCGCTTAAACTTGTTCCATCAATTGAAACGTTTTGGTAAAAGTTTTACCAATTTTAAAACAAAATTTAATGTTGGCTCTTTGTTTGAAGCTCATTTTCGCACCGATAACACAAACATACTGACACTTAAAACGCAATAACTTCACTTCCAATCAAATGTTATGAAATTCTCAGTGGACAGTCGATAAAGATACCAGATTCTAACGCACCAGTCAACATATAGATGGCGCCACCAATAATCTGTGCCAACTTTCGTGGAGATATCTCATCAAATGAAAAAGCTTGTTTCCAATCATTCAGTTCGTTTTGCAGCCATATGCTATAGTGGTCCGATGTCGGCGGTTCCGACAAATGAGCAACTTCTTGAGGAGAAAAGTATGTGGGTAAAATTTCAGACCGATATCTCAAAACTGAAGTTCTAGTTCGCGTATATACAGAGAGACAGACGGGCCTGACTAAATCGACCCAAATTGTCACGCTGATCATTTGGTAATATATGTATTTTACCGGTCTCCGACGTTTCCTTCTGGGTGTAACAAATACTTTTAACCCCGACATTAGGAATTACGTAAGTGGAACAAGGCTGAATTTGTAATTGTTACTCCAGGAACATTCAAGCTAAAATACGCAATCGAGTGAGTTTGTAGCATGGATATAACTCATTGATGCTAGATACCACTACCAGATCGGCCACTACAAAATCCTGAATTATAGAAAAAAGATAAAGCGCATCCTTTGAGGTATTTGCTTGGCCCAAAAAGCCCTCAGCTTTGTTATTAGTAGAATATCATAAACTCCTAAACCCTATTTGAATGTGTTCAAGGTTTTAAGCGCTTAAAAGAAATTATCGTCTTGATCCGAGCTCGGTAGTTCGTGTCCATCCCGTCAGCATCTTTTTGCACGATATTCAGTGTTCATCATATTCCAGATGAAGTTTTTCGTTGTGAGTACACCTACTGGAAGATGTAAAACAGATTCCTCTCCACGCGCTGCTTCGTTGGTTACGCTAAATAACCAGGGACCTCCACGACCTTTCGTTTCTACGAACTTTTGACCCTTTGCTTGACACAGATCTTTTTTAGGATTATTACTTCAATTGGTTGAAGGAAGACACGCTGCAAGAGAACACGCTGCCGAAATGGATGATGGGTTAATATTAAGAGCAGTGGAGATGTACATGACTTGCTATTTACACAGGACTTCATCAAAAATGATATTTAATGACTTTCTACACATGGAACCAGGTCACACTAAGACTCAAACAAACTGGTATTTATGATTGGCGATGTTCTGTTAGGAAATTTTCGTCAAGCTTAATTTTGGGTTACTGAATCGCTGCAGTGTTGGCTTCGATTAAGGCAGCAATAGACTTACCACTGCAGGTGCAGCCGTTTTTAAGAAGGTGAGCATTCGCTGCGACAAAAGACTGGCAATACTAGCGTTAAGCTTGCTAACTATGCGCTCAAAGTAAAGTAGTGGCCGTTCCCACCAACAGTAGCATCAAGCTACATCAACAGGCTCGTTTGGGTGCTTGGTCATAGCAAAATTGGTGGTAACTGTAAAGCGGAAACATCCATGCATTTTCTCCTCCACTGAGCAGTTTTTGCACGACTGAAGTTGAATCATCTAGGCAATCATACGTTTGGTGAACCAGGAGATGAGACTAAGATGAGACGCTTTGTGAAATATGTAATAGGAGCTTTGGCGATTCATGAGGATCTTATTAATCAATATATAGGAGTTTCAGGTAGCACTACGGACCGGCTTTCTAAGCTGTCCAAAAATTTTAAACATGACTAAAGAAAATAGAAAACCACTTTCGGAATTATCACATCCTTTTTTATATAGATAATAGCTTCAAAAGCGTTAGAGCAGTGAGCTCGAAACTGAGATGACTTCCACGTCAAAAGAGCAAAAGTAATTGAAAAATTTGCTGGTAATTTGACAGCCTCGCTCCACTGTGCAACTGTCGTATCGCAATAATCGCCTGATCGTTCGGTAGCGGCAGCATTTTCATCGGTTCATCAACTGCAGCAGAGGCTGAGCAAATTACGCCAATAGTGAGACTTTCAGAAATGCTTTTTCGCGTGCACCATGCAAATGCGTAGAGGCACACAAGACATACTACGACAATCTAGTCTAACCCACAGCCTATCTGTAGAGCAATTTTTTTGTTTTATTATTTTTACTTTTTGTGCAATTTTTAATTTATTTTTTCAATGAACAGTGAAAGTGGAAATTTAATCGTCTAACCGCACAGCAGCAGCAATTGACAGTATGCAAACTGGCAACGAGCTGGAAGCTACTTGCAACGTGCAACGCTGCAGCACTGCACTGGGATCTACATACTCTAAGAAACTAGGAATATAAATGCTAGAGTGTGTGTATGCAGCTAATAATCGGCGTGACGATTGCAACTAAATACGAGTGGAAAAGCAACTGTCGATCAGTGTAGCATGTGCATGTGGCATGCGGTAGGTAATATTATTTTTTTGTTTTGGAAATCGAAATTTGCCACTGTTTGCAACACTTTCGTTCAGAGATAACGGTACTTGTTGGCGTTGCACAGCTAATTAGGAAACTAAAGTAAATTATATAAAATTAAAAAAAAATATATCGCATGCAACTTTTTTCATTTTTATTATTATTGCATGCATTAAATTTTTTTAATTTTGCGCACTTTTATCGATTTTAAGGCGCCACACCTGTAAGTTTCGTTGCACATACATGCAACAACAATGGCTATGCCAAAGTGCAATGTTGCATTTGATTACTTTTAACCTGCGGTTCAACCATTTAAACAATTATCATGCTTTATGGCTGCCAACGGCGCAATTTCAAGCCGAATTGACACTCTCGTACGACTCATTTGAATACAATAGTAAATGCAGTTAGTTAGTAATGTGCCGTTAACACCATAAGTGGTTACTACAAATCACTTTACCAATTTGAGTAATATCGACAAATTAGGAAAAAGTGAAAGGAAATTGGGAAAAATTTCGGAAGTTACATTCGGTATTAACAGTAAATATTCGCAATCAAAATAACGGTAGAGTTGCAGTTAGTGAGAAAAAATTACAGTTAAAATTTTTGGGAGTATATGAAAAAAGCTTTACTTAACTTAAGCGTATATAAAAGGTGATCCAAGCAAACGTACTTTTTTCAATAGCCTTTTTTTGACAGAGCCCGCGTGAGTCGGGTCAATCTACCGTGTTATTTTTGTTCAGTATTGTTTGGCATTTCAACGTGGAAGAACTTACGCCTGAACAACGTTTACAAATCGTTCAACTTTATTACAAAAATCTCGTTCTGTAACGAATGTACATATCTCGCTCAACTTATGGTCAACATAATCGGCCTTCTGAGCGTACTATTTGCAACACCATTGTCCGTCTTGAAACCCAGCATTCATTATTGGGTAATATTTGACCGAATAGATCATGCCCAGCACGCAGTGAAGCAGCCGTCGTTGAGAGTGGACACGAAGGTCATTCGCAACAACTCGGACTGATAAATGGAACGAATTTTACGTCGAGATCCTTAATTAAAAGAGTAAAAAATACAGCTGGTGCAAGAACTGAAGGCGCTCGACCTTCCCAACCGACATCGCTTCGCTCTATGGACTCTAGAAAAGTTCCAAGAAGATCCGACGTTTTCGAGCAAAATTTTGTTCAGCAATGAGGCCTATTTCTGGTTCAATGGGTATATAATCAAACAAAACTGAAAAGTCTAAAGTCTATGCGGACAGTCCCGATTCGATTCAGGCCTTTGAACAAAACATCACGCGTGTCATTCGCAGTTACCAGTCGAAATGCTCGAACGAGTCATCGAAAATGTAACTCAAGGGAGGGACCATCTGAGACATAGCCACGGTCAACATTTGAAAGAGATAATCTTTAAAAAATAAAAGCCAATAAATGTTCTTACGTGTGAATAAACATTACCCATTAAAATTGAAGTTTATGTGCTTTCTTTAAAAAAATAGGGTAAACGGATCATCCTTTAAATATTCCCAGTTCAGAGAACCGTCGCATATCTACCAAAGACCTAGATAGATAGCGTGGATGTCTGACGACCACCTAGGCCATTAGGAGGCCTATTGTGGAACCGTCGGGCGTAAAATCCCCTCACTCTATTATGTTTTCTCTGAAACATTCTGTGCTCCCGATGAAGATTATCAATACAAACAGTTTTTTCTGTGCAGCCTTCGAGACATCGTCAAGGAACTTTCGACCGTTAGTTGTAATTCTTTTCCTAAACAAAGCCTTGCATTTGTAAAGACATGTGTACCTTCTTCTTCTATGCCCTGGAACCCAATGCAGCATTATCGTGAAATACTAGATTCACCAAGAGATATTCGTTCATGATCTTTGATGAAACCCTAAAAGACTTTAGTGATTTCACTTGGCTGTCTGCATAAATGAATGTATTTCTCGTTATGCGCAGACACTTTATCAGAACAATGTAATTGCTGTTATCTCCGCATGGAAGACACTACAGTGGCCTGGTAGTCGGAAGGCGATTCTGGCATAGCCTAGAGCAGTACACAAATTTATTGAACCGAATATAATTAACTTGAATCAATTCGACTCCTTCCTGGAAAGGATGGCAACCGAAATGCTTGAACCTAAGTCTGGTGAAAGCTAGATAACGGCGGAGAAATTATCTAGATGTTTCAATCTCATCTTCCTCCCTTCAAAATATTTAGTCTAACCTCGTGAGCGCCAATGGGACAGTGTCCAATTTGGACACCTATCATTACCTGGTACGAGCTCTTTATTTCATGTATCTTTTATGTTCCACTCTGAGCCAAAACGATTTTGGAACCCCACAAGTACCGGTCACCGATCGACGCTTACTGAGCTCGCGCGAATCCATAGATCCAGTGCCGGACAGGAAAACACCTGATGGGATTTGGTTAAGGCTGCTTTTTGTGCAAGCTCATCGGCTTTATAGTTTCCGACGAGTGCAGTCACCCACACAAGCTTAATATGGAAGCAGCTTGATGTTACAGCTAGTGAGGTCATGTACTCCTTGACCAGCTTTGAGCTCACTGTGAAAGAGCAGAATCTAATACATTGTTATCACAGAATTGAGCTTAGAGTTTTGAAAGGTACTACTCTAACTTAATAGCTTCTCTTCAGTTATGAGATCCTTGGCAAAAAGTTCAAAAACAGGCGTATTTTTCGAACAACATACAATTTCTATTTGACTTGACAGAAGGTCCAAGCGTCAGAAATCAGTCTTAAACCAGTGAATATCATAGGTTTGAGCGATAACAGAATGTTCTAACAACGTTTGTACTTCGCGATATCTTACAAAAAAGTACAACAACAACAAATCAGAGTTACATGGACACCTAACATCGTGGAGACAATTAACAACACGGTTACCTAACTTAAGCTCATCTCGAGTCTATTTTCGATATCTTAACCATATTACATTTCGGAGAGTATGAAACGTTTGAAATACCAATCAATAAAACTATTCTGAAAGATCGATACGGATTTGTAATGTCCTAGAGTTTAATTTAAGGTACAATTTTACTAGAGTTACTTTTCTCAGAGAAACGTTTAGTGCCAGTGAGAATAATTCTAGAGAGTAAATATTGCATGAATTTGGTTTCAAGCCATGTTCTAAGCAGTTCTCTGGTACTACTCAATGGTGGTTGCCTGAACGAAGAAGATGAAAAAACACAAAATGAAAGTCGTCTGGGTTAACTTATCAATGTATCTGGGGATAAATTATTCATAAAAAACTGTTCGATCTTCTCGAGTATTTAGCCAAATCTTCTTACAGCACCAGCTTGGCACACATCACTTCTCTCCAGAACGCAAAAGAGTAATGTAAATATAGCAAGAAAATAAGAAACACAAAAAATCGGAAAACTTTTAACGAAATATTGAAAATTAGGTTAAAATGTTTGCAGAGAGCAAAAAGCAACAAAAATAAGTCGATCGCAAGAGAAGTGTTCAGCAACGTAAAAACTTACGAATCACTGATATACATATGTACATACATATTCATGTAGATTTGTATGTGTATTTGCCCCGAAATAAATATCAGCTGTGCAGCTGTTGCTCGTTCATTAAATGTTTACTTTGGAACCTGTCCAAAAATCATTTACGTAAAACTATTTACACCAATATACTAGATACATTACAAGCAGTGAACTTACAGACGAATATAGTACGAGAGAGGATCGATAGGGTAGTTGGTTCTTGATAATAACTTCAAATACAAATTTCGACTTGAATTTAAAACTTAACACAGAAGGTCCAATCGTCAGAAATCAGTCTTAAACCAGGTTTGAGCGATAACAGAATGTTCTGACAACGTTTCTACTTCGCGGTATCTTACAAATCAATATAACAACATCAAATCAGAGTTTCGTGGACACCTAACATCGTTGAGACTATTGAGAACACGGTTACCGAATTTAAGCTCAACTCGAGTCTATTTTCGATATCGTTGACAAAAAATTATTATCATTATCATGTGGCGTTCAACCGTAAAGGAAATGATATGGCTGGCAAAATTATGTCTTCAAAGGCATTTCCCAACTTTCATCCGTAGGGATATGTTATAATATCAACTCTCTACAAAGAGCAAGATGGTTCTATCCCACTGAAGACTTTTTCGAGCTTTTTAGGCTGCATTTTGGTCTCCCTAACATCGATGAAATCAAATTGTATAGATGCTTATAAGTGGATTAACTTGCCGACACTGTAGCAATTGAATATTTTAAGCAACCCTGCTCGCATAGTAAAAATATATAATTTTTATCGAGCATATTCCAACAGTCTTATAAATCCGCCATTGTAGATACTTTTGAGCATACGCCACGAACCTACTCACTTGGTGCTAATGGACGAACGAATTACTAATATTTGAGAACTCGATTAAAATGCGCCAAAGTTATGGTGTTGAAATTTTTAATTCCATTCTCACTAAGTAACGAGCTGCGAAGAAATATTAAGTCATTAGAAAATGTGCCAGAAATTATTGCGCACACTTTTGGGCTAAGTTTATGTACGAGTATATGTACATATGTTAGGAGAGAGTACATCAAAGAGTCATATTTTATTTTAGCTGTCTCCTATATACCATAAAATCATGTAAATATATATTTGCTGTTGTAATTTTTGTCTGCAAAATGAATCATGAATTTGTTTAAGATGTTCTTTCAAGTCCAATAAGCTGTCTAGAAATTCTCGAACAGATAAGCTGCAAAGTTCTTCAGAAAATTTTGTAATTGAATAGTATCTACTAAATGAACCCAACAATACTGGCCCTAACAAAAGAAGAAGAAAGAAAAAACTAAAAAAGATATATATAGATATAGGGTTATATATACCAAAGTGATCAGGGTGACGAGTAGAGTTGAAATCCGGATGTCTGTCTGTCCGTCCGTCCGTGCAAGCTGTAACTTGAGTAAATTGAGATATCGTGGTAAACTTGGTACACGTATTTCTTGGCTCCATAAGAAGGTTAAGCTCGATGATGGGCAAAATCGGCCCACCGCCACGCCCACAAAATGGCGAAAACCGAAAACCTATAAAGTTTCATAACTAAGCCATAAATAAAGATTTTAAAGTGAAATTTGGCACAAAGGATCGCATTAGGGAGGGGCATATTTGGACGTAATTTTTTTGGAAAAGTGGACGTGGCCCCGCCCCCTACTAAGTTTTTTGTACATTTTTCGGAAACTACTATAGCTATGTCAACCAAATCTTATAGAGTCGTTTCCTTCAGGCATTTCCATATACAGTTCAAAAATGGAAGAAATCGGATAATAACCTCGCCCACCTCCCATACAAAGGTTATGTTGAAAATCACTAAAAGTGCGATAACCGACTAACAAAAAACGTCAGAAACACTAAATTTTACGGAAGAAATGGCAGAAGGAAGCTGCACCCAGGCTTTTTTTGAAAATTGAAAATGGGCGTGGAGTCGCCCACTTATGGACCTAAAACCATATCTCGGGAACTACTCGACCGATTTCAATGAAATTCGGTATGTTACACCCTGATGATATGTACAAAATACGGGTGGAATCGGTTCACAACCACGCCTTCTTCCAATATAACGCTATTTTGAATTCCATCTGATGCCTTCTCTGTATAATATATATGTACATTAGGAACCAATGATAATAGCGGAATAAAACTTTACACAAATACTGTATTTGAAAAATATGTAAATGACTAATAATGAAATCTCGATTATCACTTTATCGTGCGAGAGTATAAAATGTTCGGTGACACCTGAACTTAGCCCTTCCTTACTTGTTTGAATTAAAATTTGGATTTAATTTTCATCTAATGTTCCATCAATGTTTTGATAGCTTCTGGATATGCTTTTTTTCACTTTCATCTCCTCATTTCAATGAAATTCTATTTAAACGAGTCAGTTAATTAATCTGGGAAAAGGAGCATGTCGCTGAGAGTCAAGGAGACCCATTTCATATTGTTTAGCGCGCTAACGTGAAAAAGTCTATGGAAATCGTGTCGGGATTAGCTCATTAGAACCCCCGGGAAACGCATGAAAAATTTATTGACGGTTACTGGTTTCAACCCGATGCCTTCGATACAAAGAAATATTCAGATTTGACTCTTTCTGACTTCTTGACTATATTAAAAAGATGATTGAAAAATTAATGCAAAAAGAGTTGATTATGTCATAAAGGGGTACATTTTAGAATAGTCGTAACCGGTTCACTCATAATATAATAGTCTCTTTTTATGAGATTAAAATTTTTAAGAAATTTCTAGAGAAATTCCTGCGCGTCATTACAGCTATTGGATCAATGGAAAGCTACTTTTTGGCCTCTCGGCGTACGCTCCTTTTATTTTTGCTTCGGACGTCTGAAACTACCCTCGGACCCACCACTGCCATTTACGCAGCTCGACTTATATACATATAGGGGTTTCACAAGGTCTCATAAAGTTATAAGTTATAACGATCCGAAAACATAGCGTTCAGAGTTGTAGTTGCGTAAACTCATTTTGGTATCCAATCCAACAACAAATTTTTTAAACTAGTGCCAGCGGGTGGTAAGCCTCAAGTTGATTGTCATCGAAGTCGTCTAATCGTACAAATGAGACGGGTGGGATTCGTTGGGCTTACAAAAAAGTGGATAGTCAAGCAAGGAATCGTTGCTCGCAGGACATAATTATATAGCTGGATAGATAGGAGTTTAATCTGCTACAATGTTCAGTTGCGCAAGGATCACACTATATTCTCAGAGCAACTCGAGCTCTTCATCTGCTATGGGTGGTGGTTTAACTCCAAGTACGCCAGTTAGTGGAAGGGAGTACCTAAAGCTGTTAATGGCTTCACTGTGAATGCTGTTGTTGTTGTAACGGTTATCTAATTACCGCTTGTGTGGTAAGGTTTAGGTAGTTTGTCGACGAGATCATCAGACGGTGTGCACAGAAAACGTGGTGTTTCAATGGGGTCGGACCAAAGAGAGAGGGTGGAGGGTGTTAGATAAGTGGCATTCGTTGGGCACGAAAAAAGGTGGACAGAGTCAAGCCAAGACTCGTTGCCCGTAGGACATATGTATGTCTATATTTGCAACGTCGGAGTCGATTCTGGGTAAGTAGGAGTATAACCTGCTACAGTATCTAGAGCGAAGTTGAGCAAGGCTTGATTCACCGTGAATGGCGTTCAGTGGCAGTTTTCTTCAAGTGGTAGTTGTCACCGTTGACTGACGTAAACAAGAGACCACCAAAGCGAGCTTCATCGGCTGAAATGCTGTTCCAAAAAAATTCTAACTAGTTAGACACAAATCATTTTAAATTTTTATTTCCGTTCCGCAATTTTCGCAAACGAACCAGTTTATTAATCATACAAAACCATGCTACTTCTTCCCATTGGCAAAAATTTCCAGTTTAATGAGCCTTCGATTGAGAGAAGTCTTTAATTTGCAGATTTTTCCAGTTTTACAGCATAAACAGCGAAATGATAAACAACAACAAGTAAGAGTAATGTTTACTCTACGCCTGAAATGGGTAAACAACGAGTAGCGGAGCATTACAAGTAACTATAAATCGCACAGTCGGTGCAAATGCTAAGTTTACCACTGCAAACATTGTATAGAAATGATGGATTTATCGGCGAAAAGCAAATAACCGATAAAGATATGCGTGGCTACACATTTACACTTACATATGTATGTATAGTTAAAAGTGCCTGTGTACCTAAGAAGGAACCTCAACAGACCGACAGACGTAAAATTAAATACGCGGCGCTGCGGACGGACGGACTAAGCTAAGCAACGCTGTGTAACTGCGTCTGGCTGAGCAAATGCATAAGTCCACGCTGCAAAAAGGGAAATACAAAAGCCGACTGAATGAAGTGACTAACTGTGGTGCAAACAACGGACCTGGAACAGAGTACGGTCTTACGAGGCGCTGCTGTAGAGACAAAAGCAATGAGCATTTGGTGCAGACACAA
The DNA here is from genome assembly GCF_024586455.1 of Bactrocera neohumeralis. Lineage (NCBI taxonomy): Eukaryota > Metazoa > Arthropoda > Insecta > Diptera > Tephritidae > Bactrocera > Bactrocera neohumeralis. Next base: position 43,315,801 of record NC_065921.1, read on the forward strand.
AGAAAATGCAGTTACTAGCCTGCATGAATAGTTGTTGTTGTGGTGCAACGGTGAAGGCCAAACACAGAAGGTGCTGACGAGACGTCAGGCAGATGATGACGACGCTGACATGAAATGCTGCTGATGGTCAAGGGACAAATGCAGGCAGACGAGCAATGCATTGAGTTCATCTACCAAAGGACAAAGCATTACGTAGAATCCGCTGGCTTACCTACACTACCCTGTATGTAAATATATACATAAGTATTTTTATGGACGGGTTTGATTTTCACGCTTAGCAGTGTGCGGAGACGATCAACTGACAGACAACAAAATGTTTTTTAATATTTTCAAATTGCGTACTCACTTCGATAGTTGGCGCACGTCTGCGGGTAAAGTGTATGCGTCAAAGGACATTGCTTAGTACATATGTATATACCTAAGCATGTATCTATGGCTAGTTGGATGCTGAAGACATTTAGAGTGTAGCTCGCGTATGATTGCCTTTTGTGCCTGTGTAAGTGTCGGCGCAAGTTGATGAACCCGAATTGTTTGTTTGTTGGCGCGACGGTCAAGAACCCCGAGTAGAACTACAAACTAAGTGGGGCGGTAAAATATGCTACGTGAGCATACATACATACATATGTACATACAACCATTCGTGGCAGAAAATAAAAGTTTATAGGTTCCTGAAATCGACACGGCGTATGCATACCTACCTCTTCGCATAGCTATTACCGACGCAGTCGAGCGTAAGAAACGCGTATGCGACAGTCACAATATCATACATATTGGAAGTTTGCAAGCTTGCGAACGTCCGTCAACTTTTTTTTTACAGTTCTCTTGGTAGTTTTTTACTTCTTCGTTGACCGCTTACGAAAGTTAATTGGGCGCTTAGTGTGTGAAGAACTTGTTGATAGAGGGTATTTTAACACAGCGGTTTTTTATATCCTAAACATATTTGATGTTGAGTTTGCAGCGGAGTTTTAATACCCAGAAAAAAAGTCAGGGGCCCTATAAAGTATATGTATGGAAATGCTCAGCGTGACAACCTGAACCGATTTAGCCATGCCCGTCCATCAATTTGCATGTAACGTCAATTAGTCTCTCAGTTTTCGAGATATGGTTTTGAAATTTTGTTCATGTTCTGTCTCAATGGGTGTAAATAATCAAAATTGTCGCATTTTATACGAAGAGCAACCTGAAGAAATTCAATTGCTGGCATTTCATCCATGAAAAACAACGGTTTGGTGTGGTTTGTGGGCCGGTGGAATCATCGGTTCATATTTCTTCAAAAATGATGCGGGTGAGAACGTAACCGTCATTGGTGACCGTTATCGCGTCATGATAACCGACTATTTGATTCTAGAAATTGAAGCTCGCGATCTAGGCGACATTTGGTTTCAACAAAACTGCGTCACTTCCCACACATCGAATAAATCAGTGGATTTATTGAGAGAACACTTCGATGAGTAAATAATTTCATGTTTTGGGCAGATCGATTGCGCTACATTATTTCCTGTGGGGATATGTAGAATCTAAAGTCTATGTGGACAATCTCATATCGATTCAGGCATTGGAGCAGAATGCCAAAGAATGTTCTTTCGAATGATAATAAACATTCCTCATTAGTATTGAAGGTTCTGTGGTTTTTATTTAAAAAAGGACGGAATCTCGAAATGGATCACCTATTATATGGAATCATTTGTATTTGAGGACCAAATAGGATAAAACTAAATACATATATACAAACTATAGTATACATACATACATATGTATATAGTTCTATCAAATTTGAAACCAATGTTCCAAACCGAGCAGATACGTAGAAATCCGTAAACCGCCGTGACAACAACAAAGAGTGAACTAAAAGTCAACAATGATAGAGACAAGATTTGTCACAGGTGGACTCTTTTGTTACCCAAACTGGCTTTTTTGTAAGCGAGGGGGTGACAAAGAAAGACAATGGAGCCGTTCGTGTTTGGGTGGCACGCTTTGTGTTCATTCGTAATAGTTGTCGCTCGTGTTAAAGCAGTGAAGTGCTGAACACAATGCTCGCGACATGACATGGCAGCACGACAGTGAACTGAAAATGGCGTCGTGAAGCCTACTACATGAACATTTGTGAGAAGGCAGCAACATAACAATGGCCGGCATGTACAGAAAACAACGCAGTTGTCCATTTTGTATGTACACAATTTCGTTGTGGCCATACTAATACCTTGCACTTCAATGAAATTTTAATATTTTGTTCAAAGTGAAAATTTGTATGCAGAAAATAAGTAAATAGGTCAATTTATTTGTTTTAAATTATCAATTGTTATTACAAATGATATAATGAGCTGTTTTATGCTTTTACTATTTGTAAAATAACGTCAGGTTTGTTAGAGCTTTGAATAATTTTACATATTAGTAGCATCACCACTCTACCTCCTCTTTCTATCTTCCATTCTACTGTCAACTCTACTGTCGTTGGCAAATATAAGAATATATTGAAGTTAGCGAGAGCGACAACTGTCGGCCTGCAGCCGTGTAGTCGTGCAGCTGTCAAAATAACAGTGTCCATAAGAACGTGTGTATTTTAATATTTGACAGATGTCGTTTGCGGTCTGTCGCGAGCATTGTGTTCAGCACTTGAGTAACTCCAAAGAAGAATTTTCTAACCGTTCCCACTTCAGCCCGGTCTACGTAACCGGAACGGGCCCAGATTTTTAAGTAGCAACACCAACAATTTGCCTATCATGAATAACAAAACAGTTCTTAACAGAATCTTCTGCTTTTATTCATGACCTCATTAATCAATGTATTTAACCTGTCAATTGAAAAGTACCCGGCCTGACACATTTGAGTGAAGCAACTTTTGTTATTGTGAAAAGAATCGGATAAAAAAAATTTCGCGTTTTGATAAAGTATGCTTTTTGTTGGAAAAAAATATAGATGATGCAAAAACTTGGCTGGATGACGAATTTCCGGAAAATCAACCATTAAGGATTGGTATGCTAAGTTTAGATTTCGTCAAATGAACACCGAAGACGGTGAAGGCAGTGATTGCCCTAAAGAAGTTGTTACTGAGGAAATATCAAAAAAGTCTACAAAATAGTTTTTGATGACCGTAAAGTGAAGTTTTTCGAGATAGCTGGCACTCTAAAGATATCAACTGAAAGATATCATTCACGAATAGTTGGGTATGAGAAAACTCTGTGTAAAGTGGGTCCCGCCGAGCTCGCTTTTGATCAAAATCAAAGACGAGATGATGATTCGAAGCAGCGTTTGGAGAGTTTTTGCGTCAATATGTGACAATGGATGAAACATGCCTCTATCACTTCACTCCGAAGTCCACTCCATAGTCATGCGAAAGCGTGGAAAAACGCAACAATCGGTTGTCAAGATAATGGCGTCTGTATTTTGGGATGTGCATGGACTAATTTTTATTGACTACATTGAAAAAGGAAGGACTATACACAACGCCTATTATGTAAATAACGTTGTTGGATCGCTTGAAGCACGAAATCGCCGAAAAACGACTACATTTCAAGAAACAGAAAGTGATGTTTTACCAGGATAATGCACCGTGTCACAAGTCAGAGAAAACGAAGCCAAAAATGAATGGGGCCTCGAATTGCTTCCGAATCCCACGTATTGTCTACATATGGTCCCCAGTGACTATATTCTGTTCTTAGATCTCAAAAGATTGTTCGTCGAGAAGAAATGTTCGTCGAATGAAGAAGAGATCGCCGAAATTGCGGCCTATTTTGAAGAAAATCATAAATCGTACCACAAAAATGGTATCGAAAAGTTGAAGGGAACTATGTTGTAAAAAGCTTTTAAATTGAATGTCAAATCACGCTAAAGAAAGTGGCAGAACGAAACAGTCGTAATATCTAATTTTATCACACTTGGTTTGGGTATAAAACGGTGATACCTGACAGGTACCTCTCGTGCGAGTAGTTCTTACAAAAAGAATGACCAGGCTCTAAAAGACTTGTCTGCTAACTATAAACAAACAAAAGTCTGCGATAAGCCAATTTATACGTCTGATGACTCCATGATACTATAAGTATTGAGGCCTACCTGTACTAATAACTTTATTGACTGAGAGATCAAAAAGACTGTAGGAAATGTATAGAGTAAGACATCAGGGAAACAATGGAGCATCTCTGGTGCAATTGTCTACGCTGTAAGCATCTGGGGTCCGCATGGTATGATACACTGAAGGAGTTATGGAAAATGAGGCCACAGAGTCTGTTAAAATTCGCGTCAAGCGCGGGCATCCTAAAGAAGTACTTTACCTCATGGATCTAGTATCTGAACTCCATCTTGTATCGCAAAGGAGCAAAACTGGTCTATGCGGCGCTCATTGGCTTACCAGATTAACCTAACGGAACCTAACCAAACAGTCCAGTTATAAGCGAAGAACAACACATTTTGCGTTTTCATCAATGATACACACTCCTCTTACAGAAGAACGACTGCGGTAGACTCTTTATTTTTGAATTACAGGTGCAATCCCAACTAATACGAAATCACAGATTTGATATTTTTCAACCTTCGCGAAATTCAAAGCCTTCTCTATTGGTCCCCAGGACTAGATTCAGATTAGACAGACATGATCAAATCTAATTATTAAACCTTATCTGGAAATATTGTGTCATTAAGTCAGTGAATTCAAACTGTTCTTTAAAGCATTTTCAGCAGAAAGAATAAAGAAGCTCAACGGCGGAAGCGTCCGGCCGACCGAAAGGCCGGCTAACCTGTACAAAGCTCAACTGAAACGGAACATTCAATGTCTTTGTCAGTGTAAAATACCAAATGACTAATGTGCAGTCACCATTCAGCTCAGCTGTCGTTGAGCCGCGGCTTTCTTTGTGCTAACGACCTTACCATGTGTGTCGCGTACAACATTCAGCGCACATCGCTATTGTACATTGACCGAGGGCGTAAATAAGACTTTAATATGGACGAAGCCGTACTTCCCGTTCGTTTATTCTATTGTCTTTTCTGTTGCGTTTACTTTTACTCCACCACAGCGCAAACAGAGATCTCTTAAAGTTTGGACGCCATTTGTTATTGACTACGCTTTCATCAGCACGTCGCCGAAGAATTATACCGACGCGACATCTGTTGGTGGTTCGACGCTTGGCACACATATTCCGCACAACTTTCGCTTGCAAAACAACAAAGAAATCAAATAAACGTTGAACCTACGTGCCATTAAGCGGCTGAATGAAGCCGCAGAATCAGCGTGAATGTGAAAGATGAAGGAAAGCGGCAACGCCAATCTTCGCTGTTGCAAAAATAAGAAAACAAATCATCAAACCAATCAAGCAAAGTAACCGCCGACAATTTAGTGGGCGAACCAAGCGAAACTGTGAAGGTGGAACAAAAGATTCTTCGACTGGACGCATAAATCAACGAGGAGACGTGGTACATACGTAAGGACTTCTTTATTGTAGTTGTTGCAAATAAAACGTATGAAAGAAATATTGCTGTCTGTATTTTAAGCTTATTTTTAAATTCAAAAAAAAACGTTAAAGAAAATGGATGAATGGAATGGACTCGAATGAGTCTGCACATTATATGCTCTCACATGTAATTTCTTATGGAACCGTCTATTAACCCGGCGTAAATGAGGCCGGGTCATATTGATCCGCATGCTTTTTGTAATTAATAGTTCGTGTTGTTTCAAATTTCTTAAGTCAGCTCAGTATCGTACATACTCTGGGAATTCCTGACGGGCTGATGAGCTCGGAGGAAAAAACACAGTCGTTTCATCTTAAGTTTGAGTTCTTTTTCCTTATCTAGTATCTTTTTGGACAGTGGATTTGATTTAACGAAACCTCGAACTTATATCACTAGAATAGTAGAAAGCTTCTTGCGCTTAATAATGTGCATCTTTCACTAGTAATAAGCATTCTGTCTGTTCACTATTCCTAACAAAATTTGTCTAACTTAGACATTCAAAATTTTTATTTTTTATTATTGACTAGGTGATCTCGACTTCTTTCTAGTCAATAGAAACATGCTAGCAATATTCAATTTTCCAGAAGCTTGAATTGAACTCTTCTTTGAATATACATGCATACAGGGTTTGTCCGGAAAGTAATAGGACTGAGTCGATTAAAAAAAAATTTATCGTTATAATTCTTTAAAAACTTTCAAATAGGCCCCATTGCGGCAATGCAACGCTGTCAGCGCAATTTCCAAGCATTGAAGGCGTCACGGAAAGCATTCTCCGGAATAGCCTTGGCTACATATTGGCTGTAGGGCGGCTGCGGAAGCGTTGGGATGTCGGCCTTGGTTAGGTAGCTGTTCAAAAAAGGCGGTGTGAGCTGCGTTGTCGTGGTCCAACTTCCAATCGGCTGCGATGTATTGTCGGACCCGGTAGACCCTTCGTTTGAGTCTCTTGAGGACTCCCACGTAAAACTTGGCGTTGTCGGTTCTAACGCTGCATTTTCGGCTTACACCACTCACTGAGTCTCCAGGTGCTCGGAGACAACTGACCAGTCGCTCGTTCGTTAGCTAGGAACGCCGTCTACCGAACCCAGTCGGTGTTATTTCAAATTCGGAAATATAAAAGTCATAGAGAGCCCAAATGGGCGGAATAGAGTAATAAATCTGAGCGAGTGAGTTTGAAAATTTCCGACAGAAATATCAATGATTCAAAGGAAACCTTAGACAGAAAGAAGTTATTCTAGTCTAGAAATAAAATCAATCTATCTTCCATCTCAAGTATACCTCCTTATAAAGAATTTATTTTAAAGAAACAGTCTTTACTTAAAATATTTAAATGTTCACATGATTAATTTGTAAAATAAAAAAATATCTTTTTTATTAAACAGAAAATATTTTGTAAAAAAAATTGAACTCCGCCATCAGGATAACAGTAATGATAGAGAGCTTTGAAACCCAAAAGAGGATACAAAGCACCGACCGAATAGACAACGTCTAGCACGCAGTGAACGGAATATAGCAGTGTATACGAAAACCATAGATAGTCGATTACCGTTCGCAGCAGCTGGGACGATGTATGGAACGACTTGGAACATTTTACGTCGAGATCTTAAATTGAAAGCGTACAAAAACGTGTGCAAGAACTAAAGCCGCTCGACATCGCAAACCTTCCCAAGCGACATCGCTTCGCTTTATGGGCTCTTGAAAAGTTCCAAGAAAATCCGACGTTTACGAGAAAAATTTTGTTTTGCGATGAGGCCCATTTCTCACTCAATGGGTATGTGAAGAAGCAAGATTGCCGCATTTGGGACGAAGAGCTACATGAAGAGATTCAAGAGCTGCAAACAAAAACAACGATATAATGTGGTTTATATGCCGGTGAAATCATCGGCCCATATTTCTTTAAAAATTATGCTGGTGAGAACGTAATCGTAAATAGAGACCGCTACCGCGCCATGATAACCGACTATTTGATGCCCGAAATTGTAGCTCGTGTTCTCGGCGACATTTGCTTTTAAAAAGATGGCGCCACTTCCCACACATCGCATTAATGAATGGATTTATTCAGAGAACACTTCCGTGAGCAGATAATTTCACGCTTTGGGCAAGTTGATTGGCCACCACCGTTAGACTTCTTTCTGTGGAGATATGTATGTAAAGTCTAAAGTATATGCGGACAATCCCGCTACGATTCGGGCCGTGTAGCAAAACATCGTGACTTGTCATTCGCCAGTTACCACTCGAAATGCTCGAACAAGTTAACGAAATTTGGACTCAACGGATGGACCATCTGACACATAGCCACACCCAACATTTGAAAGAGATAATAATAAACAATTCAAATAATAATAATAAACATTCTCCATTAAATTTGAAGTTTCTATGTTTTTCTTAAAAAAAAGTAGGGAATCTCGAAACCGTATTACATACATATGTACATACATATGAGACGAGTCGAGCCGATTTAGCCATGTTCGTCTGCCGCTATATAAGCGAACTATGTAGTATCTCAGTTTTTGAGATGTCAATCAGAAATGTTACACGCGGCCATTTCTCCCCACAAATTTATGGAAAACTTTTTTATTTGACAAGATATCTTCACGCAATTCAGCTTCGATTATTGCCTAAGACATCACAGATCGCAAAATTGTCATTTAAATGGACGAAGTTAACGTTTTTTTCTTATTTTGGCGTTAAGATGATTCATTAATATTTTAACTGTCGAATCAGATCGATATTCAAACGAAATGGTTTCTTTCTTGGTAAATTTACAAAACTGCCGGAAGCCTGCGTCAAACAATTAAGCAAAAATTAAGTGAGGGCGTGAAATCGCCATTTTTAGTGGCAGCTTGTACCGAAATAATCTTTAAGAACTGATTAAATTAACGGTGACTCAACTGTTGAATACTTCGAAAGGCAAAGATCTGGCTCAATGATTGTCACTCTTTCAGGAAACGATTAATTAGGAACCAACTTCATGAAGTCAAATCGGTGAAGAACGTTTTAAAATTAAATAACTGATAGCTGTGGTACATATGTACATATGTACATATGTATGTTCATTTATTACTTGTATATGTATGTACATACATATGTATATGGGATGCTTATTATGTACTTAAAAATTATTTGCAGTTTACTTCTGGGAAAATAAATAAAAAAAGAACAGCTGATTTCTTTTTAGAGCTTCACTCACTCTTCATTTGCGCTTTCGTCATAAATCAGCACAATCAACGGCTTTGGGGCTGCAAGAATGGCTTTACGTATGTATGTATGCTCATATATGTACATATGTATATATCGCAATACAAATATATATAAATAAATACTTGTTCATATTATACATACATATGTATGTATATATTCACAAGAATAAACAACTTGAGTACTCTGTTTTGGTTATTTGTATATTTCCGTCCGTATGGATTAGTCAATTTATGAATCTATTAACTTTTAATGAATTCGGCGAACGGCGGTTGCATGCGAAATTCCATATTCTGCGCGTCTTGGCAGAAAACCTCCAATGTATAAGAAACTTCTTACCTACTTTGGCTTTACCTATGTACTTTTTGGGTAATATAATTCTTTGAGAAGCAACTCCCTGAATCTTTTTTAAATTCCTTATGTGTTATCTGTTTTTATAACCGTCAATACGGACTTGTGGACAATGGAACAAATATACAAGTATAGTATATCAATTTTTTAAAGACTTCTCATAATTTGGGGGTTTCGCGAACAGATCCGTTAATCCGCTTAACACGTTGAGGACGGCGCAGGTTTTACTAGTACGTTCCACAGGAATAATGGGATGCCCAACTCCTCTCTCACTGGAAGTGAGAGAACAATTGCTAAACGTCAAAACCACCTAAACTTTGACAGTTGACTGGATTGGGGAGGTTTTGACGTTTAGCAATTGGAAACGAGCGATGGCCAGATTGAAATCTTACCAAAACAAGTAAGGAAGGGCTAAGTTCGGGTGTCACCGAACATTTTATACTCTCGCATGGTAAAGTGATAATCGAGATTTCATAATACGTCATTTACATATTTTTCAAATACCGTATTTTTGTAAAGTTTTATTCCGCTATCATCATTGGTTCCTAATGTTTATACTCGTATTATACAGAGAAGGCATCAGATGGAATTCAAAATAGCTTTATATTGGAAGAAGGCGTGGTTGCGAACCGATTTCACCCATATTTCGTACATGTCATCAGGGTGTTAAGAAAATATTATATACCGAATTTCATTTGAAATCGGTTTAGTAGCTCCTGAGATATGGTTCTTGGTCCATAAGTGGGCGGCGCCACGCCCATTTTCAATTTTTAAAAAAAGCCTGGGTGCAGCTTCCTTCTGCCACTTCTTCCGTAAAATTTAGTGTTTCTGACGTTTTTTGTTAGTCGGTTATCGCACTTTTAGTGATTTTGAACATAACCTTTGTATGGGAGGTGGGCGTGGTTATTATCCGATTTCTTCCATTTTTGAACTGTACATGGAAATGCCTGAAGGAAACGACTCTGTAGACTTTGGTTGACATAGCTATAGTAGTTTCCGAGATATGTACAAAAAACTTAGTAGGGGGCGGGGCCACGCCCACTTTTCCAAAACAATTGCGTCCAAATATGCCCCTCCCTAATGCGATCCTTTGTGCCAAATTTCACTTTTATATCTTTATTTATGGCTTAGTTATGACACTTTATAGGTTTTCGGTTTCCGCCATTTTGTGGGCGTGGCAGTGGGCCGATTTTGCCCATCTTCGAACTTAACCTTCTTATGGAGCCAAGGAATACGTGTACCAAGTTTCATCATGATATCTCAATTTTTACTCAAGTTACAGCTTGCACGGACGGACGGACAGACGGACGGACGGACGGACAGACAGACATCCGGATTTCGACTCTACTCGTCGCCCTGATCACTTTGGTATATATAACCCTATATCTGACTCTTTTAGTTTTAGGACTTACAAACAACCGTTATGTGAACAAAACTATAATACTCTCGTTAGCAACTTTGTTGCGAGAGTATAAAAATATGTAAACGGAGGAATTTGTTGCCGCTGTTCAAGATCGCTATTAAAAATTTAAAACAATGAAAATCAAAGAAAATGCGAAATTTAAATATATTTCATGAAACGTTTTGTAATTTGATGCATAATAGAAATCATTTTCTATTACAAATGATTAAAAACATTCATTAATTGACAACTAACAGGCTTAATTCACCTTATTAAGTATTGAAAGATCGAAAGTCAGTTGTTTTAATATATCATAAAATCATAAAAAAAGGATTTAAGTGGTTTCGCCATATATTAAAAGTCCAATATATAATAATTTGCAATCGTAATAAACGTTGCGCGTTTTAATTTAAATGCCCAAAAATTCTTATTTTGTTCGATGTGGCCACAATGGAAAATGTTATAAAAAACGCTTATTTTGAGGCGCTCTCACGCTGGAATAAGTTGGGCATCCCATTATCCCTGACGTTCCATCTGGCGGCTCGTAGTACAATAAATAGCTAAGCCAAAACAAAATAATGAGCAACGCGAGATCATGGCAGATTAAGAGCATTGAAAGAAGCAAGCTAACATAGCTTTGTCTAAGTTGTTCTCGTTGCAAATACAGTAAATAATGCTCACAATATAGCAACAAAATTACCATCTGAGCTTTCAAGGAGCTGTGCTTTGAAAATTAACAGCAAAAAAAGCACAGAATGCTAGATAACAAATCTATAGTAGCGTTAGAGCAGGTTGCAAACGATATTCTTTCTTTGTTCTTGCATAACTGTTCGAAAGTGAGTTACCATCGACCCAGCCTCTCCTCCCGCCAAGCCATCACGGCAACCAGACGACTGCTCACTAAACCGCGAAGAGTGAAGATTCTACTTCGACTTCTAATGCACATCCAGCAAAATGCTGCCGCTACTCTAAATATTTTGTACGAAGTAGTGGCGCCATGCCATGCAAAAGGCTCTGATTTCAGCACACGACCGGCAGCGTCGACTGATAGGTTACCGTTATTTCTAAGAATACTTGTTACTCAAAATATTCTGTACTCTAATGCCCGGTTTCACAGTCCATACTTAAGTTGTGCCTAAATAAAATCTTAGCTAAGTATTGTTGCAAACTGAGTGGTCGTTTGCGTTTCACAGTCAATGCTCAATTTCTATAAAATTTTAATATGATATATGGCAACGTTATGGGCAACATATGTTTTACAAATGACATTCATAAAAATATGTTTGAAATATTTTGAAATATTTAAATTATAACAGACAATACATAAATTTGCGAGGAAAATTATATCAAAAATTTATGAAAACAACAAAAGAACCACAAATTTCATCACTAGCGAGTCGGAGCACCTATGGGAACTGAAGGAAAAGTATAAGCTGTTATTGAGTGCAAACGAACGGACACTTGCCCTACGCTACGAAAGATGTCGCTGAAAATTCAAAGCAAATTCAAAACAAAAATCAGCTGTTATTTAAGCACTGCTTAAGTCTCCCCTTTTCAGTACTTAAGCATTACATAAGTATGAACTGTAAAACAATATTTTCCTGTTTTATCTTAAGTACAACATAAGTATGGACTGTGAAACCGGGCATAAATAGTGGCTTCGTGCCATGCAAAAGAATAAAACATACTTCACTTTCCTTTGAGTGTTCAAGCAGACTACAATTACCGCAGCCCAGCTCCACCTATAACCATAACTCGAAGTTGATTTTATTGGTAAGTAGATTTGAAACACCTAGCCTGTATAATTTTTCGGTAACTAGAATTTTTACCTCAAGAAAATGGATTCTTCATCAAGTGAATCCTTAGTTGTGTTTCGCAGAAAAGGATCAAGGCTGAGGGTACTTTCATCTTCTTCAGAAGATATTACGACGCAAGATTTTGTATGTAGAAACTGATTCGGAAAATAGTGATGATGACACAAAATGGCAGGAAGTAACAGGAAGAAGCAACAGGTTAAATCAGTTTACGGAGGAAGAAGAATTTTTGGCAGAAAATATTGATTGTGATGATCCATTTTCAATTTATCAGATATTTCTGTCACAGGACCTCCTTGAATATATTGTATTCGAAACAAATCGATATGCTGAACAGGCCAATAGTGTTGAAAACGGATCTTCATCCAACACAAGGAAACATAACAAATCCTGGGTATATGTTACCGTAATCGAAATGAAAAAATTTATAGGCATACTCATTATTATGGGTTTAGTGCGATTACCAGAAATTAAATTGTATTGGTCGAAAAATAAATAGAAAATTTCTACCATCAGAAATAAAACAAAAACAAAAACGTGGTGACGTTGTATCTTTTGAAAACTCTAAAGGAGTCAAAGTTCTAAAATGGACAGACAAAAGGCCAGTTTGCATGCTAACGACATGCAATGGTCACACTTGTTCCGTTATTGAAGGAATAAATGGTAGGCGCAAACCCGATGCAATTTTTGACTACAATAACGCAAAAAATGGAGTTGATATTTCCGATCAATTGGCATCATATTACAATTCGTTGCGCAAAACCGTAAAATGGTATAAACAAATGGGGAATGTTTAGTTTAGTATCTCATTTTGAAAAGGTTTTGCGCAAAGGGGGAGGGGGCTGGGGGCTTGCTACCCCCCTCATTTGAAAGGTAATGAATGGAGCTTTTGAATAATAGCACCCTTCCCCCCCTAGGACCACGGGGGGCTCTAGGGCAGCCTCCTGAAAATGGTGTAAAATCGTAGTTTTTCGATACAATTTTCAGTAATTATTATAAAATGTATGTATTTTTACGCATAGAGTGACTCTATGTTTAGTATTTTTATTATTTCAATGAATTAAAGTGGAAATCCACTTTATTTAAATAATAAAAACACTGAAAATTAAAAATTGTATATGTATCAGTAATAATGCATACAAGTAGTTGAAGTACCAAGATAACCCAACCAACCATTTAAACAAGACCCTCTAAATAATAAAATTGTGTTTTCATTTGTATGTTTTAGTTTTTTTATTTCGTGTTATACACGTATTTAATAACACCCAGTAAAGCATTAAATGGATCTGTATTTTTTTTTTTTGCATTTCCCGCCTCCATAAAAACTCTACTATAACATCAGCAAAGTTTGCCGGATTATTATAGTTGGCTTTGTAAAAAAATCTCTTTACCACACGCCAATGAGACTCAATTCTTTGTGTGTTTGTGCCATCCTCGGCGATAAAGGGATTGCCAGGGTCACTATGGTTAACCTTTTTATGGATGTAACCATATTCAGGGAGGCATTCGTATGCGCGCCAAAAATCTGTTTTTATAGTTGTTCCTTCTCGTACATTTTTGCGAATAAGAGGGATGAGGACCTCAGCGGAACGTACGTTGTCCGGGCATACCTCCAGTCTGAGGTCCTCACTGCCATCCTCTATCATACCCAGGACGCGTCTTCCTGAAAAAAAGGAAAGTATTTGAATAAACATAATTGCATTATATATAAATTATTATTATTACCTTTGTTGTATTTGAGTTTTCCGAATTTACTTTCGTCAATCTGCACTACCTTTCCTGGACCACCAATCTTCCCTTTGAATTCTTGGTGGTCTGACTGAAATATAACTACTGCTTCCCTGCAGTAGCTATACCAGTCGGAGATAGTGGCAGATGAGAATTTCTTTTCAACGCTCGCATAGTCCTCCCTATAAATATCTTCCCGCGTAAATCGGTGGGCAAAACAATACATCAGGTAAAACACCTGGGGAAAGCTTAGTTTGACGTGCCCACTGCCCTTGAAATAAGGGACTTCGACCTACAATTGCCCCTAGAGCATTTAAAGTACCCTACTGGAGGGCGTTTGTGCAATGCCATTTGCGTTTTGTGAATGGCACAAAGCCGACTTTTTGGCAACAGACCGTATACCTCAGCAAATGCTACACATAATTCATGTGAGCCCAAGTATTTCACCATTTTCACTACATTCCACTGCTGTATTGTGGTAGCATCACGACACATTACTGCTGCAGCGCTCGTGGATGCAATATCATCATCTTTGAAAAAATTATATATTATTTTATATAATACTGTTTTCAAAGAAAATTTCAAAGCTCCCTGAAAAGCGCCGCAGGCGAAAATTTTGAATAAAAAATCGCGCGAAAAGAGTAATAAGCAATGAAAATGAGATACTAAAGTAAACCCAACCCAAACAAATTTTCATTGAGTTGATTTGCGCAACGTCAATTATAAATGCATGGTACATTCACAAGAAGTGGGGTACCAAACAGTACGATGTATTAAAATTTAGAGAAATTATTATACATAGATGGGCTCCTAGATGAGATGCCTACAATACTGCAAAAACCCAAAAGAACTACACATTTTCTTCAGAAATATCCTGGAACTGCAAGAAAGTCACGGAAACGATGCCATAAATGTTATAAAACATTAGCTGCGTAACGAGGCCAAAGTTTTGCTGCAAGGAGAGCTAAAAAAAGTTACAACGTTCTGCCAATTTTGTGAAAATCAACCACCACTTTGTTTAAAATGTTTTAAAAACACTCACAAATATTAATAAATATATTTAAAAATTTGTTTTAGTATCAAATAGTTATATTTCATTTACCAAAAAAGAAATTCTGAATCAAAGCCGGCGTGACCCACCGGTGGGCCAGATGAAACATAAGTGCATGACCCACCGGTGGGTCACGCCGTCCTGTACGTGTTAAGTTTGGCAATTAATTTAATTTGTAATGCCTTGATCAATTTTACTTACCTCCTTATCAAAATATGTCTAGTTGGAAGACTTATTGCAAGGGTCCCTTAAATACCTTATTTTTGACATTACTAACAGTCAATGGAGGATGGGGTCATGTGTAGAAGTTCACGCAAGTGAGGAAAGTTCTCTGATCGCCATTCACTTGGGAGTGGCCAGAAACGATTCTTTTACATATGACTCAAGCAGCTCACGACTTCCGGTCTTTGACCAAGTATCCTCTGGGTAGCCTAAGAACATCCGTTCGAAGGTGAGCTAAAGTGAGAAGGCGAAACACCCCTGCATAGAGTTGTGCGCTGGGTTTGGGACCCGCCACGTAAAAAGCTCACCCCAATGAAAAACCAACAGCAGCCTCGGATGAGAGACCCCCCTTTTGATGACGACCATGGCAAACGAAAGAAGGACTACGAATTAAGGGCATGCACCTGGAATGTCCGGTCCCTTAATTGGGAAGGTGCCGCTGCCCAGCTGGTTGATGTCCTCGTAAAAACAAAGGCTGACATCACCGCCGTCCAAGAAATGCGATGGACGGGACAAGGACAGAGACGAGTAGGTCCTTGTGACATTTACTACAGTGGCCATATAAAGGAGCGCAAGTTTGGTGTGGGATTCGTGGTGGGAGAGAGACTCCGTCGCCGAGTACTATCATTCACTCCGGTGAATGAACGTCTAGCCACAATCCGCATCAAAGCGAGGTTCTTCAACATATCGCTGATCTGCGCCCACGCTCCGACGGATGAGAAGGACGATGTGACCAAAGATGCCTTTTATGAGTGCTTGGAACGCACTTATGAGAGATGCCCCGCCACGATGTCAAAATCGTGCTTGGCGACTTCAACGCCAGGGTGGGCAAAGAAGGTATCTTTGGCACTACGGTCGGTAAATTCAGCCTCCACGAGGAAACATCCCCAAATGGGTTGAGGCTGATCGACTTCGCCGGGGCCCGAAATATGGTTATAAATTCATCAAGCTACCTGGCTGTCTCCGGATCGAAAAACTACCAACCAGATCGATCATGTTGTGATAGACGGAAGACACGTCTCCAGTGTTTTAGATGTGCGTGCGCTCCGAGGCCCTAACATCGACTCGGACCACTATCTTGTTGCAGCCAAGATTCGCACCCGCCTCTGTGCAGCAAAAAACGCACGCCAACAAACACAAGGAAGGTTCGACGTCGACAAGCTGCAATCACAACAGACTGCCGAACGATTTTCTACTCGGCTTGCACTCCTGCTCTCTGAGAGCACTCATCAACAACTCGGTATAAGGGAACTGTGGGACGGCATTTCAAACTCCTTACGTACAGCTGCATCCGAAACCCTTGGTTTTCGGAAAGTGCAAAAGAACAACTGGTACGACGAGGAGTGCCGCGCCGCAGCGGAGAGAAAACAGACTGCCTACCTCGCAACGTTATGATCGACCACAACACGTGCGGGATGGGATAGATACCGAGAGTTGAAGAAGGAAGCGAGACGCATCTGCAGACAGAAAAAGAAAGAGGCCGAAATGCGTGAGTATGAAGAGCTTGATAAGCTGGCCTACAGGGGTAATGCTCGAAAATTCTACGAAAAAATGCGGCGGCTTACAGAAGGTTTCAAGACCGGAGCATACTCCTGTAGAACCCCCAAAGGTGATCTAGTCACTGATGCCCAGAGCATAGTTAAATTATGGAGGGAACACTTCTCCAGCCTGCTGAATGGCAGTGAACGCACAACACCAGGAGAAGGAGAACCCGATTCCCCAATCGATGACGATGGAGCAGACGTTCCATTACCCGATCATGAAGAAGTTCGAATAGCAATTGCCCGCCTCAAGAACAACAAAGCGGCAGGGGCCGACGGACTACCGGCCGAGCTATTCAAACACGGCGGCGAAGAACTAATAGGGAGCATGCATCAGCTTCTTTGTAAAATATGGTCGGACGAGAGCATGCCCAACGATTGGAATTTAAGTGTGCTATGCCCAATCCATAAAAAGGAGACCCCACAATCTGCGCCAACTACCGTGGGATTAGCCTCCTCAACATCGCATACAAGGTTCTATCGAGCGTATTGTGTGAAAGATTAAAGCCCACCGTCAACAAACTGATTGGACCTTATCAGTGTGGCTTCAGACCTGGAAAATCAACAACCGACCAGATATTCACCATGCGCCAAATCTTGGAAAAGACCCGTGAAAGGAGAATCGACACACACCACCTCTTCGTCGATTTCAAAGCTGCTTTCGACAGCACGAAAAGGAGCTGCCTTTATGCCGCGATGTCTGAATTTGGTATCCCCGCAAAACTAATACGGCTGTGTAAACTGACGTTGAACAACACGAAAAGCTCCGTCAGGATCGGGAAGGACCTCTCCGAGCCGTTCGATACCAAACGAGGTTTCAGACAAGGCGACTCCCTATCGTGCGACTTCTTCAACCTGCTCCTGGAGAAAATAGTTCGAGCTGCAGAACTAAACAGAGAAGGTACCATCTTCTATAAGAGTGTACAGCTGTTGGCGTATGCCGACGATATTGATATCATCGGCCTCAACACCCGCGCCGTTAGTTCTGCTTTCTCCAGGCTGGACAAGGAAGCACAGAAAATGGGTCTGGCAGTGAACGAGGGCAAGACGAAATACCTCCTGTCATCAAACAAACAGTCGTCGCACTCGCGACTTGGCTCTCACGTCACTGTTGACAGTCATAACTTTGAAGTCGTAGATAATTTCGTCTATCTTGGAACCAGCGTAAACACCACCAACAATGTCAGCCTAGAAATCCAACGCAGGATAACTCTTGCCAACAGGTGCTACTTCGGACTGAGTAGGCAATTGAAAAGTAAAGTCCTCTCTCGACGAACAAAAGCCAAACTCTATAAGTCGCTCATAATTCCCGTCCTGCTATATGGTGCAGAGGCTTGGACGTTGTCAACAACTGATGAGTCGACGTTGCGAGTTTTCGAGAGAAAAGTTCTGCGAAAGATTTATGGTCCTTTGCGCGTTGGCCACGGCGAATATCGCATTCGATGGAACGATGAGCTGTACGAGATATACGACGACATTGACATAGTTCAGCGAATTAAAAGACAGCGGCTACGCTGGCTAGGTCATGTTGTCCGGATGGACGAAAACACTCCAGCTCTGAAAGTATTCGACGCTGTACCCGCCGGGGAAGCAGAGGAAGAGGAAGACCTCCACTCCGTTGGAAGGACCAAGTGGAGAAGGACCTGGCTACGCTTGGAATATCCAATTGGCGCCACGTAGCGAAAAGGAGAAACGACTGGCGCGCTGTTGTTAACTCGGCTATAATCGCGTAAGCGGTGTCTACGCCAATTAAGAAGAAGAAGAACAGTCAATTGAAAAGTTCCCAACCTACAATAGCAAACCATATTTTTTTACAAAATTCGTTTTTTTGTTCAACATAGTATCTTTTAAAGGTAAATTATAGCGACCCTCCAATTTTTCGATACTGTTTTTGAAGTGCGAATATTCCTTTGCTTCAAAATAGGCCTCAGGTTCGGCGAACACCTCTTCATTCGATGAAAATTTCTTCCCAGTGAGCATTCTTCTGAGGTACTGGAGGCCAGATCTGGAGAATATGATGGATGCGGAAGCAATTCGAAGCTCAACTCATACATTTTTGCCATTGTTTTCAATGACTTGTGATTCGGTGCAGGGTGTTAGTGAAACAAAACTTTATTTTTCGTCAAATGCGACTATTTTTCGGCGATTTCGTCCTTCAAACGGTCCTATAACGCTATGTCATTGTCGCTGTTGATGGTCATTATTTATTCTATTCTATCTCAAACAGATGCCATAAACCTGCCAGCCAACTATTGCGTTTTTCCACGCTTTGGAGCGGATTCATCATGTGTAGTCCAATTGGATGACTATCAATTGGATTTCGGAGTGAAGTAATTGACCCATGCTTCATCCTGCTTGACCTGCTTTGACGTGGCTTTGCTCGCTCGACTTCGGCTCAAGTTTGCCACGATATTCGGCCAATTAATCGTCTGTTTCCGGGTCGTTAGCATAGGTTCAAGACTCATCGTCAGTAATACGTTTCATAACATCCTGGTAATTGAAAAGCACTTTTTTTACAGACGTTAACGCGACGCTGTTTTTCGAATAAATTTAGTGAGTTTGGAACCAATCGTGCCTTTCACTTTTCTTAGGCCGAAATGATCATTCAAAATGGTTTCCACTGATTCTTCCATATTTCCCACGTTGCCAGTAAGATTTCTGACTGTTAATCGTCGATTCTCAGCAACCAATTCCTTTAATTTATTGATGTGTTGATTATCACTTGATGTTGATGGCCGTCCTGGACATACTTCGTCGTCAACGCGTTCGACCCTCTTTGAATAATTTGTACTAATCAAAAACACGCTACTTACGTTACCTCCGCCGTTCTTAACGGTTTTTTTAGTGTATCTGGAAATGGTTTTCCATCCTATCCGATACGGTTCACCTTAGTTTCATCGCTCCACATAACCCTTTTCCAAAATTTGACGTCCTTTTCTAAATGTTCTTTAGCAAAGTCCAGTCGTGCTCTTATGTTTTTTTTTTTGCCAGGTGTGGTTTTTTTCGACTCATTCGTCCAAACAACATATCACCATATAGACGTCTTTTCACGAATCTACTGGATACGTTAGGCCCAAATTCGTCGTTTATTTCCGCCATAATCTCTCGGGATGATTTTTTTAATGATGGCTGTATCGACAAGTTCCGTTGTTTTACGCCTAGGAGCTTTGTGGATTTTTTTTATTTTTGAGCAAATTCGGATCCCTTTTAACAAAATTGACGGCGTTGTATACCATTTTCCTCGAACAACTCATAATTTCGGCAATCTGAGTTGGACTTTTGCCTTTTTGTAAGGACCAAATATTATTATCCATTTTTCCAGAGCACAATGCATATTTCTGCCCCTTTTGAAAATACATACATATGTACTATGTATGTTAAATTTTTATAGTTATAGCACGATTGCTAATTAATACATACAAATATACTTATGTACATATGTATGTATGTATGTACTTACTTACATACGTAAAGAAAGGAATTATGTACATACATACACATGTACATACATATATCGGGCCAGAATTTGATGTCTGCCGCCTTATATCAAGTTCAACAACCAGTCATTTTGATTAAATAAATGCGTGAGTGAACTCACAACGTCACAGCCTCGAGCGGTTAGAATGAAGGCGATCCAAACGGCTAAAAACAAAAAAATAATTGATGTACAAATAAAAAGCAAATTCCCAAAAGTAAAAAGAGTGTGTGGATAAAAGTGCAAAAATTAGACAATAATTTCCAAATTTGAGCCGTTAAACGGTCGCTTGAACTCCGAGGACCGCGAAGTGGCAATATACCGCTTAAAGCGGCAAGAATATTAGCAGATGATGAAATAAACACATGAAATCATAAAAAAGAGCTAAAACTAATAAAATAACAGATCCCGCAAATAAAAGGCAAAAACAACAATGAGTGCGAAAATAAATAGAAGTCA
This sequence comes from Bactrocera neohumeralis, assembly GCF_024586455.1. Taxonomy (NCBI): domain Eukaryota; kingdom Metazoa; phylum Arthropoda; class Insecta; order Diptera; family Tephritidae; genus Bactrocera; species Bactrocera neohumeralis. Next base: position 43,336,478 of record NC_065921.1, read on the forward strand.
GCTGCGCCGCACCAAAACAAAGACGTAAACATCCACGCTGCTCCTGCTCCCGCTCCCTGCCGAAGACGTCACAGTCGACACCGTGTGGCGCTCGCATGGCGGTAGTCGCAGCCGTAGCAGAGAAGAGACGTCGGCCACAGTCAATTTAAGTCGGTTTGTGCAAAGCCATTCAACCTAACCGAAAGGTCAGTGTGCTCGCTACGCAGTTACAAAAAAGAATAAAATAAAACCAACATCATAACGCAAAAACAAAAACACAGAAATTAAGCTGGCTACTGTCGCCAAGTGTTGCTCCTCTTAACGGCACGTCATGCTACTGTCTGCTTGTGCCCTTTGCTTCCGAGCAGCTGATTGCGCTGCTGCGGCGCCTTCGTTACTCATTCACTCACCACTATTGTCGGGCATATGGTGAGCATGTCGCACGCCAAAACGATTTCAGCGTTATTTTGCTGCTTTTTGAGCTTTTTCATTTTTGGTTTGGCTGGCAATCAGACAAAGCTCAATGAGGCAATAAAAAATTATTTGCATATACACAATTGTTTTGATTGAATGAAAATGCGTTATGCACACACACATACGCATATACAAGCTTAAATAAAAATAAAAAAAATTTGCTTTTAAACGGCGCCAATAAAATAAAATTATAAATATCCATAATATGTGTTTGTAAGTATGTAGTATATATGTATATACGCGGGTATTTGTTTAATTTATTCAATTGATGAATGACTGCCGTTTTGAAAAGTGATAAATAAAGGAGGAAGAGTAATAAGAACACACAAACACATATTTTGCATATAGTATACATATACATATTTACACACTCAGCTGTTTAGCGAAAAGTTCATAGAGAAAAAGTCAAAAAAAAGCTTTGCTTTTATTATCGTTTGTTTTGCTTTTTTGTTAGAGCTTTTGAATTGTTGTGTTTAGATTGAGAGCTTTTTAAATTGTTTAACAATTTGATAAAAGTTTCAATATGCAGCTAAGCACAACGAATGTTTATTTTTTAAGAGCTTGATAACTTTTTTTAAAAAAAAAACGCATAAAATTTGCAAAATCTCATCGATTCTTTATTTGAAACGTTAGATTGGTTCATGACATTTACTTTTTGAAGATAATTTCATTTAAATGTTGACCGCGGCTGCGGCTTAGGTGGTCCATTCGGAAAGTCCAATTTTGGGCAACTTTTTCGAGCATTTCGGCCGGAATAGCCCGAATTTCTTCGGAAATGTTGTCTTCCAAAGCTGGAATAGTTGCTGGCTTATTTCTGTTGACTTAAGACTTGACGTAGCCCCACAAAAAATAGTCTAAAGGCGTTAAATCGCACGATCTTGGTGGCCAACTGCCCATGCATCCCGAAAAATGCACTGTTTGGTGTGGTTTGTACGCTGGTGGAATCATTGGACCGTATTTTTTCAAAGATGCTGTTGGACGCAACGTTACGGTGAATGGCGATCGCTATCGTTCGATGCTAACAAACTTTTTGTTGCCAAAAATGGAAGAACTGAACTTGGTTGACATGTGGTTTCAACAAGATGGCGCTACATGCCACACAGCTCGCGATTCTATGGCCATTTTGAGGAAAACTTCGGAGAACAATTCATCTCAAGAAATGGACCCGTAAGTTGGCCACCAAGATCATGCGATTTAACGCCTTTAGACTATTTTTTGTGGGGCTATTTCAAGTCTAAAGTCTACAGAAATAAGCCAGCAACTATTCCAGCTTTTAAGACAACATTTCCGAAGAAATTCGGGCTTTCCGGCCGAAATGCTCGAAAAAGTTGCCCAAAATTTTTCCGAATGGACCACCTAAACGCAGCCGCGGTCAACATTTAAATGAAATTATCTTCAAAAAGTAAATGTCATGAACCAATCTAACGTTTCAAATAAAGAACCGATGATTTTGCAAATTTTATGCGTTTTTTTAAAAAAAGTTATCAAGCTCTTAAAAAATCACCCGATACATACATACATGTACATATGTATGTATATACACACCTGGTCAAAATAATAAGTACATTTCTTTAGCCCGCTATCATAGTTAAATTTCGAAAGCTTGTTGTAGTAAACGAATGCAAATCTTTGTCAGTTGTAATAAATTCGATGTGACCATACTTTTTAGAGTGAAAATAAGTTCCTTATTTAAGTGGTCAAAATAATATGTAAGTATCCATAATAAGGGGGTTTTTAATAAAAGCGCTACAACATTAAAAAAAAAAAAACAGTTTAAGATATCAATGAAATTCTTTTTTCCTGTAAAAGTACATTCGACGGCATTATGTATGAAACTCGATTTCTTTTGCATGGCTGCCCCTGGCACGCTTGTAGTAGTCCAGACGCGGAACTCGACTTTCGACGGTTTACAAGTACTTATAAATCTGCCGATACTGCTGCCATTTCACGTTCTATATTTGAAGTTCATCAATCGTCGCTGACTTTTTAGTATAGACCATAGAGTGGACGTAGCCCCACAGGAAATAGTCTAAGGGCATCAAATCGCACGACTGCGGCGGCCAATTGACTGAGCCATTTCGTAAGATAACACAAAAACCAAAATTGGTTTTCAATAAATCGATTGTGACATTCGCTGTGTGGCTTGTGGCGCCGTCCTGTTGAAACCACATATAATCCAAAACCATATCATCCAATTCGGGACAAAAATATTCGGTTATCATTGAGTGGTGGCGATTCCTATTAACAGTAACGTGCCGGTCTTGATCATCACGGAAGAAGTACGGCCCAATGACGCCGCCGGCTCATAAACCGCACCAAACCGTAATTTTTTCGGGATGCAATGGTGACTCATGGAGTACGTGTGAATTGCTGCCTGACCAATAATGCATATTTTGCCATTCAGCTAGAAATGAGCCTCATCATTGAAGATGATTTTTCAATGATCACAGAGATGCTCAATGCATGGATGCGACGTGTGAGAGGCCGAATTGGGTCTTCCTCAATTGATGCGCTAGCGGCAACAAAATTCTCGACACTACGGAAACTATTTAGTCTCACTGGCACAGCTACATTTTGTACTGTGCCCGTGGATTCAAATCTTTCCACGATGAAATGGTAGAGCAGGAAACAATATGGCGTCGTTTGCTTTCCCTATCGGTCTACTTTTGTAGCACCCCTAACGATTTGTTCTTTCGCTTGCATAACTCCTTGTATAAAGTGCAATAAAATGTTAAATATTTTAAAGATGGGAAGAAATAAGAATTGCAGTGCGGAGGAGGAGAAAATCGTCTCAAACCTCAAAAAAAGAAGTCAAGGTCTTTGAAACATCGCTAAAAATTGATGTTATTAATTGAATTTCAGGCTTATTGTCCTAAAAATAAAAAAGAATGTCGAAGTCACTGTCGATCAAAAAAGATATCAACACCACCGAATGGCCATGTCTCACTAAAAAGGACCAACTCACATCTTCAAGAATCGACGAAAGCTAAAACGAGCTACTTTGCCTTACAGAATAACGAAAAAAATACCTTTTTTGCTAAAAACAAAATTAGGGATAAGACTAGAATTCGCGAAAAATCATGGATTGGTCCGGCCTGTGTCACGAAAAAAGTGGCGCAATATCTTCTGGATCAATGAAACAAAAATGAATTTGTTTGGGAATGATGTCAGAAGCAATGTTCGCCGTCCGAAAACAAAAACTTGCATTTACGGTGTACATAAAAGACCATTGAACATCGTGGCGGCAACATAATTTTTTGTGTGATGCTGATTTCATGCTATTTCTAATATAGACCAGTTGGAGAAGAGGAATTAAATCTCACTTTAAAGATTCGCCACGAAACCCCTTTTTTTGTATCTTGAGAGCATCTTCTGCTAAAATAAACACTTCAAGAGTTCGCTCTAATGCGTGGTACACCTTTTTGCTGCTGAAATAAAAGTATATTTATTTCTAAGTAGGAATGGAAATATTTTATGAAAACGCAAATTTTCATCAAATAATGGCAAAACATTGCCGCGTGCTGCTCCCACAAAAATTATATATACATACATATGTATGTAAGTATATAGAATAACGAATATTGTGAAAATTTTATGAAAACAATACAAAACAAAATTCTACGGCTGACGCAACCTGGGCCGGCCATCGAACTCTATACTCGTATGTGGCGAAGCGAAATATATGGCGCAAATACACACAAATGTTAAATAAAAATTAAAATTAACAAAATACTGCAAGCAATTACGTAATTAAGTAAATAATATTTACGACAAGGAACAAAATTAATTTTGAGTACAAAAGTATGTATGTACATACTTATGTATGTATACTAGTGATTCAAAAAAAAAATTTTTTTTTTTCGTTTGTTACTCGGAAAAATAAGTTCCTAGACACCTCTAAGAAAGCCTCTCCAAACTTGAGTTTTTAATTGTAACGGTCCTCCTACATACAGTTTTCTATTTTTTCTTATTATCAGATAGAAAAATTTATATCTCGCTTCCAACTACTTAAAACAATATTAGATTTTGTAGGAAATTGAATGCTCTACAAAAAAGGTCTATTATGATTTTTTCGTAAACTCAACCGTTTAAAAGATATTAACAGTTAAAATTTGATTATTTTTGGGAAAATTTTTTATTTCTTATGAATTTTATAACTCCATGAAAAAAAAATTATTATGAATGATGAAACTCACAGGAGGATGGAGTCATGTGTAGAAGTTCACGCAAGTGAGGAAAGTTCTCTGATCGCCATTCATTTGGGAGTGGCCAGAAACGATTCTTTTACACATGGCTCAAGCAGCTCACTACTTCCGGTCTTTGACCAAGTATCCTCTGGGTAGCCTAAGAACATCCGTTCGAAGGCGAGCTAAAGTGAGAAGGCGAAACATTCCCTACAAGGGTTGCGCGCTGGGCTTGGGACCCGCCACGTAAAAAACAATACCAATGAAAACGTTGAAACAGCCTCGGATGAGAGACCCCCCTTTTGATGACGACCATGGCAAACGGAATAAGGACTACGATTTGAGGGCATGCACCTGGAATGTCCGGTCCCTTAATTGGGAAGGTGCCGCTGCCCAGCTGGTTGATGTCCTCGCAAAAATAAAGGCTGACATCACCGCCGTTCATGAAATGCGATGGACGGGACAAGGAGAGAGACGAGTAGGTCCTTGTGACATTTACTACAGTGGCCATATAAAGGAGCGCAAGTTTGGTGTGGGATTCGTGGTGGGAGAGAGACTCCGTCGCCGAGTACTATCATTCACTCCGGTGAATGAACGTCTAGCCACAATCCGCATCAAAGCGAGGTTCTTCAACATATCGCTGATTTGCGCCCACGCCCCGACGGCAGAGAGGGACGATGTGACCAAAGACGCCTTCCATGAGCGCTTGGAGCGCGCTTATGAGAGCTGCCCCCGCCACGATGTCAAAATCGTACTTGGCGACTTTAACGCCAGGGTGGGCAAAGAAGGTATATTTGGCACTACGGTCGGTAAATTCAGCCTCCACGACGAAACATCCCCAAATGGGTTGAGGCTGATTGACTTCGCCGGGGCCCGAAATATGGTTATCTGTAGTACTAGATTCCAGCATAAGAAGATTCATCAAGCTACCTGGCTGTCTCCGGATCGAAAAACTACCAACCAGATCGATCATGTTGTGATAGACGGAAGACACGTCTCCAGTGTTTTAGATGTGCGTGCGCTCCGAGGTCCTAACATCGACTCGGACCACTATCTTGTTACAGCTAAGATTCGCACTCGCCTCTGGGCAGCAAAAAACGCACGCCAACAAACACAGACAATGCAATCACAACAGACAGCCGAACGATTTTCTACTCGGCTTGCACTCCTGCTCTCTGAGAGCACTAGTCAACCACTCGGTATAGGGGAACTGTGGGACGGCATTTCAAATTCCATACGTACAGCTGCAACCGAAACCATTGGTTTTCGGAAAGAGCAAAAGAACAGCTGGTACGACGAGGAGTGCCGTGTCGCAGCGGAGAGAAAACAGGCTGCCTACCTCGCAACGTTACGATCGACCACTACACGTGCGGGATGGGATAGATACCGAGAGTTGAAGAGGGAAGCGAGACGCATTTGCAGACAGAAGAAGAAAGAGGCCGAAATGCGTGAGTACGAAGAGCTTGATAAGCTGGCCGACAGGGGTAATGCTCGAAAATTCTACGAAAAAATGCGGCGGCTTACAGAAGGTTTCAAGACCGGAGCATACTCCTGTAGAACCCCCAAAGGTGATCTAGTCACTGATGCCCAGAGCATAGTTAAATTATGGAGGGAACACTTCTCCAGCCTGCTGAATGGCAGTGAACGCACAACACCAGGAGAAGGAGAACCCGATTCCCTAATCGATGACGATGGAGCAGACGTTCCATTACCCGACCATGAAGAAGTTCGAATAGCAATTGCCCGCCTCAAGAACAACAAAGCGGCAGGGGCCGACGGATTGCCGGCCGAGCTATTCAAACACGGCGGCGAAGAACTAATAGGGAGCATGCATCAGCTTCTTTGTAAAATATGGTTGGACGAGAGCATGCCCAACGATTGGAATTTAAGTGTGCTATGCCCAATCCATAAAAAAGGAGACCCCACAATCTGCGCCAACTACCGTGGGATTAGCCTCCTCAACATCGCATATAAGGTTCTATCGAGCGTATTGTGTGAAAGATTAAAGCCCACCGTCAACAAACTGATTGGACCTTATCAGTGAGGCTTCAGACCTGGAAAATCAACAACCGACCAGATATTCACCATGTGCCAAATCTTGGAAAAGACCCGTGAAAGGAGAATCGACACACACCACCTCTTCGTCGATTTCAAAGCTGCTTTCGACAGCACGAAAAGGAGCTGCCTTTATGCCGCGATGTCTGAATTTGGTATCCCCGCAAAACTAATACGGCTGTGTAAACTGACGTTGAACAACACGAAAAGCTCCGTCAGGATCGGGAAGGACCTCTCCGAGCCGTTCGATACCAAACGAGGTTTCAGACAAGGCGACTCCCTATCGTGCGACTTCTTCAACCTGCTCCTGGAGAAAATAGTTCGAGCTGCAGAACTAAACAGAGAAGGTACCATCTTCTATAAGAGTGTACAGCTGTTGGCGTATGCCGACGATATTGATATCATCGGCCTCAACACCCGCGCCGTTAGTTCTGCTTTCTCTAGGCTGGACACAGAAAATGGGTCTGGTAGTGAGCGAGGGCAAAACGAAATATCTCCTGTCATCAAACAAACAGTCGTCACACTCGCGACTTGGCTCTCACGTCACTGTTGACAGTCATAACTTTGAAGTTGTAGATAATTTCGTCTATTTAGGAACCAGCATTAACACCACTAATAATGTCAGCCTGGAAATCCAACGCAGGATTGCTCTTGCCAACAGGTGCTACTTCGGACTGAGTAGGCAATTGAAAAGTAAAGTCCTCTCTCGACGAATAAAAGCTAAACTCTATAAGTCGCTCATAATTCCCGTCCTGCTATATGGTGCAGAGGCTTGGGTGATGACAGCAACCGATGAGTCGACGTTACGAGTTTTCGAAAGTATTTCGATGGAACGATGGACTGTATAAGCTATGCTGGATAGGTCATGCCGTCCGAATGGACTAAATCTCCGTTGGAAGGACCAAGTGGAGAAGGACCTGGCTTCGCTTGGAATATCCAATTGGCGCCACGCAGCGAAAAGAAGAAACAACTGGCGCGCTGTTGTTAACTCGGCTATAATCGCGTAAGCGGTGTCTACGCCAATTAAGAAGAAAAAGAAGAAGAAAACTGTATGTAGGAGGACCTTCCCGTTACAAGTAAAAACTGAAGTTTGGAGAGGCTTTCTTGGAGGTGTCTAGGAACCTATTTTTCCGAGTACCAAACGAAAAAAAAAAAAATTTTTTTTTGAATGACTCTAATGTATACCTATACTTCAGATTATCAAATTTTAGACTACATACTACTGTAGGCAAAAAGTAGTAAGACTTTTTATTTAAAATGTCACGCGAGAACCCATTCGTCGAAATATTTTCTTTATAAGTTGATATGGCTGTCAGTGATATCTGTGTCAAATGTCATATAACATCATAATCATTAGAGTTTAGGCATGTCTTTCTGAGTGCAATCGGCGATTTTTACGATGAGTGAAATTTTCAACAAAAAAGTTTCATTAAATTTTGTGTTGTCAAATTTCCGGTGTCGAAATGTTCAGAATATTGAAAAAGGCCTTCGGTGATAATTGTTTGTCGCGATCAAGTGTTTTGGATAGGTACAAATTAGTCAAAGAAGGTCAGAGATCTTACTGGCAACGTTGGAATATCGAAAGGATCAAAGAAAACGAATTTGGAAGATCATTTGGGCCTGAGAAAAGTGAAAGCACGATTTGTTTCAAAATCACCAAATTTTTCAAAAAAAACAGCGTCGCGTTAAAGTGTGTGAAACAATGTCACGAAATGTTTTATTACTGTCGTTGAGTTTGGATCTATGCTTACGACCCGAAAACAGACGGTCAATGGGGCGAATATCGTGGAACAGGTGAGCCAAACGTGAAAAAAACACGTCAAACCAGGTCAAAAATCAAGGTTATGTTAAATGATTTTCTTCGATTATGAAAGAGTGGTGCACTCCGAGTTCGACGGATAATGCTACATTCACACATACTTTTAAAAAGGTTAGAAGTATTTAATATTATACAAAAATATATGTATCAATATGAAAAAAAAAATAAACTTTACATAAATAAATAAAAAGTAATAAATCTTAAGAGAAAAACTTACGCAAACGACGCGATGACTTTATTAAAAAAATAATAAAAAGTTCAAGAGCTTAGAAGTGCAGTGAGTGTGAAAAACCTGTGTAGGATTGTGTAGGATTCTAAACAAACCACCAACAACAAGAAAAATGTTATTTTATGAGGAAGAAAGGAAAGCAGAAATCACACACCAATGACCGAAACGAATTGGTTAAGAACAAAGAAGCAGGACAAAGGAACTCGCATAGAATTTCAAATAATCTTCTGGGCACACACTTTACTACTTATGAGCACATATGTACATACATACATACAAAGTTTTTATGTTATTATAAATACAGACAGAAATAAAAATGAAATTCATAAGAACAAACCTCTAGCAAAGTGAACCGAAATCGAAGGCACAAAATTTGAAGCAAAAGCATTTACATATATGTACGTACATACATATGTATGAATACTGCAATTTTTAGTCATTCCTCTCACAAGATCCATATTTTCTGAAAATAGTATCTAGTTCTGCACTATGTTGCCTCCAAAACTAACAGTTAGCGAAGCATTTATTCCAATTTCAGATAACCTCATACTTATATACGGAGCAACAGCCAGATGAAACTTAAAAGGCAGAGTATTTTGTTAGAAACAGCAAAAAATAAGAAAAAAAATTTAAAAGCGTGCTGTGTGAAAGATAAAAATCCACCGTCAACAAACTGAATGAACCATATCAGTGTGGCTTTAGGCCTGGAAAATCAACAACTGACCAGATATTCACCATGCGCCAAATCTTGGAAAAGACCCGTGAAAGGAGAATCGACACACACCACCTCTTCGTCGACTTCAAAGCTGCTTTTGGCAGTTTGGTGTCCTTTTGCCGCTATGTCCGAATTTAGCATCCCGACAAAACTAATACGGCTCTGTAAACTGACGTTAATATCAAGAGCTCCGTCGGGATGGGAAGGACCTCTCCGAGCCGTTCGATATCAAACGAGGTTTCAGACAAGGGGACTCCCTGTAGTCCGACTTAATTAATCTACTCCTGGTGAAAATAATTCGTGCTGCAGAGCTTAATCGGCCAGGTGCAATTTTCTATAAGAGTGTAAAACTGCAGGAATACGCCGATCATATTGATATCATTGAATCAACAACCGCAACGTTAATTCTGCATTCTCCACACTAGATAAGGAAGCGAAGCAAATGTGTCTGGTAGTGAGACGGGGCAAGAAAAATTATTTCCTCAAATCAAATAAACAGTCGTCGCGTTCGCGACTTGGCTCCCATGTCACTGTTGACAGTTATAACTTCGAAGTCGTAGATAAGATAAGATAGGTTATTAATTAATTTTTTTTTCTTTTTAGTTGGAAGTGACCGAAAGAAGTCTTTTGGAACAATAAAACCAATCCAAACACTGAACAAACATCCGAATTTGTTTCGTAAATTTTAATCATGATAAATCCAACAAAAGTCCAAAACAGTCACCTAAAAGCGTTAAAGCATTACAAAACTTTTTCCCGATAAAAGACATCACAAAACTTAGATTTTTCGGATAAGAAAACGGTTGATCCTTTGCATCGTCGAATGATAAGTATGTTGTTAATGTTCGATCTATGACAGAAGTTTTGCATTTTTTTCATAAACAATGGGTTGGTACCTTTTCTGTACTTCGCTCATTGGAACCTCACAATAAACATTCTGAAGAAAGCTGATTTCATTAGCATTGAGTAGTAAGGGTAGAATGTGTCACCGTCTTCATGGATTTTGTATTAAATGAGCTTATTTTTATCTTCAAAGCAGGTTTCTTTGTCTTTGGTATGTTTTCGAGAGTTATCTAAACCTAACAGGAATACTTATGACGTCCGACTTCATCATACTACTTAATGAAATTTGCCTCATCTCAAATTACTTTAAAAGAAGTATTTCTACATCTTCCATCTCGCTCAGTGGGCCTATGGCTGTGGGTATCTTATGGGTCCACCGCACGACGCGTCGCGTCGACAGAGCCTAAAAGTAAACCAACTCGAAAATATATTTTATAAAAATAAATCGCCGCATTTTTAACGAAGCGATACAAACCACGACTGCACAAAAACACAGAAATTATAAAAGCAAAATCACAAAACTCGAGGAAATGAATCGAAAAATCAAAAACAAAGGAGAAAAAGCGAAACAAAATTGAAACTTTGCTGGTGAAACATGGACAACAAATGTTGCCGACGAAGTAATTTCTGCTTTTCATTGCAATTTTTTTGGATTTGTTATTTGTTTTTTTCTGCTTCGCTTCTCATGCAAAAACAAAGTCAAAACAATAACAAAACATAATAATAATAATGAAAAAAGTTAAGGGAAACGCAAAAAAGAAAACAAACTGAATAATGAACTCAAGTACAATGATCCGATAAGCAACAATAACAAAAACACAAAATGAGGGTAAAAAAGTAAAAACAATAACAGCAAACTGCGCGGAGGGTAAAATCTTCCTCACGCGGTCGCGGCAGAGGCTCCACGGCGGATAGACTGGGAATGGACAGCAGCGTGCAACATGAGCAGACTGAGTGTGTCAACGAAGGGGCTGGGCTGGTAGTAGTGGCAGTGTTGTTGTCGACGAAAACACTAAAGGGTCATCCATTTCGAGGATCCCTACTTATTTAAGGAAAAAACACAGAAACTTCAAATTTAATGCAGAATGTTTTTTATCATTCTAAAGAACATTCTTTGGCGTTTATTTTTGGAAGATTATCTCTTTCAAATGTTGGCCGCGGCTATGTCTCAGATGGTTCATCCGTTGGCCCAATTATCCATGACTCGTTCGAGCATTTCGACCGGTAACTGGCGAATGACACGTGTGATATTTTGCTATATAGGTTTAAATCATGTGGCTTACATGTATCCACAGGTAAAAGTCTAACGGTGTAATATCACAAGATCGACAGGTCCAAAACGTCAAATTATCTGCTCACCAAAGTGATCTCTCAATAAATCCATTGATTGATGCGATGTGTGGGAAATGGGAAGGGATGTCGTTTGGGAAGATCGAGCGACTTCAGTTCTTGCAAAAGTGCATTTTGTACACCTCCAATTTAAGATCTCGCCGCAAAATGCCCCAAGTCGTTCCATACTAAAGTCCGAGTTGCGGCGCCGAATCGACTCTATATGGTCTTCGTGTACACTCTCAGCTACGGCTGGTATATTTTCTTCACTGCGTGTTGGTCGTGGTCTATTCGGTCGAATATTATCCAATAATAATAGCTTCATACGACTCCCACGTGATCTGTCAAAAAAGGATTGGAAAAAGTACTTCTAAAGGATCACCCGTTGCATTGACCGCGTGCAAGCGATGGAAGTGACGGCAGCAGCCCCAGACACACACGTATTGAGGTGCATCGATGAAGTGGACGGACACGTGGCCACAGATACCGTATGTATACGCACGCTTGAACGTACAAATTTATATTCTTCCCGTAATCATGTTGCATGTTGCTTTGGACACGTCGCCGCAATCCGTGGACAGTGGAGAGCGTTGCCAGCAGGCCACTGTACCAATGCCACACGAAAGAGGAGCAACAAAAATGAATTCGAATGCGACAAGTTGGAATGTAAGAACGTAAACAAAGTAGGGAAGGATAAAAATAGAAATAAAAACAAAAAACTATAAATGTGAGTATGTACAACACCATTGCCACATGCGGCATAAACGTGCTGGGTCGCTTGCTTGATATTATGTAGAAGTAAGGTGCACGCATGCACTTTCAGACACTAATATGTATAAATAGATGTATACGTACAGTGGTGGTCACAAAAAGAGAACACAAACCTTTTTAATTTTCAGTAAAATGTAAACTCAGGGTTGATATATGAGCTTTAATTTGAACAATAGAACTTTTCAAACCTGCGAAATTTTCAATTTCAAATTACCCGTTATATTCTGAACACACTTGACATAATAATGTCTGTAGTCATGCACAAAACAAAATACTGACAAAACCAGTAGACTGGGGAAGCATCAAAAGCCGGATTGCGGAACTTTAATCCGCTAAACCTAACCTACTCCCACTTCATATCTCTTCCATGGAACAACCGGATTAGGTATAACTTTATTTGAGAGAAAAAGACATTCAAGTCTCTTCTATTGTACGGACTGACTGACTCCCACATTTCAACCATTACATTAGCGCCAAGTGTAGACCTTAGCTTTGCCCTTATGTAATTATAAAAAATGGGGGCACGGAAAAAATTAGTGTTCTGATTCTATGTACTCTGTACACGTGAGACAATGCGGACTAACGTATTGATTAATTTGGAACAGATAATTTCTAATATATCCATGCCCACTTAGTTTTTGGGTTGAGTGGAAATTTAGGTCCCGATGTCATCTCTCTATCTACGAATGAATATCTCGGATCAGCCTGTGGGTCTATCTTCCTTTGGATGAGATTTGTCACCGCTGCTGCCACATTGTAAGGCTCTTGGATCTCTTTGATTTTTTCCGCCTTGCAAACGGCTGGTATAGTAGTCGCCCGACTTCTTCCCCCTGGATGCCCAATAGACGGCATGCTGGCATAGCTTGATATCGTTCTATTCGGCCTATAACTACATACATACGTGTTCTTTTTCATCAAAGTTTTAACGTTTTTTTTTTAGAAAAGCCTGTACAATAGTATTATTCAAAGTATAACCCATTCGCAGCTATAATATTTGCGCATATTTCTGGAATTTTGTGGATTCCCAAAATAACTGCGACATCTTAGCAGCCAAGAATGTATCAAGCCAACATTTTATAATCTGTTTGGTTGTGAACGCCGGTGAGGGCGTTCAAGAGACAAGATCTAAGCTATAAACTGTTTAAGGCAAACTCACAGTTTTTAATCCGTCTTGTAACGTGAGGCCGAGCATTGTCATGTTGGAAAATTATTGCTGTGGATCTAGTCGCGAATTCCGGGTTTTTTCGGCTTTTGCCTCTTTTCAATTTAATGAGTTGTCGTCTGCAGCATTTCCCATTAATGATTTCACCTGGTTTTAGAAGCTCATAATAGAGCACGACCTTCTGATTCCACCAAATACAGAACTTGGCGTCGTAGATATTCGGCTATCCATTAATTTTGGTTTGACCAGGTTTTACATGAAATTTGTTGCATTTAGGGTTGTCGTAATGAATCCATTTTCCATCATCAGTCACTATGCGATTCAACATCATTTTTCTGTAGTATGCCAGCAGCATTTCTGGCTTGGAAAATCAATGTCTCTTGACTTAAATTCACATGTCACTCAATTTAATTTGTGTTAAATGTTTCCGGCTGCTTTTAAACGCCTTAAAATGGCCGCTCCAGTAGCTCACAGAGATTCTGCGAAATCCTCTTTTGGTTAGCAACAATATTCATCGAATAATGCTTTCAATAACTCATTTTCAAACTTTCCTGGCCGCCAAAACATTCTTCGTATTCCAAGCCGAAGTTAACAGTGTTAAATCGGCCTTCACTGAAGTATTCTTAATGTTAAAGTGTATTCGGCATATTATTATAGAACAATGATATAATACATCATTTCTTGGCTAACCGGACGAATATAGTCATAGACCCACGGACCCCCGTCGGACTACGTAGTATTATAAAAGAAAAAATTGGTTCCATTTTAATACAGATTTCATAAACATTAATACATAAGGACGGACCGGACGGACGGTAGTCTTGGGATTCCTGAGCCGCGAGATGGAAAATTGGATTTTTAAGAATGAGTATCCAATGGAAATTCCACCGAATGCTCACTTTCTGCGTAGTTGAGATCTACTTATATCTCTATATATGGTCTTATCGAAATATCTCACGAAGCAATGCTTAAAATCGAATGGCATAGCTTTTTTCGATTTTCTGAATAAATTAATTTATGCAATCAGCTTACCTCTACTCTTGCTGGTAAAGCTTGTTCTTGTAGTGGCTCCAAGGATTGCTGACAAAAAGCAAGATCACAAAATAATGGTGGAAGGAGAGTATACATATGTGTAGATTGTACTATAGTGAATATTACTATACTATAGAAAATATTTGATTATATCTAAAAAAAAATAATAATTTACTGACTCTATGAAAACATAGACCTATTTCATTTTATAAGATCTTGGTTTGCTGGAAGGCGCTGAAGGTAGTACTTCTTCGAAGTATGCACATCCTCTATTCTTTTTATTGTTATTGGACATATAATTGACTGTATGATTGAAAAGCTTGCAAGGGGGGCACACCCCCGTAAAATAAGAGTGGGTTGGAAGATTTCTATTCTTCTTAACTCTTAATCGGAGTTTTTGCGCACTATGTATATACCCACCACTGTATGAAGACTCGAAGTCTTATGCCTATTTGTATGTGTGTGCGTGATCGAGATCTCCCGCGACGTTGCACAGCGCTGCTGATCGAAAAGTGGCTATAAAAATCATTTAATTATCGATGAGGATGGGGCAAAGGAAAAAACACGCACTAATGTTCTCATGTCAGATTACGATGCAGAGTGTGGCATAAAACGAGAGCGAATCGGCGAGTGTGAATGATAAAAGATTTACACATACATATGTACATTTGCGGATATTTTAATTGGCAAGATCAACGCATGCAAATGGGATGCTAAACTGCAGAAATCTTAATGGCTGCGGTTGCGACGAAGAAGAGTTATTTTTTTTACTTAAATTATGGGCTGCTATTGATCAGCATTTTTATATGTAGTTCTTTAATCAATAAAATTTTCAGGGGCTAATTGGTAGGCTGAATGAGAAGGATTCCGCATTTTTTGGATCTCGATCAGGAGAGAGAGTTGTATTTAAGTATATATTGGGTCTATAACTACATTCGTGGGGTGATTTTGGCTTGGAAGACGAAGAACGTCCTGGGTGGCCAAAAAAGTATGAAGGTGAGAATCTGAAAGCATTATTCGATGAAGATTGTTACCAAACATAAAAAGAGCTCGCAGAATCGCTGTGTCTCAAGCAGCCATTTCAAACCGTTTAAAATCAGTCGGAAAGGGAAAACCAAAAACAAGAAAATTGGGTGAAATATGAATTGAAGTCGAGAGACCTTGAAGGACGATTTTCAATGCCACAAATGCTGTACGAACCCTACAAAAAGAAGTTCTTTTTACATCAGGTGATAAAAAATGGACCCATAACGAAATTCTAAACTGAAAAACTCATATGTGAAACCTGCAAACGAACGCCCGGAAATGTGAAGAATCTATTTCGCGCGCCTCGCTCAACTTATGGCCTACATAATCGGCCTACTGTGCATACTATTCGCAATACCATCACACATCTCGAGACCCAGCATTCATTATTGGACAATATTCGACCGAATAAACCACGTCCAGTACGCAGTGAAAAAAATATAGCAGCCGTAGCTGAGAGTGTACACGAAGACCATGTAGAGCAGATTCGGCACCGTTCGCAACAACTCGGTCTGAAATATGGAACGACTTGGCGCATTTTACGTCAAGATCTTAAATCGGGTTATCAGTCGAAATGCACGAAAGAGTCATCGAAAATTGGACTCAACGGGTGAACCATCTGAGACGTAACCGCGGTCAACATTTGTAAGAGATAATCCTTAAAAAATAAATGTCAAAGAATGATCGAATGATAATAAACATTCCCCATTAAATTCGAAGTTTCTGTGTTTTGTCTTTAAAAATGCAGTGAATCTCGAATTGGATTACCCTTGGAGAACGATTACATTGATAATAAAATTCAATAATTTGTAAACGCTGTTCTTGCTGTGTATCTGTTCGTGATGAAGTTGAAAACATTACTCAATACAATGAAAAAAAATTGCAGATCATGACATACTAAAAATGGCCGAAACGACACTTAGAAATCATCATTAGTTATTTCCATATAAATATGCTATTATTAAATAAAAGTTTTCAATATTCGCTCGACCTTGTCATCATAACTTGTATAGGACGAAATGGGAAAATTTCACGTTAAAACAAGCCACAAATACACAGCAACTAAGCAACCAACCCAACAACAAATACATATAAAAGTAAAAGCAAGTTATGACAACAAACATAAAGCTGCGAATAATTAAATAAAGCGATTAAATAATAAATATTAAACAAACAAAGTATACAAGCAAACATACCTACTTGCATACATACATACATACATATGTATACACTCGTAGGCATGCCCGTTCAGTGTAAAATTCCTCGCGCATGTAAAAAAACGCGCAAAGCACAGCAGCAAAAAAATATAATAAATAAAAAACAAAAACACAACGAAACAATTTCAGCAGCAACCAAGGAAGGAATCCGCAATGCTCCAACAAAAACAAAAACGTAATCATTGTAAACATTTTTAGCATCCAAAGCTTTTGCCGCCCATATGTTTGCATGTAACTACAAGTATATAATAATGTGTGAACATGCAAATTTGCTAGAGACGTGAATCCCGAAAGCGCTTTTTTCCGTAACGAATATTTTCTTTATTATTACTTCGGAATTCAGTAGCCTTTGGGGACGGTACTCTACATTAAGTGAGATTAACTCAACGATTTCGTTAGAAGGTAGCCATTTTCTGTTAAGAAAAGAACAAAAACTTATTTTTTATTGCCGCTTCAATAATAAAACAAGTGGCGAAACGAACAAACGATCGTCACATATAATTGGACTACTTAGAAACTCTTCAGTTACTGTAGTGTCAATTCAAGGGAATATTTCTTAAAACCGAAACAGAAGAGCTAACTTTTTCTCCATTTCTCTGCTCGATGATTTGTTATCATCAAATCACCTTATCAAAATATTTAATTTTGGAGCTCATCGCATCAAAATAATATAGCGTGTGGATATCTCCTTCCATTGTCTACATATTTGACTATGTAACTCTAATTGATTTATATTAGTTTCTTGCTAGACTCAACAGTTTGCCAGTTTGTGTGCATTTAAGGCAGCATGTTAAGGAGTTCAGCTATCAACTCATAAAACTTTATGGAAAACGAACGAGCGAAAAATTGGTTAAATCAAACAAATTATTTCCAACAAAATATTTAATTAAAATTGCAAAGCAGCTGGCAACCCCAATCAATATATATTTTAAGATGATTCAAAACGGTTTACCCAGAGCGGTCGTATGAGTTTGCTGAATAGCGAAAAACTCAAGAAGAATCAATGTAGTATGCGTCGGTGCATTATCGTGGTGCAAAAACCAAGAACTGTCGGCAAATAATTCCGACCTCTTTTTACGAATACCATGGCGTAAACGACTCATAACACTCAAATAGTACTCCTTGTTGACAATTTGGCCGGTCGGAAGGAAGTCGGGGTGCACCACATCTCGATAATCGAAGAAAATTGTCAACGTAGCCCTTTTTTTACCTGTTTTGACATGGTTTTTCGGTTTCCGGTCACCTTTGTCACGATACTCGGCCGATTGATCGTCTAATCCAAGACTCATCGCCACTAATAACACGTCAACGCCTTCTCGATCCTCCTTGAAGGATTTGTAGCAATCAAAAGCACTTGCTCGTGACAAACAATTATCTTCGAAGATCTTTTCCAACATTCTTAACGTTTCGGCAACAGAAATTTGATTCCGCAAACAAAATTTAATGGAACTTATTTGTTGAATAATTTCACTCATCGTAAAAATCGTCGAATGCGCTTTAGCTAAATACTTCAGAATAACATATGGCACAAATGCCACTGACAGTCATACCAACCTAGAAAAAATTATTTCGAAAAATGGGTTTTCGCGCGAAATTTAAATTAAAAAGTCTTACTATTTTTTGCTCACAAGAGAATTTTTGCCGTCAACTGACTTCAGTAAACCTTTTCTATACCATTTAATCATAGGTTTTCTGTGAAGCATCTCAAAACCCCACATTCATGACCAGAGAAGCGTCCATAATCTTGCACTTTTTGGAGGTGCTTAACACTCCTTTGAATAAATGTTTGTCTTTTTATAAGCCAATCACGTCTCAAGATATCGAATAATACAAAAGTTGACTTTTCTATAAATATTAGATTGCAGTTGATATTTTCTTTAAGCCAATTCAATATATTTTCAATACGTGTTTTTAAAAGTAAAGTAAAGCAGAACAATAGCTTTGTCTTCACTTTCAGATGTCACGTGATTTTTTCCTCTTATGGCTTGTCATCTAACTTGTTTCCAACTTTCCATAATGGAAAGACCATCTCCTCACAATAGTGCAAAGCGTATTTAAATACTTTGCAGTTTTTAGTAGTCCAATTGGAACTTTAAGTAGTCTTCGTTAGAAAGGCCTTCTGAAAGGTTTCATATATTAAACACTAATTTTTGTTATTTACGGCACCACGTGACCCATTAAGAAGTTCGAAAATCTTAATTAATGACACTCCAGTTTAGGAAAATACAAAGGAGTATGTGGTTCGTTCTTGAATTACGCTTGTTTGTTCGATTCGCATACTCTCTATGGTTTAACCACTCGAAGCCCGTTGCAATATCCCGAAGCTGCTGTTCCTACATTCTGTGTTAATATTAGCATCACAAAGAAGACAATGTACTTCGCTTTGTGCTCAACATGTCTAGAAGCGGTTAAAAAGATCGAACGACTCCACCTGCTATGAAAGTCTACAATTACCATCAATTATGAATTTTGTTTTCTTTTAATACTAATTCGACTGGTTGATGTTGCTTTACCCCACTTCAATTCACTTTTATTATTTCAATTGTGTGGAGTATGAATTTTGACTCGCTTACCAACGGTTCATCGTCGAATTATTATCAACTGATTCTGGCCCATGGTGTTTCTCAATCGACGCTTGGATCATGTAGTATTAAAGCAAACAAGAAGGCTAGACAAAGAGCAATAAGCGTGAATTAGGCATATTTGCGGTATTTGTTCTGACCGGTTGATAGCTCTTCCTTCAAAACCATGTCGTCTGTTTGCAAACACACTTTTCCCTCAAAGTGCCATGCGTTTTCCCCTCTCTTCCTGTTATCAACTGGCATATATTGGTAGTTGTTGTTGTTTCATATTCCCTCCAGCGTTTTATATATTTATTATATTGCAGTTGCAATGCAAACCGAGACGCAGTTCCAATGATTAAGCGACGAAACAGCAATTCGGTTTATTCAACGCCTTTGCATTACCCTACTTTGCATTCTTCAAAGGTATTCATTGCATGTTTGTAGGTTACGTTGTTGGACAGAGTATGATATGATGACTTGACGTTTTGCAAGCGAACCAAAGGAGTCAAGTTAGTTTCCTTTTTTCATAAATGGGCATTAAGATATAAGGAAATTCGACGCGAAAAACGTGCAAGGTTGTTTTATGGACTAAATATATAATAATCTCGAATAGATAAAAGTACCCTTTCATCAGTCTCAGTTTAAACTGCATTGAAACGTAGAGGTGTCACAATCCATGAAGACGCGGACCTCAAAATCGACAACACTACGTCAGAGGAAGCTTTGTCATGCTCTTCGAGGGATTTCAAAGATACTGTGTCGGCGATAAAGATTAGACTTTTATTAAAATAAAGACTACGTTTAGGCTAAACCCAGTAAAGAGGTGTTGCAAGCAAAAGCGGTCTATAAAACAACGGCCAAAGAGCACCCACTACTTACCGGAAATTTCAACCAGACGAAGTAGGAAGAGGAAAGATTGGCTTGGTCACGTAAGAGAAATAGAAAATGGTAAAGCTGAAAATGATGAATGCGTTCTTCGCAAGATTGCATGGATATCCGGATACGACTATTCCAACTTTCGATGACTTAATGGAGATTTTAAATTGAAAGAACAACCACTTGCTGCTATGGGTAAATGAAGTGATTGCGAAGCTATCAAACCAGTAGCCATCTTATCAGATATGTTTATATGAATATGTATGCGATTCACGTTCACAATGGTGAAATTCGGTTGTTTTTTAGTAAAAAAAACTTATAGCTCAAAAATGTGTTTTTATGTTTACCACAGAAAAAGCTTTCTTATAACTCAACTTACACACAAACTCAGAGTTACTTAAACACCACAATGAGAACTTGAGTTTGCTATTGCGGTCTAGCACAATTAGATAACATGATCTCATTCTACCCAAAGTTAAGGTCCAAGATTATTTTTGTGTTAAGTATTAAGCACACCTCCCATAACTTTACTCAAACACAATTTCTTTGGGTCAAATTAAACAAGAATTGTTTTAATCACGTTAATGTAAACACGATTTTTCAACATAAGTAAGGTTAGGTTAGGTCGTAGGAGTGATCCTCGCGCAAAAGTAACACATGGCCTATTTCAATTAAAAAAATTCCTAGATATGGAGCACCACTACTCTTATAGACCGTCGAATCGCTTTGAGCCTACCACAAATGTGTTAGGGCTTCTAATATCAACTCAGCTAGATTCGCCAAAAGTTGAGAAAGTGTTTAAATGATTCCAACTCGCGTTCTTTAATACAGCTTTGACAAGTCGTATGCGACAAGACGTAGAGCTATTGGACATTAATGTGTGGAGCAACATTTAGAATGCTAAATTCAGTTCTTTGTGAGGCCAGATAAGAACATCTGTAGTTGAATATTAACTCTCCACAAAACGCTCTGAACCTATCAGAAATTCGCTTAGATATTTTATTTCTGATGCCGGCATTTCATCTGGATATCTAAAATTGGGAGATCCACGGTATAGAAGGTTTGATATGGTAAAGGCGGGAGTTTCTCATTCTCTACTAAACAGCTACCAAACTCTATATTTGGTTTCAGAAAGCACGAGTTCCTAGAATCAACGTCGCCATTAAAGGCTCTCTTGTAGAAGCTGATTGCAAAGTTTGCTCCAGTAATACCCATTTTGCATCAAAATCTCAATATACTTATGTAAGTATGTTAAAAAAAATAAAAGTGAGATATTCGTATTTTTGCCTTATTAGCAGAATAAATTGTGTAAGTTAGACCTTTCTTGAGGGCACTAGACCAACGGCATACACTTGAAATTTACAGCTAACTAATTGAAAAGAGATTTGTTTACTTTATTGTTGTTGTGTTCCAGTGTCTACTGTTTATTAAAAAAGATTGTCATTATTATACCCAGGGCGGCTTTCTCATATATGGTATGTATGTTCATAAATGATACAAAATTTTGGTCAATACGTGATCGTTTTGACGTCAAAATTTAAGAAAAGAAGAAGTTAAGAACTTTTTTTTCCATTTTCCGAGATAAGTTTCTACATATGTATATTTATATACATGTTGAATACCGTCAGAGAGTAGAGATTGGCAGAAATATAGAGTCTACTGACTTAAAAAAAAATATGTATCATATATGACGCTTGAATTTTTGATTAAAAATTAGGGATTTTTTCGACACAAGTCAAAATAATGGCAAAATAAATAAAGAAATAAAATGTGTTTGGATAAAATTAAAAAAAAAACCAAAAGCTTTGTTACTTGAAATTTTGAGGTTGTGCAGAAGCTGTAGATCTTTTCATTTCCAAAACCATTGTCATATAATTTTTTTCTACAGGACCCATAGTTTCGCCGGAGATCGTGATAAATCATTTTTAACCCTTCAAAATTCAGCCACGCCCTGCTAGTTCCTCTTCCCGACTAGAGACCGCCCTTAATTCATTTTTGCTCTTCCCTCTATTTTTATCAATGGGTTTGATCCTACCATGGGGTATTCAGACCAACTTTGTTAATTCGTTGGTCGTTACTTGATAGTTTTTACCTTGCGTTTCGTTTTTGTCAAATTAACAAATTACCGTTTTACCGAGTAACGAAATACCAGACTGGCAAGTATGATACTTTTTTCGTTACTTGGTAACATCACTCGGCTGTTTGGTTTGGTTTGCGTTGTTGTCTTAAAAGTTAACTTGATTCATTGCGAAAAAATACATTTGCTGTCAACTACAAAATAGTTTTTGATAAATTTTTCAAAAGTATTTAATAAAATTGAATCAGCTGTTTTGGAACAAAATTTATACTCATTACTGAGGAAGAGGAAAAAGTATGTTCACAGTTAAGTGTTTTAACGAAGTATCAACTAACGAATTACCACCTTAACAAGTTCAGTCTAAATACCCCAATGTGTTTTATAAAAATGTTCATAGTTATGTATTGTATAAGGTATTTCTACCCACCTTAGCAACCATATGAGACATACTTATGTAAGTTAAAATGCTAAAGAAAGTGTAAGATATGAGATAAGCAGATGAGTAATAGAGCCTAGGCAATAGTACTAATATAGATAACAGAAAATTATTATTTTTTTTATTTTCAATTTTTCAAATTAAACTAAGTTGTTTAAAAACAAGCAAGGAAGGGCTAAGTTCGGGTGGCACCGAAAATTTTATACTCTCGCATGATAAAGTTATAATCGAGATTTCATTATTTCATTTACATATTTTTCAAATACCATATTTGTGTAAAGTTTTATTCCGCTATCATCATTGCTTCCTAATGTATATATTATACTGAGACGGCATCAGATGGAATTCAAAATAGCGTTATATTGGAAGAAGGCGTGGTTGTGAACCGATTTCACCCATATTTCGGACATGTCATCAGGGTGTTAAGAAAATATTATATACCGAATTTCATTGAAATTGGTCTAGTAGTTCCTGAGATATGGTTTTTGGTCCATAAGTGGGCGACACCACGCCCATTTTCAATTTAAAAAACAAGCCTGGGTGCAGCTTCCTTCTGCCATTTCTTCTGTAAAATTTAGTATTTCTGACGTTTTTTGTTAGTCGGTTAACGCACTTTTAGTGATTTTCAACATAACCTTTGTATGGGAGGTGGGCGTGGTTATTATCCGATTTATTCCATTTTTGAACTGTATATGGAAATGCCTGAAGAAAACGACTCTGTAGAGTTTGGTTGACATAGCTATAGTAGTTTCCGAGATACGTACAAAAAACTTAGTAGAGGGCGGGGCCACGCCCACTTTTCCAAAAAAATTACGTCCAAATATTCCCCTCTCTAATGCGATACTTTGTGCCAAATTTCACTTTAATATTTTTATTTATGGCTTAGTTATGACACTTTATAGGTTTTCGGTTTTCGCCATTTTGTGGGCGTGGCAGTGGGCTGATTTTGCCCATCTTCGAACTTAACCTTCTTATTAAATCAAGATATATGTACGTGTAGCAAGTTTCATCATGATATCTCAATTTTTACTCAAGTTACAGCTTGCACGGACGGACGGACAGACAGACATCCGGATTTCAACTCTACTCGTCACCCTGATCACTTTGGTATATATAACCCTTTATCTGACTCTTTTAGTTTTAGGACTTACAAACAACCGTTATGTCAAAAAAACTATAATACTCTCCTTAGCAACTTTGTTGCGAGAGTATAAAAATTAGCACTAAACATACCATAACGGGTCAAATGACCCATTTTGAACTTTTGCATTGAAAATGCGCGTATAATTTTATTGCGATTGCACATTTGACTTCATGACTTTTTCTAAGTAATTAATGTACAGTTATAAAAATATTTTTTTGTTTGTTCTGAGTAATCCTTGTTGTATACCGATATCTACCACAACGGGTCATTTGACCCGGAGAGAATTTTTCTGTGTTATGAGATTATCGAGTCATATTTGTAGTCAGTAAGTTGCACATTCTTCCAAAGACTGTTGTGTAAAGTAGTTCAACGAAAATAGCTCAGAATAGTTTCAAGAAAATATCAAATTTTAGATTGAAAATAGATTTTTAGTGTAAGTAAAAGTGGCAAAAATTTAAAGTATTTGTAAGTACCTAGCTTATATTTTATTTCGATAGCTATAGTAATACAGATCATTTTTTACCCAGAAAAATGTCGAAGCAAACAAGACAGTACAAGTTCTTAGAAGATATAAATAATATTGGCGAAGAGTTGTCAGAAATTAGTGAAGATGAATTTTCTGAAAATGGAGATATATTGGTTGCAAATAAAAACAAGTAAGGAAGAGCTAAGTTCGGGTGTCACCGAACATTTTATACTCTCGCATGATAAAGTGATAATCGAGATTTATGTATACGTCATTTACATATTTTTCAAATACCGTATTTTTGTAAAGTTTTATTCCGCTATCATCATTGGTTCCTAATGTATGTACTCGTATTATACAGAAAAGGCATCAGATGGAATTCAAAATATTGTTCTATTGGAAGAAGGCGTGGTTGTGAACCGATTTCACCTATATTTTGTACATGTCATCAGGGTGTTAAGAAAATATTATATACCGAATTTCATTGAAATCGGTGGAGTAGTTCCTGAGATATGGTTTTTGGTCCATAAGTGGGCGAGGCCACGCCCACTTTCAATTTTTAAAAAACGCTTGGGTGCAGCTTCCTTCTGCAAATTCTTCCGCAAAATTTAGTGTTTTTGACGTTTTTTGTTAGTCCGTTAACGCACTTTTAGTGATTTTCAACATAACCTTTGTATGGGAGGTGGGCGTGGTTATTATCCGATTTCTTCCATTTTTGAACTGTATATGGAAATGCCTGAAGAAAACGACTCTGTAGAGTTTGGTTGACATAGCTATAGTAGTTTCCGAGATATGCACATGTACAAAAAACTTAGTAGGGGGCGGGGCCACCCCCACTTTTCCAAAAAAATTACGTCCAAATATGCCCCTCTTTAATGCGATCCTTTGTGCCAAATTTCACTTTAATATCTTTATTTATGGCTTAGTTATGACACTTTATAGGGTTTCGGTTTTCGCCATTTTGTGGGCGTGGCAGTGGGCCGATTTTGCCCAACTTCGAACTTAACCTTCTTATGGAGCCAAGAAATACGTGTACGAAGTTTCATAATGATATCTCAATTTTTACTCAAGTTACAGCTTCCACGGACGGACGGACGGACAGACAGACATCCGGATTTCAACTCTACTCGTCACCCTGATCACTTTTGTATATATAACCCTATATCTGACTCTTTTAGTTTTAGGATTTACAAACAACCGTTATGTGAACAAAACTATAATACTCTCCTTAGCAACTTTGTTGCGAGAGTGTAATAAACGACTTGAAGAGTAATATTGCAAGATGAAGCAAATTAAACATATAAAATTTAGAAACAATATCTCTACAAAAGTCAACAACAAGGAAAATGAAGCATATGTTCGATAACAGAATTATCACTGAGGTCCTTCAATATTCTCAGTAAACTTTATTTTAGTTGAGCGTTCGTTTAGTACTTGTTTAAAAAAGCATAAGTTTAGGTTTTTATACAAGAATTTGATTTTGATGGTTCAATTTGTATGGCAGATTGTATATGCTATAGTGGTCCGATCTTCGGAGATTGCAGCGATGCTTTGGATAACAATCTATGTCGAATTTCGTGAAGATACATTATCAAATTCAAAAATTTTCCATACAGAGCCTTAAGTTTGATCGGTCTGTTTGTGTGACAGCAATATGCTACAGTGGTTTGATATCGGCGGTTCCGACATATGAACAGCTTCTTGAGGATAAAAGGGCGTGTGCAAATTATCTCCTATATACAGAGAGATGGAATTGACTAAATGGCTCACCACGTCGCGACGTTTCCTTCTAGGTTTTATAAACTTCATAACAAACTTAATATAACCATTAAGAGTAAAAAACCAAAATAAACAAGAAATGAAGGGCTAAGCTGACCCTACGGACAAACTACTAACAGAAAATACTCTCTTCGAATTTCAAAAATATTTCTTACACATTGACCGTTATTCTCCGTAACAACTGATGACTGAATAGTTGTGTTCTGATTTTGAAAATGAAACGGACATGCTATTAGGTCGATATTCGTGCAAAGTTTTATTCCGATATACATATTCATATAATTTTGAAGTGTAAAAGAAAAGTGAAAAAATCATATGGAATTTAAAGTTAGATTATATGGGAAATAGGCATGGTTGCAACTCATTTTCGTATCGTATCATGGGAATGTCAAAATAGGCCTAGCTTTACCAGATTTCATTACAATATCTTAATTCTTACAGCTTGCACAGACAGACGGACGGAGGGAGGGGTCTCGTCATTCTGATCATTTACATATATACATGTAATACATCTATATATATATATATATCTCCATTAGTTTTATGTGATACATACAATCGTTAGGTGAACAAAAATATTATACTCTGTAGCCACAAGAGTATAAGAAAATTGGAGTTAAATGGCTGTTAGATACTTCAAGCATTACAGAGGTAAGAAGATAAACATATATTTGGAAATGAAATATTGCAATGGGTAAGCAAACAACCACTTAAACGCGACCATATTAGATTTGCATAACAAAGGTAAATACTGGCAAGAAATCGGGGAAATAGTTGAAAGACATTATTGCACAATAAAAATAAATAGAGATAAATCTGGTTAACATCAGACTGTTGAAATTTTGCCGCGGCCGGGCCAACACATGCGCCTCGCTGACACTGAAGCGCGATAAATAGTACGACAAGTAGAAGCAAATCCAGTTTCAAGAGCTGTGAGATTCACATATTTAAAGATTAAGCGGAGACATCGGGTAAACCCATATAAGCCAGTAAAATTGGGGGGAATTTTCATAGAAACGGTCTACATGTATGAGTACGCTTGGACTTCACAAAAAAGTACATCAAAGAGGCTTCCAACTTCTGAAAAAAACATTTTGTATACAGATGAAACTTAGTTCGAAATATTTGGATAGAAAAAAACCCACTAATAGTATTTCACTATCCAAAATAATAGCCTTTGATTATAAGTGTATCGTGGATTTGGTCGGTCCTGGGCTATGTGAATTTGGTTTTCATTGCCGATGAACGAATTTAATTATTTAAGTATTTTGACAAATAACGTTGCTCCTAGCATTGCAAATTTAGGATATTGGGATAGTAGGAAATTGGATCTTTCAACAGGAAAGCGTTCCTAAACATACATACATACGTTATTTTTGTTCCGGATTGTTTGGCATTTCATCGTGGAAAGGCTTATACCTGAACAACGTTTTTTGAACTTATGGTCAACATAATCGGCCTACTAAACGTACTATCCGCAATACCATCACACATTTCGTGACCCAGCATTCATTATTGGACAATATTTGACCGAATAAGCCACGTCTGTGAAAAAGTTGTGAATACAGAAGTATAAATCTTCTCGTTTCCAACAAATTTGCCATATAATTATTTTCTACTGAACTCATAATTTCGATGAAAAACGCGATAAACCATTTTTGACTTCAAAATTCAACCACGCCCCTTCCCTATCAAAGATCGTCCATAAATGATTTTACTTTCCAGTTTTGTTATTTAATCTCTCTTTTCCTAATGGATTTCAATTTTTATATATCTTCTTCTTAATTGGCGTAGAAACCGCTTAAGCGATTATAGCCGAGTTAACAACAGCGCGCCAGTCGTTTCTTCTTCTCGCTACGTGGCGCCAATTGGATATTCCAAGCGAAGCCAGGTCCTTCTCCACTTGGTCCTTCCAACGGAGTGGAGGTCTTCCTCTTCCTCTGCTTCCCCCGGCGGGTACTGCGTCGAATATTTTCAGAGCTGGAGTGTTTTCGTCCATCCGGACAACATGACCTAGCCAGCGTAGCCGCTGTCTTTTAATTCGCTGAACTATGTCGATGTCGTCGTATATCTCGTACAGCTCATCGTTCCATCGAATGCGGTATTCACCGTGGCTAACGCGCAAAGGACCATAAATCTTTCGCAGAACTTTTCTCTCGAAAACTCGCAACGTCGACTCATCCGTTGTTGACATCGTCCAAGACTCTGCACCATATAGCAGGACGGGAATTATGAGTGACTTATAGAGTTTGGTTTTTGTTTGTCGAGAGAGGACTTTGCTTCTCAATTGCCTACTCAGTCCGAAGTAGCACCTGTTGGCAAGAGTTATCCTGCGTTGGATTTCTAGGCTGACATTGTTGGTGGTGTTTACGCTGGTTCCAAGATAGACGAAATTATCTACGACTTCAAAGTTATGACTGTCAACAGTGACGTGAGTGCCAAGTCGCGAATGCGACGACTGTTTGTTTGATGACAGGAGATATTTCGTCTTGCCCTCGTTCACTGCCAGACCCATTTTCTGTGCTTCCTTGTCCAGCCTGGAGAAAGCAGAACTAACGCGCAGCCAACAGCTGTACACTCTTATAGAAGATGGTACCTTCTCTATTTAGTTCTGCGGCTCGAACTATTTTCTCCAAAAGCAGGTTGAAAAAGTCGCACGATAGGGAATCGCCTTGTCTGAAACCTCGTTTGGTATCGAACGGCTCGGAGAGGTCCTTCCCGATCCTGACGGAGCTTTTGGTGTTACTCAACGTCAGTTTACACAGCCGTATTAGTTTTGCGGGGATACCAAATTCAGACATCGCGGCATAAAGGCAGCTCCTTTTCGTGCTGTCGAAAGCAGCTTTGAAATCGACGAAGAGGTGGTGTGTGTCGATTCTCCTTTCACGGGTCTTTTCCAAGATTTGGCGCATGGTGAATATCTGGTCAGTTGTTGATTTTCCAGGCCTAAAGCCACACTGATATGGTTCATTCAGTTTGTTGACGGTGGATTTTTATCTTTCACACAGCACGCTTTTAAATTTTTTTTCTTATTTTTTGCTGTTTCTAACAAAATACTCTGCCTTTTAAGTTTCATCTGGCTGTTGCTCCGTATATAAGTATGAGGTTATCTGAAATTGGAATAAATGCTTCGCTAACTGTTAGTTTTGGAGGCAACATAGTGCAGAACTAGATACTATTTTCAGAAAATATGGATCTTGTGAGAGGAATGACTAAAAATTGCAGTATTCATACAATGTATGTACGTACATATATGTAAATGCTTTTGCTTCAAATTTTGTGCCTTCGATTTCGGTTCACTTTGCTAGAGGTTTGTTCTTATGAATTTCATTTTTATTTCTGTCTGTATTTATAATAACATAAAAACTTTGTATGTATGTACATATGTGCTCATAAGTAGTAAAGTGTGTGCCCAGAAGATTATTTGAAATTCTATGCGAGTTCCTTTGTCCTGCTTCTTTGTTCTTAACCAATTCGTTTCGGTCATTGGTGTGTGATTTCTGCTTTCCTTTCTTCCTCATAAAATAACATTTTTCTTGTTGTTGGTGGTTTGTTTAGAATCCTACACAATCCTACACAGGTTTTTCACACTCACTGCACTTCTAAGCTCTTGAACTTTTTATTATTTTTTTAATAAAGTCATCGCGTCGTTTGCGTAAGTTTTTCTCTTAAGATTTATTACTTTTTATTTATTTATGTAAAGTTTATTTTTTTTTTTCATATTGATACATATATTTTTGCATAATATTAAATACCTCTAACCCTTTTAAAAGTATGTGTGAATGTAGCATTATCCGTCGAACTCGGAGTGCACCACTCTTTCATAATCGAAGTAAATCATTTAACATAACCTTGATTTTTGACCTGGTTTGACGGGTTTTTTCACCTTTGACTCACCTTTTCCACGATATTCGCCCCATTGACCGTCTGTTTTCGGGTCGTAAGCATAGATCCAAACTCAACGCCAGTAATAAAACATTTCGTGACATTCTGGTAGTCGGAAGACATTGTTTCACAGACTTTAACGCGACGCTGTTTTTTTTTTTTTTGAAAAATTGGGCGATTTTGAAACCAATCGTGCTTTCACTTTTCTCGGGCCCAAATGATCTTCCAAATTCGTTTTCTCTGATCCTTTCGATATTCCAACGTTGCCAGTAAGATCTCTGACCTTCTTTGACTAATTTGTACCTATCCAAAACACTTGATCGCGACAAACAATAATCACCGAAGGCCTTTTTCAATATTCTGAACATTTCAACACCGGAAATTTGACAACACAAAATTTAATGAATCTTTTTTGTTGAAAAATTTCACTCATCGTAAAAATCGCCGAATGCACTCAGAAAGACAAGCCTAAACTCTAATGATTATGATGTTGTATGACATTTGGCACAGATATCACTGACAGCCATATCAACTTATAAAGAAAATATTTCGACGAATGGGTTCTCGCGTGACATTTTAAATAAAAAGTCTTACTACTTTTTGCCTACAGTAGTATGTAGTCTAAAATTTGATAATCTGAAGTATAGGTATACATTAGAGTCATTCAAAAAAAATTTTTTTTTTTTTTCGTTTGGTACTCGGAAAAATAGGTTCCTAGACACCTCCAAGAAAGCCTCTCCAAACTTCAGTTTTTACTTGTAACGGGAAGGTCCTCCTACATACAGTTTTCTTCTTCTTTTTCTTCTTAATTGGCGTAGACACCGCTTACGCGATTATAGCCGAGTTAACAACAGCGCGCCAGTTGTTTCTTCTTTTCGCTGCGTGGCGCCAATTGGATATTCCAAGCGAAGCCAGGTCCTTCTCCACTTGGTCCTTCCAACGGAGTGGAGGTCTTCCTCTTCGTTCCATCGGATGCGATATTCGCCGTGGCCAATGCGCAAAGGACCATAAATCTTTCGCAGAATTTTTCTCTCGAAAACTCGTAACGTCGACTCATCGGTTGCTGTCATCACCCAAGCCTCTGCACCATATAGCAGGACGGGAATTATGAGCGACTTATAGAGTTTAGCTTTTATTCGTCGAGAGAGGACTTTACTTTTCAATTGCCTACTCAGTCCGAAGTAGCACCTGTTGGCAAGAGCAATCCTGCGTTGGATTTCCAGGCTGACATTATTAGTGGTGTTAATGCTGGTTCCTAAATAGACGAAATTATCTACAACTTCAAAGTTATGACTGTCAACAGTGACGTGAGAGCCAAGTCGCGAGTGCGACGACTGTTTGTTTGATGACAGGAGATATTTCGTTTTGCCCTCGCTCACTACCAGACCCATTTTCTGTGTCCAGCCTAGAGAAAGCAGAACTAACGGCGCGGGTGTTGAGGCCGATGATATCAATATCATCGGCATACGCCAACAGCTGTACACTCTTATAGAAGATGGTACCTTCTCTATTTAGTTCTGCGGCTCGAACTATTTTCTCCAAAAGCAGGTTGAAAAAGTCGCACGATAGGGAATCGCCTTGTCTGAAACCTCGTTTGGTATCGAACGGCTCGGAGAGGTCCTTCCCGATCCTGACGGAGCTTTTGGTGTTACTCAACGTCAGTTTACACAGCCGTATTAGTTTTGCGGGGATACCAAATTCAGACATCGCGGCATAAAGGCAGCTCCTTTTCGTGCTGTCGAAAGCAGCTTTGAAATCGACGAAGAGGTGGTGTGTGTCGATTCTCCTTTCACGGGTCTTTTCCAAGATTTGGCGCATGGTGAATATCTGGTCGGTTGTTGATTTTCAGGTCTGAAGCCACACTGATAAGGTCCAATCAGTTTGTTGACGGTGGGCTTTAATCTTTCACACAATACGCTCGATAGAACCTTATATGCGATGTTGAGGAGGCTAATCCCACGGTAGTTGGCGCAGATTGTGGGGTCTCCTTTTTTATGGATTGGGCATAGCACACTTAAATTCCAATCGTTGGGCATGCTTTCGTCCGACCATATTTTACAAAGAAGCTGATGCATGCACCTTATCAGTTCTTCGCCGCCGTGTTTGAATAGCTCGGCCGGCAATCCGTCGGCCCCTGCCGCTTTGTTGTTCTTCAGGCGGGCAATTGCTATTCGAACTTCTTCATGGTCGGGTAATGGAACGTCTGCTCCATCGTCATCGATTGGAGAATCGGGTTCTCCTTCTCCTGGTGTTGTGCGTTCACTGCTATTCAGCAGGCTGGAGAAGTGTTCCCTCCATAATTTAAGTATGCTCTGGGCATCAGTGACTAGATCACCTTTGGGGGTTCTACAGGAATACGCTCCGGTCTTGAAACCTTCCGTAAGCCGCCGCATTTTTCGTAGAATTTTCGAGCATTACCCCTGTCGGCCAGCTTATCAAGCTCTTCGTACTCACGCATTTCAGCCTCTTTCTTCTTCTGTCTACAAATGCGTCTCGCTTCCCTCTTCAACTCTCGGTATCTATTCCATCCCGCACGTGTAGTGGTCGATCGTAACGTTGCGAGGTAGGCAGCCTGTTTTCTCTCCGCTGCGACACGGCACTCCTCGTCGTACCAGCTGTTCTTTTGCACTTTCCGAAAACCAATGGTTTCGGTTGCAGCTGTACGTAAGGAGTTTGAAATGCCGTCCCACAGTTCCCTTATACCGAGTTGTTGACGAGTGCTCTCAGAGAGCAGGAGTGCAAGCCGAGTAGAAAATCGTTCGGCTGTCTGTTGTGATTGCAGCTTCTCGACGTCGAACCTTCCTTGTGTTTGGTGGCGCGCGTTTTTGCTGCACAGAGGCGGGTGCGAATCTTAGCTGCAACAAGATAGTGGTCCGAGTCGATGTTAGGACCTCGGAGCGCACGCACATCTAAAACACTGGAGACGTGTCTTCCGTCTATCACAACATGATCGATCTGGTTGGTAGTTTTTCGATCCGGAGACAGCCAGGTAGCTTGATGAATCTTCTTATGCTGGAATCTAGTACTACAGATAACCATATTTCGGGCCCCGGCGAAGTCAATCAGCCTCAACCCATTTGGGGATGTTTCGTCGTGGAGGCTGAATTTACCGACCGTAGTGCCAAATATACCTTCTTTGCCCACCCTGGCGTTAAAGTCGCCAAGCACGATTTTGACATCGTGGCGGGGGCAGCTCTCATAAGCGCGCTCCAAGCGCTCATAGAAGGCATCTTTGGTCACATCGTCCTTCTCTTCCGTCGGGGCGTGGGCGCAAATCAGCGATATGTTGAAGAACCTCGCTTTGATGCGGATTGTGGCTAGACGTTCATTCACCGCAGTGAATGATAGTACTCGGCGACGGAGTCTCTCTCCCACCACGAATCCTACACCAAACTTGCGCTCCTTTATATGGCCACTGTAGTAAATGTCACAAGGACCTACTCGTCTCTGTCCTTGTCCCGTCCATCGCA
The DNA here is from genome assembly GCF_024586455.1 of Bactrocera neohumeralis. Classification (NCBI taxonomy): domain Eukaryota; kingdom Metazoa; phylum Arthropoda; class Insecta; order Diptera; family Tephritidae; genus Bactrocera; species Bactrocera neohumeralis. Next base: position 43,370,010 of record NC_065921.1, read on the forward strand.
TTTCTTGGACGGCGGTGATGTCAGCCTTTGTCTTTACGAGGACATCAACCAGCTGGGCAGCGGCACCTTCCCAATTAAGGGACCGGGCATTCCAGGTGCATGCCCTCAATTCGTAGTCCTTATTTCGTTTGCCATGGTCGTCATCAAAAGGGGGGTCTCTCATCCGAGGCTGGTTGTAGCTCTTCACTGGGGGTGTTTTTTACGTGGCGGGTCCCAAACCCAGCGCACAACCCTTGTAGGGAATGTTTCGCCTTCTCACTTTAGCTCGCCTTCGAACGGATGTTCTTAGGCTACCCAGAGGATACTTGGTCAAAGACCGGAAGTAGTGAGCTGCTTGAGCCATGTGTAAAAGAATCGTTTCTGGCCACTCCCAAGTGAATGGCGATCAGAGAACTTTCCTCACTTGCGTGAACTTCTACACATGACTCCATCCTCCAAATATATACAGTTTTTAATTCGTTCAGATTACTAATCTGCCTCTTCCTTATCGTCAAGTCAAAAATTGCCCACAAATTTTCAATGACGTTTAAGTCAGCATATTGTGGAGGTGGATTCATGAGGTGTGGACAGCTCCAAATCAGCCATGATCGACGATCGCGTACATCCAAAGCTCGGCACTTTGCAACAAATTGTGTTTTAGTATGTTTAAATATGCATGCTTGTCCGTTGTGCCGTCAACAAAAATTAATTTGCCAACTCCAGAGACAGCCGTGCAAGTCCAAACCATGAGACTTCCTCCACCCTGCTTAACAGTTGCTTCCAAATTTATATTTTGAACTCTGTATTGGGGTTGCGCCACACATAATTCATGCCATCCGAACCAAAAATTTTGAATTTGTTCTCATCGACGAAAATGGCATCTTCCCGGTATAAATTTGGCTTCGTCACATGATCAGGAGTAAATTTTAGATGACTTTTTGCTAGCTACTCGACCATTGAACTCATGTTCCCGCGGCACACGACACCCGGTCTCGGCAAAGTATCCTTTACTCATTTCACTCTCAATTTCCACCACCTTAATTATTTTACAAATAGGTAGAAAAAATTTCGGGTTTAAAATTTTCTGGTACCATGGTTAGTTCTTTCTCTATAAGGTTCAAACAATTTATTTAGCAGCTGCCCGAAATAAGCATTGAGCCACTGTTCATATTTCTACCTACCTTATCAACAACGTGCGACTTAAAAATGCTGAGTCCTGGTGACCATAAACAGAATACAAAACGTAGGTAGGTAGGATAGGCAGATAAATAATACGGCCAAGGAAAAATATTAGTATAGCGAGCCGAGCGGGAAAAGCACTAAGTGAGTATTGTACTTTACGAACATGAATATAAAGCACGAACAATATAATTTTTTTTTTCAGCGCAGTTGGTAAAAAATACAAACGACTCGAAAAGTTGTATTGCACAGTGGAAAAAAATAATATAGATTTCCAACAACAAAGAAAATGGAGCATATCTTCGACAGCTGAATAGTCACTGGAGGTTTTGAATATTCACAGGAAATTTTATTTTAGTTAAACGTTTTTTTTTGTACTCGTTTAAAATAAAAAATCTAAACTGGTTATAATTATTTTCTATGGATGCCCTTACAAGTTCAAGTTTTCATACAAAAACTTGCTTTCGATTTCATTTTTATGGCACCAATGTGACGACTTTTTAATTAATTTTAAGCTTGAAATATTAATGAATGGCTTCCAATATATGTATTAGATTGGGTAATTGTAAAATTACTTTGTAAAAAGTAATGAGAGAAATCTTTGTGAAAAATATATGCATAAGCCAATCACTCAAATCCACTGGCCTCTCGACAAACTGGGTAAAAATAAGAAACATTTTATTTTTCATCTTTCATTTTCGATTTTTTGCTTTATACCAAATGAATATTATTTAACAACTAATCATTTTCGTAGAGTGTACGATGACCGGCTACCGATCCCTTGGCATGAACTCGAATAGCTTACGCTGTATAAATGATATCTAGAGGTAGGTACATATGCATTTGTGGATGTGTGAGAGTCAGTGAGCGACTGGTCAGCTGGCACATGTGTGCCTAGTAACGCAAAAAACGCTAGAATACGTGACCAACTTGCACCAGCCACTTTTCTAACCCAAAGTAATGTAGGAAGAGAGTAGTCCTTTTTATAGAAAAAAATATAAAACACGTGTGCTACCGAGAGAGAGTTGTTAAGGACTATAAAACAAAGAAAAGCAGCCTACCTAGGACACATTATGAGGCACTCTAAGCATAAGCTCCTACAAATAATTATCCAAGGAAAAATCGAAGGAAAACGGGGTATTGGCCGTAAACAACTTTCGTGGTTTCGAAACATTCGACAATGGGCAGGAATCCAGAACATTGGCAACCTTATAGATGTGGCGAGAGATAGAGAGAAATATGCTGCGATAATTCAAAATCTGTGATATTTTTATTTTTTTTTTCTTTCAATATACAATATATAGTATATATTTAACATGTAAACAATACATTATTATATTAATATTAAGCTTATTAATATTGTACATATTATTAAATGTTATATGATCACCAATATTCGAATACGAATTGGCAAATAAAGAAGAAAGAAGTGCTACCGAGACACATTTTAACTAAAAATAAAATTGTTAATAAAAAAATTAAGAGACTTTGTTGGAGAAATTGTATATATATTTTGAGAAAAAGATGTCCAAAAAAATTTAAATAAAAAGCAAAATTAATTTAATTATTAATTAATATTTATTTTGACGCCTTCAAAGTAATCCCCAGATGTAATACACTTATGCCAACGATTTTTCCAGCCCTCGAAACGCTTTTCATAAGCACCTTTTGGGATGGCCTCCAGTGAATTTCGTTTTATCTCCCCGATCGACTGAAATCTGGTGCCACGAAGCACCAATTTCAGTTTGAAGAATAAGAAAAATTGACACGGAGCCAAATCTGGTGAATACGGTGGTTGATCGATGGTATTCATTGCGTTTTGGCTTTTAAATTCGGTCACAATCGTGGCTCGATGCGACGGTGCATTATCATCGTGTAAAATCCATGAATTCTTCTTCCACAATTCCCTCTTTTTTGGACGGATGTTCTCACGCAAACGGCTCAATACGGTCAAACAGAATTCCTTGTTGACCGTCTGTCCCTTCGGAGCAAATTCATGATGTACCAATCCACGAATATCGAAAAAATTATGAACATGATCTTGATTTTTGAGCGGATTTGGCGTGAGTTTTTTGGTGTCGGATAGTTTTTTTTCCTCCTTTCTGATGATTGTTGACTTGTTTGCATGTCAAATGCTCTCCACAAAAGTGGGATCGGAGCTAGCACGATCAAGCATGTCCAAAGAGATCTGTTTACGGTATTTTTTTTTGGAAAAAAAATCAGCATTATCGGAACAAGTCGAGCAAGAACGCGTTTCATACCCAAAATATTCACCAAAACTGTCTGAACGGACTCGCGAGATATGTCGAACTCTCTGGCTATTTTTCTAACACTTGCCCGACAATTTTAAGGCATATATTTCGCTTATTTAATATTTTCATCAGTTGAAGACGTCGAAGGTCGTCCAGAACGAGGCATGTCTTCAACGATCTCTCGACCGTCTTTGAAGGCTTTGTACCACTCGTGGGCTTGTGTTTTTGATAAAACTGCATCAATTTCCGGGTGCTTTTTGTCACAATGTATATAAAGCTTATAGCACTTATAACAATTATTAGTTCAATTCAAAACTATGCCTGTTTTGACAAATTGACGACAACTACTAAGCAACTCGTTACTCTCACTGCTGGGTAAATATATATATGTATGTATATATTGTTTGTGTGTATATATATACTATATATTGTGTTTGTAAGCGCAGCTAGTAGGAAATTGTTTATAGGCATATTTGAGTGCGCTTACAAATATTGTTTGCCGGCACCGTCTTGACTTGGTCAGTCGGAGAAGACAGCTGCAGCAATTCGGTTCGTTTGGGTTGCAGCAATTTTTTTAAGTCGTGATCTCATTTTAATTTTTTTTCCACAAATCATTTGATTTCTAATTTGTGAAAAACGTGTGTGTTTGCTGTGGACGCAAGAATTATACTTATAAATATATACATATAAATAATCGGCCGTGTTAATTTGCATTAAAGAGAACTGGTGAGTGAAATATTGCCTGCATGCAATTAAAATAACTTTAGATACAATTTTGATGTAAATGTAAAATAATATACTCGCCAGCCAAAGCCGAAATGCGAATAAGTAGCGATTGTTTGTAGGCGCTGCAGTGATTTTGCTTCACCTTCCTAGGGAACCATTTGATCTTTAAAAGTGTATATTCATATGTACATACTTATGTATGTACTTTCTATTTTGCTCTTGACATTGTTCACATGTATTTTTGGTAGAATTTCAATCTGGCCGTCCAGCCGTTCCGATTGCGAAACGTAGAAACCTCTCGCTCCCAGTCGACTATAAAAGTCCGGTGAGTGAGTTGCTCTCTCATAACCAACGACAGGAGAGTTGATCGTCTCTTAATCTCTGCTTTCACTGTTTGTTGATCACTTGTAATCAAATAAATAACGTTACATCATTGTTTACATTTGTTGTTTTTTTATATAATCGAAATGAAAAGTCATCACTTGTGTTTAATTAGAATGAAAGCTAATAAAAAAAACATTTATTGTAATTAACTCATGTATTTTCCACAATATTTTTGATTTTGAATTATTATTTAATTGCGCATCAACTCAACACATTTCACTCTTTGTAATTAAGAAGATGAGGTAAATTTTTGGTTTAAGGAAATTTTCTAAATATTTTTTTATTATTTCAAATGTTTCAGAATTTATTGATTTATAATATAAAGCGTTTTTGGTAAATTAAAAATTTTGTAAATTAATTTTTAATATTACGATATATTACATGTTAGTTGTTGTTGTTGTAGTGGCAGAAAATATTTTTGAAGTAATCTTTGTATTTAATTAAATACTTATTATAAAAATAATTTATTTCTTTTTTTTAAATAAAATACCAGTTACTGAATTTTTTAATTTAATGGTTATACATTTTTTAAATTTTGTTAAATTTTTGCACTATTTTTTAAATATTTTATTATAATTTTAAAAATTATTTATTTAACCCATTTTTAAAAAATGGTTCATAAATTTATTAAGTAACTATTTTTAAATACTTTTTTTGTTAATTTAAAAAATCATAATTTTTATAATTAAAAGAAAAAATAAAAATATTGAAAAAATTTGTTAAATTTATTAATAAAATTAATTTTTTATGAATTAAAAAAAAATATGATTACAAAATGTATAATTTTAAAGTATTTTATAAATACATATTATATTTTATAAATTTTAAAATTCTATAAAAATAAATTTTACGAATTAAAAAAAATATTATTATTCAAAATGTATTTTTTTTATTATTTTATAAATATGTATTATATTTTACAGTTTTTAAAATTTTATTTTAAAAAAATTCAAATTTTTGTTTTATTTATTAAATAAATTTGTTTATAATTTTAAAAATTTTCATTTAACCCGTTTTTAAAAAAATTTGTGAAACTCATTAATTAGAGTAGGTATTTTGTTAATATATATTTTTTTTGATTCAAAAATAACAATTTTTATGACAAAAAAAATTTTAACCAAAAAACAAATTGTTTAAATAGAATTTTTAAATAAAATTATTACAAAAATTGCTGTTTTTTTATTTTATAAATTAAAAAATTTTAAATTAAACAAAATGCATAATTTTAAAATAATTTTTTTATTTATATTATAGTTTTCTTATTTAAATTACAAGTGTTTATAATTTATTTATTTTTTTTTTAATGTAGTTTTTCTACATGTAGTTTATTTGATCATATTTTTAAGCAACCTAAATCACTTTTTATATTAAAACGTATAATAATTTTATATATAAAATCTTGAAACTTTTTTTTTATTTATTTATCCTTATAACTCAATTAATACGTTTTTTTCTTTCATTAAATATAAAAAAATCTATTTTTCTTTCTACGTTAATTCTTCCCATAGCGATGGCGGAACCTTCGCCCGGCCACTTGTTGCTGTTGCTTGGCCTTTGTTGCACACTGGTGCAAGCCAGTTACCCACTCAAAATACTAGGTTTATTTCCACACCCAGGCATTAGTCACTTCCACTTCTTCCACCCCGTTATGCGGGGCTTGGCCGAGAAGGGTCATGATGTTACGGTGTTAAGCCATTTTCCCGATAAAAATCCACCGCCAGGATACAAAGATCTGTCATTAACAGGCGATTTGTTGGATTCCGTAGACGTGCAGGTAAGTCAAAGAGAAAGCTTACTTGAATGAATGAGAAACCAGTCTTCCCCGCACGAGAAACAGTCTTTAATTGCTTACTAACGATGACAGTGCAAAATTTTCGTTATAAATGTTTTCATATGTTGTTTATATGTTTTGTTTATTTTTGAGATTCTCTTTTGTATGTAGCTTCTGATCTTTTAATGGCTATACTATAGTCTTTCTCCGCCCAACAAACTTCGTTGAGTAGATGTCGCAAAAGAGAGACCTGACAACGCAGCTGAGAACCCTGCATATTCATCAAAAGCTTCATTACAAACATATTCAAAAAAGCTTCCGATACTTGGATATATGAATATTAAGACTTAGCTGTCCAACAATCTAGCGAATATCACTCGAAAAACGAGCCGAAATCGAAAAAACCAAAATTTGCTGAAAGCGCCGATGGGATGACCTCCCACTCTTTGACATTTTTTTTTGAAGATTATCTCTCTCGCGGCTACATCTCAGATGGTCTATCCGTTGAGTCCAAGCATTCGAGCTCAAGCATTTCGAATGGTAACTGGTTCCAAGGCCTGCTTTGAAGCGGGATGTCCGCATAGACTTCAGACTTTACATATCCCCACAGGAAAAAGTCTAGCCCTGTGATACCACACGATCTTGGTGGTCAATAGACCGGCATAAAACGTGAAATTATCTACTCACCGAAGTATTATCTCAATAAATCCATTGATGCGATATGTGGGAAGTGACGCCATCTTGTTGAAACTAAATGTCGTCGAGATCACGAGCTTCAATTTCAGACATCAAATAGTCGGGTATCATTGAAAATTACGTTCTCACCGGCATCATTTTTGAAGAAATATCGACCGATGATTCCACCGGCCCACAAACCACACCACTTTCACTTTCATACGTCAGTCCGAGTTACTGCGAACGGAGACGAATCGACTCTTCACGGTCTTCGTGTACACTCTCAGCTACGGTTGCTATATTTTCTTCACTGCGTGCTGGACGTGGTCTATTCGGTCGAATATTATCCAATAATGAATGCTGGGTCTCAAGCTGATGGTGTTGGAATAGTACGATTATGTTGACCATAAGTTGAGCGAAGCGCGCGAAACACATTTTTTTACAGAACGTGAATTTTCGTAATAAAGTTGAGCGATTCTTAAACGTTGTTCATGCGTAAATCTTTCTATGATGAAATGCTAAACAATACTGAGCAAAAATAATATGACAGCTTGACACGACTCACGCATGATCTGTCAAAAAAGGCTATTGGAAAAGGCACCTTGGATTACCCGTTATAACAAGTGTATTAAAAATTAGACTAAGCGTAGTTAGTCCGAGTCAAAATTGATCATTGCCACTTATAAGCAAGTATTGGAATTATTAAATTGATTTCAGAAAGTCGATTGAATAACATAATCAGCGTGAGAGGTCTTTAAATTGGGAAGAACTGGACTCTTTTGGCCTGGACATATATACATACATACTTATGTACGTCCTAAACGAACAATCAGTCGATTAAGTGTAACACCGATTGTTGCAGAAAATTGAATTCGTTCCTGAGATATAGGTTTTCACCCAAAGGTGAGCGGAACTACGTCCGTTGCCCAAATTTGGTATTGGCTTCTATAAAACTCATTCATACTGTCTCGAGTGTGCTTTTGAAGGAGTGTTTGCGGAGAATTTTTAAAATCTAGATGTTTTTCTCTCACGATAAAGGTGAATACCGAAGTTCGGGTTTTTGTGACTAAAAAAAATGAGAAATTATAAATGAAACCAACGTACTCACATCTTATGTTTGCAGTTGTTTAGCTTTAATATGATTCTTTATGTTTCAGTACTTCGAAGCGCAACACTTCTACAATCGCTTCATGGAATTTTATATGCTTAACCACTTTGGGAAGAACGACTGCAATGCCACGTTGCATTCCGAAGCTTTGGCACAGGTATTGCGAGAGCGGCAACATTACGATGTGGTCATCATTGAGCAATTCAATAGCGATTGCATGGCAGCGGTGGCGCATCAACTCAATGCGCCATTTATAGGGATGGTCAGGTGAGCAAAGTTTCTTTTTATATTTTAACTAAAAGATCGCCAATTGAATTTATAATAATTGATTATTTGAAAAACCTAAATTTGTAGTTCTGCTATGTTGCCTTGGCATTACGAACGCGTGGGCGTGCCCATGGTGACCTCAGTTATGCCAACATTATTTTTGGGAGAATCCGAGGACATGACATTCGGCGCTCGTCTTGCCAACTGGTTCACCCATCACGCCATGCGATTCCTTTACGAGTGAGTATCAACTATTAACTGGGTTGAAATAATACTTTTATAAATAAGCAATGAATTACCAGTAATTTCAACACGCCCGCTATCGATGGCATGGTACGCGAAAAATTCGGACCAAATACCCCCTCGGTTGGCGAATTGGCGAAGAAAACATCAATGTTATTCGTCAATCAGCATTTCTCATTGAGCGGTGTCAAACCGTTGCCACCGTCCGTTCTCGATCTCGGCGGCATGCACATACAGAAGTCCAAGCCGCTCGATGCCGAGCTGCAAAAGTTCATCGATGGTGCCGAACATGGTGTGGTCTTCATTAGTTGGGGTTCTATGCTACGCGCCGACACTTTGCCGCCCGCTAAACGTGAGGCTATCGTACGTGCTGTGAAGCAACTCAAACAACGGGTGATTTGGAAATGGGAAAACACCACCCTGGAGGACAAGCCGGATAATCTGTATATTAGCAAGTGGTTGCCACAACGTGATATACTCTGTCATCCGAATGTAAAGGCGTTCTTATCGCATGGCGGTCTTATGGGTACTTCGGAGGCGGCTTACTGTGGTGTACCAGTAGTGGTCACACCCATGTTTGCTGATCAGTTTTTGAATTCAGCGGCGTTACAATACCGTGGTATGGGTGTGGAGATGAAATATCACGATATCACTGAGAATACAGTTCTGAGCTCGATAAGAGAGGTGTTAAAGAAAGAGTAAGTGAAATGAGTGCTAGAGAGAGGGTGCTGTTTTCTATATTTTTCTTTTTGCAGATATATGGATAACGCCAAAGCGGTTTCGTCCTCCTACAAAAATCGTCCGCAGAGCGCACTCGAGACTGCCATCTGGTGGGTGGAATATGTCGGCAAAACCAAGGGTGCGCCACTCATTAAAGCTCACGCCGTGCATGTATCACGCTTCGTTTACCACTCATGGGATATTTATCTATTCCTTGTGGCCATTTTATTGATATCGGTTGTGAGCTGGACCTTTATATGCACTAGGCTGTGGTCGCGGCGTCCAAAGGCCGTTAAACAAAAGTCAAATTGAACAATGAGGTGAGGATTTCAGATGGAGAGAATTAGTTCAATAAAATTTAGATAAGAAATTTTAATTTGAGCACTTTATGTGTTCTCTCAAATACATTAGTTAACTAGTAGCTATAATTCATAACTGATTTTAATCAATTAATTCATGTAGCCATCACAATTAGCGTAATTTAGTTCAAAAGGAGCGTGAAAGAAGAGATAAAAATTTAAAAATTAATAAGTAAATCAACATAAAATCCAATTTGTTTAAATATAGTTAAATTAAAAAAGTAAATAAATAAAAATTATTCACAAAAAAATTCGCGAAAAATCATTTATTTTTACCGAAAGCACTACAAAAATTATCCCTGATTTGAGAAAAAAATGTCGTTATTTTTACATAAAGAGTCACTTTCAAATAGAGAGTTGCTATAAAACTTCGAGAAGTAACAAAAAATATGTATGGCCCTTTTTTATAAAAAAATAATAATTTACCTGTTAACTGTTATTTTATTAAAAGTTATAGTCTATATAATTAAATGATGTATGTATATATGTATGTAGAAGTATCCATACCTGTAATTAGAAAGAAATTGTATTAAAAAGTTGTTACAGAGTACACTTTCACAAATAATTCTAGTTTTGAAAGGTATATTCCATTAGTTTTGAACAATAAATGCCACAATTTTAAAACGATGAAAGACGAGGCGGCCGTATGCGGAAATGATTATAATATTGGATAGTCTAAAAAGTCTTTTCGTATTTCTAACTTTAACTTATTATATTTTATATTTATAATGAACTTTAATGAACTAAATATGTACCATTTTCATTTCGGCAGGTAACTGGCGAATGACACGCGTGATGTTTTACTCCTAGGTCTGAATCGAAGCGGGATTGTCCGCATAGATCGTGAGCTATCACACCGTTAGAATTATTCCTGTGGGGTTATGTAAAGTCTAAAGTCTATACGGTCAATTCAGCCTTGGAATAAAACATCACGCGTGCCAGTTACCAGTCGAAATGTTCGAACAAATTATCGAAAATTGGATTCAAGGGATGGACCATCTAAGACCAACATTTGAAAGAGATAATCTTCAAAAAATAAATGCCAAAGAATGTTCTTTCGAATGGTAATATACATTCTCCATTAAATTTGAAGTTTCTGTGTTTTTCTATAAAAAAAACAGGAACCTAAAAATTGATCACCCTTTACAAACTATCGAATTATGAAAGAATCGAGGCACAGCGAGTAACGAAAAACTACACAAAGAGAAGATTAATTGATTAAAAAGGCCATCCAAACTGATCTCAAAGGCTCTTTCAATCAAATACAGAAGCAGTTTTGTTTGCCAGTTAGCCCACGAACATAAAAGACGAGCTTTTGAGACCTGCTTGTTATGCCGGATGTAGAAGGTGTCATGAATTCAGATATTATAAACAGATTCGAAACAGAATTTGTATCGGTTTCGGGCGTCACGAAAACCAAGTTTTTGGAAAAAAAAAATCCAGATATTTAAAGATATTAGCTTAACAAAACGTAATTTAACACCCAAAAGTATTTATTCATTCGATAAATGTTATCTCTTAAAATCTTCCTTTAATTCGGAACTTATTAAAAACTTTAATAAGATTGCTTCCAAATATTCTCATTTGCAAATTTAATCACATTAGTAAACAGCTGCTTCGAATATTGGTTTTGCGTATGTTGGAAAAGACGAAAATCTAATCAGATTCTGTGACACCATTAAAATCAGAATTGGTTTGCAATTCTGACATCTAAGAACACCCCTGAATATGTCGTGTCTTCTCGAGACGATGTCAAGTGGCTTGGAAATAGATATAATTAAGTTCGAGTACTTTTGGTCATGAATAGAACGTTCAATACTGACTTCTAAAGCTTTTCTAGACACTGGCTTATTGCTAAACACCAATGACTTCAAATAATTCCACCAGAAATAGTCTAATGGTATTAAATCACAATTTCATGGTGACCATTTGAAGTTACGATTTCGATAATCGAAACTCCAAACTTTTCTATAATAATTCGGTTGTTGCACGTGCCGTGTGGCACGTAGCTTCTTTTTGTTAGGACCAGATGTTGTCAAGATTAACTTTTCCAATTGCGGCCAAAAACAAGTTGGCTTTCATCGATCTATACCGTTTTCCATTGACATCAACGCTGCCACCAACTTCCTTTAGTAGTAGTAGTAGTATGTAGTAGTACGATGATTCAACCAGATCAAAAACTACAACAAACTGTCCAAACTGTCAATTTAGGGGTATGTAATGGCTGTTCATGAATAATTTGCGGATTTACTTCGACCAGAATCGACAGTTGTTATTTTTAAGAAATCATATCACTCTTATTGAAAAACCCTGTACACTTTTTTCACGTATAGATTGTCAAATAAGCATACTGCCACCGCCTGGTTTAGTGTGTGCTGTGGAATATATAATTTCCTATCCAAAACTTAGAACAATCTGTAGCTCGACAATATTTTTCCTGTTATATATCGCACACTTATTACAAAAGAGTCAGAACTCAAAAAATTTCAAAATCTTAATTTTTCGATATTTCAATTCGTAATAAACTTATGGTATCTAAGTTTTCAAGAAATACCAAAAATTTAGTTAAAAAAATATATGAGGCAACGTAGGTAAGATGTAGATGTAAACAAATAAATGTCAACAAAACTTAAACAGCTGATTTTACGAGACCGCTCAGTGCGCCCGAGAGACATAAAACAATTCGAAAGTATGATATCAAAGAAAGAGAGTTTCTTTTCTCTATACAGTTTATATGATTTCAAAAGAGAATGTTAAACCGAAAGGCTTATACATACATACATATATACACATAAAGAAATTTGTAAGTTTTATACTCTCAAAACGCAGAATATCTCAAACATACAATATGAAAATATGAATTAATATAAAATTATTTGTGCATAAATTATATAAAATAACATTTATTTAGTTGTTGCAAAATGTGCAACTATGCACCCTTGGTGTCTACTTACCTGGAAAAGAAGAAGTATTGTAACGCAACTGCTATAAATATTGCACAAACATAATTATTGAACGCTGAAAAACAAATTACGAAGCATAAACGCTCCTTATTGTTTATTGAATTGTTTAATTCTGCTGGAAACCACAACTAAAATATTAAAAACAGATTTCACACCGTCTCAATGCAATTGCACAACTCGTTAAATAGAAAACATGGATTAAAATTTTAAAACATATTATGGAAATTTAATTTAAAAATAAAGATCCACAAAATGGCATTTTAATTTTTAATAAATTTAAACGTTTATTTTTTATGTTAATTTTGGCGAAATGAACATCGCGGATTCACGTGAGATACGTTTTGTTATTGTTTTATATGTTGACCGTTGCGAGCGGCGCTCATAAACCGTTTATTATTTTGATGCAAACGTTTTTTTTTCCTCTACTCTCTTTTCTAATAAGTTGAACACTGCGCTTACAGCTGATTTTGCTTGGCCACTTTGTTTTTATTATTTCATGGCGTTGTTGTTGGCGCTGCAATGCAGGAAAAAATGATAGCGAACATATGCGAATGCACAAGTGAAAAGAAAATTGCAATACATCGATTTTTCACCGCCGATTTACAAAAAAACTTATTGTTACTTTACTCCAAGCTTTTCTAAAATTTTTAAAATATTAACAACTAAAAACTATTTAGCTATCTCATTAGGTTTTTTGTGTATAAAATACTGTATTTAAAGCTGCAAAATACTTCAAGTAGCCACAACACATACACCGGTGCATCACGAAGAGCCTTCATGGCCGACGAAGCACCTAATTGATTTTTCTTTAAATTTTGCCGAAAGCTTTTTCAACGCTGATAATAACGGTTTGATCGATTAAACATTTTGTCAGTTATCATTTTACTCAAAAAGGCAGCTAACTTTTAAAAACTAAAGAATTGTTACCGCTGGAAGAAATTTTTTTGCATTATCACACAATCTCTAAGCCCATTTCCATGCACCGCTTTCCAAGCGTTTCACCTTCTATACAATAAAGATTGTTAAATTAAGCAAGTTACACTGTAATTAACGCACACTATGCCATTCTGCTTCTGCCGTAGTGCCTTCAACAAAACCTAGACGATGTGCAACCTGCAGCCCTAGCGCTCATGCTACGTACTGTGCTCACTGTTACACATATGATTTTCCTTTGCCCAACTGCACACAAAATTCAACTTTAATGTTTTATTGTTAATTTTATTTGTTTTCCACCAAATTTCAATTAACTTCACAAAACCACTTGATAAATTCCCGACTAACCAACCAACCAACGACGCTCGCAATTTTTATGCAAAACAATTCTTTCCAATTCGATTTCAGCCGGCGTACTATGGTTTGCAAAAATCAATTCTCTAGCAGCTGGCAATGCCGTTGGTAAGAGTAGAGAGTGGTGAAAATCTTGAAATGAGTGTAGCATGTTGCCGTATTTAATTTGTGTTCATTGAAACGCTGTGGTATTTTGGCAACAGAATTAAAGCAAGATTTACGTCAAGTCGACACGAAACAAAGTATTTAAATATGTACATTTCGCTAAAATATATACAAGTATGTGCATGTAAACAAGCACAAATGAATTAAATTAATTTCAAGTAATATATTTCACCACAAACATTGTTATGAACTCACCACTTGTGTGTAATAATTTCTCCAGTTGTTTTTAACAAACAAATTCGAATTTTTGAAATCATTTTCGTTTTATTTCTGTACTTAACAGAAGTTCATTTGCCCTATATAAAACGATAAATATTAACTTTTCACCGATGTGATTACTTGAAAAATTACAGAGAATTTATAAGATTGCACTCAGTGCAATGGTAAAATGATTTAAGGGAAGTAGACAGTGATCTAAAGTGAAAAGATTTAACTATTTAATAAGTAGTTACCTAAACAACATCAGCAAACATAAATAATGTATAGATATTACTAAAAAACTAATTACTAGTATTACTAACAAAGCAAAATGCTGTGGCTCCTTTGTACCGCCGGCCATTTCTTTAGAAAAAATCTAATGAAGCTTATTTAAATTAGGTCTTATAAGCAGGGTTTCGAAATTTTTAATTAAAAAATATTAGAGTAAACTTTAAAATTTTATCTTTTAATACCGATGTTGGGATTAAATTTAAACGTGTAATTTGGGAGTATTTAATTGTTTCAATATTATTTATTAATTACCTAAAATGATGTCTCTGTGCGACCTGCAAATGAAACGATCTTCCTTTGTAGTTTCGAGAATTTTATTTATTTATGGATTTAAAACCTTCGGTTGTATTTTTGTTTTTTGCAGCGTGGCTTACATATAAAGCTTGTGTAAATAATTTATTTTTACTATAATTTGTTTTTCTTTTTTGTTTAAATTCAATTACATACTTAATTTTTGACGTTCACGTTTTCCGTAAATCATTTTTTATATTTGTTTATTTTTTTAATTCATTAATTACGAACGCCCACAGAATGAAATCAAAAGATTTTGAGTTTTATTGATTGCTTTGTACTGTTTTCTTTGTATTTTCCTAAACTAGAGGAAGAAAAAGCAAAACTTTATCCCTTTTCTGCTGAATATTGGTACTTTACGCTCATAAAAATCGATTTAAAACTTTTAACGACTTGAAAATTAAATTGAATGATAAGAAAAATTAAATTTATATGTATATAATAAACAGGAAACGCTTAAATTTGCCAGAACGAAATCAAGATAAGCTTGTCTGGATCAGAGGAAAAGGTTATTGTTTAGTGTTCTGAAAGACTTTAGTTTAACCCAAAATACACAATTATTACAGTTAAGTATAGCAGTGATTCGATTATAGTCCCCATACTATGCTTTTCATCATCTGGATAAGAGCTCAAAAGTGTCCAGTAGACAATTCAAACGATTTCAGAATCGGTTCCGATCTTCAGCACCTGAAAGCGCAACATTCAATTACATTAGAAGTTTTAAATGTATTTTTCTGGGCGTAACAAACCAATAGTTAGTTGAAACGGGTTAAGATTTTGCCTTTTCTTTCTTTAGTTTGGAGTTTTTGAAGTAGTCCATGATAATGGGTATTTCCCTCATTCTCTGCCCTTTCTTCATCATCATTTCATTTCAACAATTACGCCAACATTCTAGAAATAATTGACGGGAAACGAAATAAACAGAAAGTACCGTTACACAGCCGCAAGTAATTCAAACCTATGTATTTTGATAAAAAATTTTTGGCCTTTGAAATAAGTCAACGGGTTAGTCCCGATTATTTCTACCACTAGTGTATGGATGTATGTATGTATATATAGTATGTACTAACCTCTGGTCCCTTCTGCACAATCTAACCACCTAATAATTTTTTGCTAATTAATTATGCAGATAAAATTATGCTTACAAAAATACATATGGGGTACTCACAACCCGTCGTAAAGCATCGTAAAATCGTAAAATTATAAATTTTTACACTTGTATAAAAAAATTGTTGTTGGATTTCATACAAAAATGAGTTTACACATTTACAACTCTCAATGCTATGTGTTCGAATCGTTATAACTTATAACTTTATGAGACTTGCGAAAACCCTAATACATTCATAAACAAATGGTCATTTTCAAAACACGTAATATTAAAAAAATTAAAAATATTTAAAAAAATATTCACAAAGTTCAACTTCACCTTATAATTATAAAAAATAAATAATTTCGTTCTAAACAAAACAAAAAACATAATAAAAAAAAATAAATACAAAAAAAATAAAAAAAAATTAATAAAAATAAAATAAATAAATAAATAAAATGCAATTAATCAGCTTTTTACACATTTTTGGATTGTGTATTTTTCACTTACCCGCACTTATAGCAATTATACATTTGCAAGTTCAATGTTTTCTTTTCATTTAAAATTTCGTTTATTTCCTTTTTAGTATTGTATTCTGCATTTTGTTTACTTCGTAACTATCTTTTAAACGTATAGTATATACAAGGTCTGTCGCAAAAGGAACAGGACTGTTAAAAAAACAACAAAAAATTAATATTTTTCAAAAGTTATATTTTTTTATTCAAAGTAGTTTCCTTGTGCTTCGATATAGCATTTAGCCCGGTCAATTCGCATTTCAAATGAGTGTTTAAGGTCATTTTTCGGAATGCTCTTGAGAATATCGGTCGGCGCCTTTTGGATAGCTGAAATGTCCTGAAACCAGTGTCCTTTCATGGGCAAATGAAGTTTTCCAAATGGGTAAAAATCACAGGGTGCCAGATCAGGTGAGTAGGGTGAGTGATTAATGGTTAATATGGAGTTTTTTTTATCGTGCAACAGGCGCCAGGACCCTGCCTCACGGTATTGTGGTCGAGCACGACGAATGCGTGACAAAAGACGCTTCATAACACCAAGGTAAAACACAGCATTAATCGTTTGGCCAGGTGGGACGAACTCTCGGTGTACAATACCCTCGGAAACGTAAAAACAAATCATCATTGTCTTTATTTTTGACTTCTGAAGACGACCGACTTTTGTTCGCCACAGAGGTCCTTACGACCTTCTTGGAATCGCTTAAACCACTCATGCATATTACTACGAGAGAGGCACTGATCACCATAAACTTTTTTCATCATTTGAAGTGTTTCAGTAAACGTTTTCCCAAGTTTAAAACAAAATTTAATATTCTCTCTTTGCATTTTACGACCGATGACCAAAAGCTGCTGTCACTTTTTGATCGATAACATCGAATGTAGTTATCCAATTGTCTTAAAATTTTTACGAAATGTCAACAAGGGATAAAAAATTTTTATTTCATATACCCACCAATAGGTGGCGCCACCAGAAACAGTTAAAATTAAAAAGTTCTGTTTCTTTTGCGACAGACCTTGTATGTATATAGTACATATTTCATAGTTTTTATACGTCCTGCAATTAATTCAATTAATTCAATTAATATTAATTAACTATAGGTTTAATTTTAAATAGTATCGTTTAACATTAATAATTCCGTTTACATTTTTTATTAATATTACATAGTATTAATTTAAAAATTTAAAAACATTTATCACACATCTACTTACTTAAACATTAATATTAGTTTGATTTTTATTTGCAATTTGTTTTTGTTCTATTATTTATCGTTATTTACATTTGTAAGTGTCCTGCCCAATTGATTTTCGCTTGTAGTTCTATTGCATTGTACAAGGTGCGTTCGAAAACAAACAGGACTTAAAAAACAACAAATGGTTTTTTCGGTGCAAGCCTTTTGAATGGCTCTACGTCTGCATAACGCTTTCCTATCATGGGCAAATGTATTTGTCCGAAAAGGAAGAAGTCGCACAGTGCCATATCAGGTGAATACGGGAAGTGGTTAATGGTTAAAATGTGACTTTTGGTCAAATAATCGGTCACAAACTGTCCTTCGAATGTTGGATTCTGAGCAATTTTTGGTCGTCAGTCAATTTGTGCGGAACAAACCGTGCACACACCTTTCGTAAACCCAACTGTATGGTCAAAATGCGATAAATCGATATTTTTGGGATGTTCAATTTCATGTCACTGGATGTCAAGGATGATTTCGGCTGATTTTTGATGAATTCACGCACAGTTTCGATAGAATTTTATGGCAATCATCGCCATATTCTTGTTTGATCAATTGAAACGTTTCGGTAAAAGTTTTACCAATTTTAAAACAAAATTTAATGTTGGCTCTTTGTTCGAAGCTCATTTTCGCACCGATAACACAAACATACTGACACTTAAAACTCAATGACTTCACTTCCAATCGATAGATAAAGATAGAAGATGGCGCCTGTTTACTTTGGAACACACCTTGTATTTGTTGTATTTTATTTGCTTCCCCTTTTTGTGAAGGCCCTGGGTTTGTTGAGTTCTGCGGTTGTTGCTTTCAAAACTTTTGTTAATTTCTTTTTTATAATTTTCTTTACATATTTTTTTATGTGTATTGCTGTGTTTATTTCGAAAAAATATATTCCACTCCTTTCCAAAGGCTTTTTTCGTTGCACATTATATTTGAAGCACCTTTGTGAAGTTTTCGCTGTGTTAGCTTTAAGATTTGCTCGTGTTTGTTATTATAGTATTATAATTGTTTTTGTTGTTATTTTCATTACATATACATGTTGTCATTTTATTTTTTTTTTGGTTATTTTTCATCATAAATCTCAGAGAATCTCACAACAGCGACAATATCGTGGCGATGTCTAGTGGTAGTGGTAAATGTTTGGTAGATGGTTCTGCAAAAAACTACAATAACAAAATTAATTAAAATGAATGCATTACATATTATTATAGAAACATATTATATATATTATATTTTCTTCTAAAAGGATTTTAATCCTTTGCAATAATAATGAAAAAAAAAAAACAAAATGGGAAAGCTATTAGATCAGGTTTGTTTTGAAAAAAAAAAAAAATTTGGTTGGATGAAATTGATCGGCAACGAAAGATAAAATAACGAACATTAAGGCGAAAAATAATTTACGTGCGATTTGAGGTTGGAAAAAGATATGGGAGGGGCGTGGTTGAACTTTTAAGGGTTAACCAAAGTTTATCTCGATTTCCAGCACAACTACGAGTCTATTTAAAAACGTTGTATATGAAAATTTCAATTCACCAAGTTTTTCGGTATTTTATTTTTTTATTCAGAACATTAGCATATTTGGTTAGTCCTCATTAAATCAATATCCTTAATACTCACATAAATTTCAAAATCGATTATTGTACATACCTTCAATATTCGTATTGCTGCTCTCGATATTATTTGGCAGTCGAATAGCTCGATTCTTTGTAAATTGTGACAAGCTACTAAATGCTCTAATGCATGATTGGTGATTAATAGACAATTATCTAATTCGAAGACGGGTAAACTCTCAGCTGCACAACTACCAGCCGCCAGCTGACGTATTCCATCGTCAGTGATAAGCTCACAATGCGACTAAGTCTGTGCAAATAAAATAAAAAAACAAGTAAGGAAGGGCTAAGTTCGGATGTCACCGAACATTTTGCACTCTCGCATGATAAAGTGATAATCGAGATTTCATTATCTGTCATTTACATACATATTTTTCAAATACCGTATTTGTGTAAAGGTTTATTCCGCTATCATCATTGGTTCCTAATGTGTATATTATACAGAGAAGGCATCAGATGGAATTCAAAATAGCGTTATATTGGAAGAAGGCGTGGTTGTGAACCGATTTCACCGCGAAAATATTATATACCGAATTTCATTGAAATCGGTGGAGTAGTTCCTGAGATATGGTTTTTGGTCCAAAAGTGGGCGACGCCACTCTCATTTTCAATTTTTAAAAAGAAGACTGGGTGCAACTTCCTTCTGCCATATCTTCCGTAAAATTTAGTGTTTCTGACGTTTTTTGTTAGTCGGTTAACGCACTTTTAGTGATTTTCAACATAACCTTTGTATGGGAGGTGGGCGTGGTTATTATCCGATTTCTTCCATTTTTCAACTGTATATGGAAATGCCTGAAGGAAACGACTCTATAGAGTTTGGTTGACATAGCTATAGTAGTTTCCGAGATGTGTACAAAAAACTTAGTAGAGGGCGGGGCCACGCCCACTTTTCCAAAAAAATTACGTCCAAATATTACCCTCTCTAATGCCATTTTGTGGGCGTGGCAGTGGGCTGATTTTGCCCAACTTCGAACTTAACCTTCTTATGAAATCAAGATATATGTACGTGTAGCAAGTTTCATCATGATATCTCAATTTTTACTCAAGTTACAGCTTGCACGGACGGACGGACGGACAGACAGACATCCGGATTTCAACTCTACTCGTCACCCTGATCACTTTGGTATATATAACCCTATATCTGACTCTTTTAGTTTTAGGACTTACAAACAACCGTTATGTCAAAAAAACTATAATACTCTCCTTAGCAACTTTGTTGCGAGAGTATAAAAATTAGCACTAAACATACCATAACGGGTCAAATGACCCATTTTGAACTTTTGCATTGAAAATGCGCGTATAATTTTATTGCGATTGCACATTTGACTTCATGACTTTTTCTAAGTAATTAATGTACAGTTATAAAAATATTTTTGTTTTGTTTTTTTTTTTTTTGTTTGTTCTGAGTAATCCTTGTTGTATACCGATATCTACCACAACGGGTCATTTGACCCGGAGAGAATTTTTCTGTGTTATGAGATTATCGAGTCATATTTGTAGTCAGTAAGTTGCACATTCTTCCAAAGACTGTTGTGTAAAGTAGTTCAACGAAAATAGCTCAGAATAATTTCAAGAAAATATCAAATTTTAGATTGAAAATAGATTTTTAGTGTAAGTAAAAGTGGCAAAAATTTAAAGTATTTGTAAGTACCTAGCTTATATTTTATTTTGATAGCTATAGTAATACAGATCATTTTTTACCCAGAAAAATGTCGAAGCAAACAAGACAGTACAAGTTCTTAGAAGATATAAATAATATTGGCGAAGAGTTGTCAGAAATTAGTGAAGATGAATTTTCTGAAAATGGAGATACATATATTGGTTGCAAATAAAAATGAGTTTGATTCTACAGATACTGACGATGAAGAGGAAAATATTGTGAATGTATGTAGTGGCCGAAAAAGAATAAGATTACTCTCAAGTTCGGAAGAAAGTGAAGTAGAAATAAATGAACAAAATATTGCAGTTGATGGATCTGTTTGGGAAGAAATACAAATAGGTGGCACACCTGGAAGCCCACCACTTCATAACATTTTCAGGCAAAAAGTAGGCCCAACAGGATATGCAAAACGCCATATAATGAGAGGTAAAGTTAGTACTGCATTTTCATTGATAATTGACCACCGTATTATGAACCATATAAGAACATGCACAATAGAAGAAGCAAAGAGAGTGTTTGGTTCCGATTGGAGTTTATCTAAAAAAAAAAATTAGGTGCATTTAGCTGCATATGGAGCAAATAATTTGAATATTTCCTTTTTGTGGAATAACATATGGGGGCCTAAATTTTTTTCTGAAACTATGAGCAGAAATAATTTTACCGAAATTCTTAGATTTATTCGTTTTAATAAAAAAGTCAGCGGATCCAACGTTTGAAAACAGATAAATTCGCTTTGGTATTTGCAATTTGGGATATTTTCATTGAGAACAGCCAAAACTGTTACAAACCGGGTGAAAATATTACTATAGACGAACAGCTATTTCCGACTAAAGTGCGATGTAGATTTACGCAATACATGCCTAAGAAGCCGGATAAATTTGGAATCAAATTTTGGTTAGCATCGGACGTCGATAGCAAATACGTCATAAATGCAACAACAAAAACAAGAAAAAATACGAAAGGATCGTTGCTAAGTCTACTACAGATGCTTATAAACGTATGAGATGTCAAATAGGATACTGTAAAGAAAATAAAACCAACAAAATTTGCTCTAAAAGTAAAACATATGTTTGCGGAAAATGTACAATGGAAACACTTATATGTAAAAAATGCGTTAAACTATGAATTAAAAATTTTAATTTTTTGCTTTTATAATAGAAATGCACAACATACTATTTTTTTTAATTATAACAAATTTTCTTTATATTTTTATTTCCTTCCTAACATCCATATTGCATACATTCAAGCATGAAACATACAGTCGGGTCATTTGACCCGGTATGGTAGAAATAGGTATATATTAAGGCTTGGTATGATTAGTGTTAAAAATAAACTCTGCATAAATACTTACATATATGAAAATTAATAAACCTTAACTTCAGAAAAGCTTAAACAAAGAACGACTGACTTCAGTCGAAGAACAATAAATACAACTGCCGCTTGAAAGCGCAAAGAATGCGAAAATTGTATTAAATCACCCACTTGTGTAGAATTCCTAAAGTATGTTCAAAACCACCCTCAATATCAATTTACAGCGCCGCCAGATGCCCCAAGACACAACTTCTAGACATAAGAGTAAAGTAAGCTTTCTGGCCGGATTAATTCAGACAGACGAAATAAAAATAAAACAACAAGAAAAATGTTGGTTATGCAAAAAAAATCACACGCCAATGACCGAAACGAGTTTGTTAAGAGCAAAGAAACAGGACAAAGGAACTCGCATAGAACTGCAAATAATCTTCTGCGTACATACTTTACTACTTATGTTCGTTGTTATACTTACATATGTAAATATTTACTTGAAACCAGAAATAATAAAAACCATGAAACAAAAATTGACTTTGGAAGTGGATATAATCCAAAACCGAAGGCTCTAACGTTGCAAAAACGATAGTTTATTGACGTGAATATATAATGGCAAATAAATATAGACAACAAAACAAAGCATCTTTCAATAAAAAAAAAGTATTTCGGAAAGTTTTTAAATTGCTTTGTCCTTCAAGACCTCCATGATTCGCTGAACTTGTTAATAGATAAACTTTGGTATTGCTTAGCTTTTATAAATATGGATCTAAGCTCCTTCTAAGAAGTCTAAGTATGGTAGAAATTTTACGGGTTCAGGACAGTCTATCATATACGCGTACCACTGCAGCTGTCCCCCTAAAGGCGATCACCAACAGGCGCAACTGTCCCTGGTGGACAAACTCCAAGATTGTAGGAAAAAGGTACGTAAGAATATAAATGCAGAGGAATATTGGCAACAACTCCAAGACATGCGCTATGGGTTACACCTCAGCAGGTTTATATATATGTATGTATAGTCAACCTCCCAAGGGACAAATTCAGGCTACTTGTCGCATTCTACACCGGCCACTGCAAGCTGATGAAGCACTTATACAACATGGGCTAACTTTTTGCGCAAATTTCCGGTTCTGCGACGGGGAGTCTGAAACTCCAGAACACCTGCTAATTGACTGCATAGCAGTTTTCAGAGACAGGTTAAAGGCCTTGGAATCCATGTTTCCAAATGGGATTACATCGCTTCACTAACACCCAGCAGTAAATTGGACTTTATCAATAAACTGGGGGTAGGTGAGTCTTTATGATTTAGGAAAGGGCATAATAGACCTAAGCTTAAATGCTTTATCACGTATTCTAAAAAATTCTGCTGATATACAAGGTGAGTTCTAAAGTAAACAGGAGTCGCACGGTGAAATATCCGATGAATACGGAGAGTGGTTAATGATTAAAATGTGATTTTTGGTCAAATAATCGGTCACAAGCGACGATCGATGTGACGGCGCATTATTGTGCAACAAACGCCAACTTTCATTTTCGCGATACGGCGCACCAAACGCTTCAACACTCCACAGCCGCGTCAACGTTTTGGCCGGGTGGAACAAATTCTTTGTGGAAAATACCCTTAGAATCATAAAAATATATCAGCATTGTCTTTACTTTTGACTTCTCCGTGCGCAATTTTTTGGGTTTCGGCTCGTCCGCTGCCTTCCATTCAGCACTCTGGCGTTTCGTTTCGGGATCATATTGGAAACACCACCAGTCACAATATTGTTAAGGAAGTTTTTGCCCTTTTTGACCTCTTTAATGATGTCCTTCGAATGTTGGAATCTAAGCAATTTTTGGTCGTCAGTCAATTTGTGCGCAACAAACCGTGCACACACCTTTCGTAAGCCCAAATTGACTGACGACCAAAAATGTGATAAATCGATGTTTTGGAGATGTTCAATTCCATGTCCATGAATTTCAATGATGAATTCGGCTGAATTTTGATGAATTTACGCACAGTTTCGATGGAATTTCCGGTGATCACGGATTTTGATTGGCCCACATGTTGATCGTCATTTATGTTCTCACGACCACTTTGAAAACGTTGAAACCACTCGTGCACTCTGCTACGGGATAGGCAATCATCGCCATAAACTTGTTTCATCAACTGAAACGTTTCGGTAAAAGTTTTACCAATTTTAAAACAAAATTTAATGTCGACTCTTTGTTCGAAGCTTATTTTCGCACCGATAACACAAACATACTGACACTTAAAACGCAATAACTTCACTTCCAATAAATGAAATGTCATGAAATTCTCACTGGGGCGCTAGATTCAAAAAGTCCTGTTTACTTTGGAAAGGACCTTGTACTTTTGCTGCAAACAAAAGTCTCATGGAAATGTTGAATTTATATCAAAACTTTAGATTTGGTCTCAAAATTTAGAGCATGACCAATCAAAGACGACGTTTCGAAGTGATTGAAAGTTGTCAGTTAATATAGCAAACAAAACAGTTTTCTGGAACAATAAAACCAATTCTATACCTGAATAAACATCAGAATTTGTTTCGTAAGCTTAAAACGTATAAACGTATAAACTTGAGATTCCTATATACATATGTATGTATGTTGAAAATTATCGGAGAATCTGAATTTACTATATAGCTGAAAATTGGAGGATGGAGTCATGTGTAGAAGTTCACGCAAGTGAGGAAAGTTGTTTGATCGCCATTCACTTGGGAGTGGCCAGAAACGATTCTTTTACACATGGCTCAAGCAGCTCACGGCTTCCGGCCTTTGACCAAGTATCCTCTGGGTAGCCTAAAAATATCCGTTTGAAGGCGAGCTAAAGTGAGAAGGCGAAATATCCCCCACATAGGGTTGTGCGCTGGGTTTGCGACCCGCCACGTAAAAAAACACCCCCAATGAAAGGAAGCAACAAGCCTCGGATGAGAGACCCCCTTTTGATGACGACCATGGCAAACGAAATAAGGATTACGATTTAAGGGCATGCACCTGGAATGTCCGGTACCTTAATTGGGAAGATGCCACTGCCCAGGTGGTTGATATCCTCGTGAAAACAAAGGCTGACATCACCGCCGTCCAAGAAATGCGATGGACGGGACAAGGACAGGAACGTGTAGGTCCTTGGGGCATTTACTACAGTGGCCATATAAAGGAGCGCAAGTTTGGTGTGGGATTCGTGGTGGGAGAGAGACTCCGTCGCCGAGTACTATCACTCACTCCGGTGAATGAATGTCTAGCCACAATCCTCATCAAAACGAGGTTTTTCAACATATCGCTGATTTGCGCCCACGCCCCGACGGAAGAAAAGGACGATGTGACCAAAGATGCCTTCTATGAGCGCTTGGAGCGCGCCTATGAGGGCTGCCCCCGCCACGATGTCAAAATCGTGCTTGGCGACTTTAACGCCAGGGTGGGCAAAGAAGGTATATTTGGCACGGCGGTCGGTAAATTCAGCCTCCACGACGAAACATCCCCAAATGGGTTGAGGCTGATCGACTTCGCCGGGGCCCGAAATATAGTTATCTCTGGTACTAGATTCCAGCACAAGAAAATACATCAAGCTACCTGGCTGTCTCCGGATCGAAAAGCCAACAACCAGATCGATCATGTTGTGATAGACGGAAGACACGTCTTCAGTGTTCTAGACGTGCGTACGCTCCGAGGTCCTAACATCGACTTGGACGACCTTCTTGTTGCAGCCAAGATTCGCACCCGCCTCTCGCGCAGCAAAAAACGCACGTCAACAAACACAAGAAAGGTTCGACGTCGAAAAGCTGCAATCACAACAGACAGCCGAACGATTTTCTACTCGGCTTGCACTCCTGCTCTCTGAGAGCACTCGTCAACAACTCGGCATAAGGGAACTGTGGGACGGCATTTCAAATTCCTTATGTACAGCTGCTTCCGAAACCAATGGTCTTCGGAAAATGCAAAAGAACAGCTGGTACGACGAGGAGTGCCGTGTCGCAGCGGAGAAAAAACAGACTGCCTACCTCGCAACGTTATGATCGACCACAACACGTGCGGGATGGGATAGATACCGAGAGTTGAAGAGGGAAGCGACACGCATTTGCCGACAGAAAAAGAAAGAGGTCGAAATGCATGAGTACGAAGAGCTTGATAAGCTGGCCTACAGGGGTAATGCTCGAAAATTCTACGAAAAAATGCGGCGGCTTACAGAAGGTTTCAAGACCGGAGCATACTCTTGTAGAACCCCCAAAGGTGATCTAGTCACTGATGCCCAGAGCATACTTAAATTATGAAGGGAACACTTCTCCAGCCTGCTGAATGGCAGTGAACGCACAACACCAGGAGAAGGAGAACCCGATTCCCCAATCGATGACGATGGAGTAGACGTCCCATTACCCGACCATGAAGAAGTTCGAAAAGCAATTGCCCGCCTGAAGAACAGCAAAGCGGCAGGGGCCGACGGATTGCGGGCCGAGCTATTCAAACACGGCGGCCTAGAACTGATAAGGTGCATGCATCAGCTTCTTTGTAAAATATGGTCGGACGAAAGCATGCCCAACGATTGGAATTTAAGTGTGCTATGCCCAATCCATAAGAAAGGTGACCCCACAATCTGCGCCAACTACCGTGGGATTAGCCTCCTCAACATCGCATATAAGGTTCTATCGAGCGTATTGTGTGAAAGATTAAAGCCCACCGTCAACAAACTGATTTCACCTTATCAGTGTGGCTTCAGACCTGGAAAATCAACAACCGACCAGATATTCACCATGCGCCAAATCTTGGAAAAGACCCGTGAAAGAAGAATCCACACACACACCACCTCTTCGTCGATTTCAAATCTGCTTTCGACAGCACGAAAAGGAGCTGCCTTTATGCCGCGATGTCTGAATTTGGTATTCCCGCAAAACTGATACGGCTGTGTAAGCTGACGTTGAGCAACACCAAAAGTTCCGTCAGAATCGGGAAAGACCTCTCCGAGCCGTTCGATACCAAACGAGGTTTCAGACAAGGCGATTCCCTATCGTGTGACTTTTTCAACCTGCTTCTGGAGAAAATAGTTCGAGCTGCAGAGCTTAATAGAGAAGGTACCATCTTTTATAAGAGTGTACAGCTGCTGGCGTGATATTGATATCATCGCCCTCAACACCCGCGCCGTTAGTTCTGCTTTCTCCAGACTGGACAGGGAAGCAAAGCACGTCACTTGGCAGTCATAACTTTGAAGTTGTAGATAGTTGCGTATATTTGGGAACCAGCATAAACACCACCAACAATGTCAGCCTAGAAATCCAACGCAGGATAACTTTTTCCAACAGGTGCTATTTCAGACTGAGTAGGCAACTGAAAAGTAAAATCCTCTCTTGACTAACAAAAACAAAACTCTATAAGTCGCTCATAATTCCCGTCCTGCTATATGATGCAGAGGCTTGGACGATGACATCAACTGATGAGTCGACGTTGAGAATTTTCGAGAGAAAAGTTCTGCGAAAGATTTATGGTCCTTTGCGCATTGGCCACGGCGAATATCGCATTCGATGGAACGATGATCTGTACGAGATATACGACGACATTGACATACATTTCTTCCATCTGGTCTTTAACACATTGCTATTAGAGCGCCTTTATCCATTGACCATTCAATCTATTCCGGATCTGAGCGATATTCCGAACCACTGATCGGTAGTATACTTCCTATATATTATGTGATTTTAGATAAATATAGAGTTTCGGAATAACCATAAGTGATAGCTAATCTAAAGTATATATTTAATATAATATTGGTTCTTGTATATCCTCGGGAGTTACATTAAAGCTCAGGGTCTTATACGAATGTATTTAATGATGCAATCTGCCTCATCTCAATTTACTTCAAAAGAAGTATTTCTACTTCTTCGATCTCCCTCAGAGAGCCTTTGTTTGTGTGTATATACATACATACATATGTATATGTATATGGGTGCACCGCACGACTCGTCGGCAGAGTCTAAAAATAAGGAAACTCAAAACTATATTTCATAAAAATAAATCAGCACATTTTTTAACGAAAGCGATACAAAAAGTGATTACACAAAAACACAGAAATCTTAAAAACAAAATCACAAAACGCGAGGAAATTAAGCGAAAAGTCCAAAACAAAGACGAAAAAAACGAAACAAAATTGAAATTTTGGTGGTGAAACACGGACAACAAATGTTGCCGACGAAGTAATTTCTGCTTTTCATTGCAATTTTTTATTTGTTTTTTTGCTTCGCTTCTCATGCAAAAACTTAGTCAAAACAATAACGAAACATAATAAAAATAATGAAAAAGGTTAATGATAACGTAAAAGTGAAAACAAAAACTGAATTATGAACTCAAGTTCAATGATCCGATTAGCGACAAAGCCAACAATAACAAAAACAAAATAAGAGAGGAAATTATAACAATAAAAATAAACAGCATGAAGGTAAAACCTTACGAACACGGTGGTGGCCGAGGCTCCACGGTGGGCAGACCGGGAATGGACAGATATGCCACAGCCATCTTTCCGTGTGTCAACGAAGGGTTGCACTGGTGGTAGCGCGCCGTGTTGTTGTCGACCAAGACATTGCATTGACCGCGTGCCATTGGAAGTGACGGCGGCAGCGCCAGACACCCACGAATTGAGATGCATCGATGAAATGGACGGACAACGTCCGGTGTGTTTTACGTGGGCACCTGCTGACGACAGCCTTACTCCACGGCGCTCAAAAGCACAGCGGATCAAATCAATGCGTTGATCAGCGCCCTGAGAATGCAAAGCATTTTCAGTACCAATTGGCAGTGTGGAATGGACACACTAACCACCTTGGAAGGGTTCGAGGCCCATCTAAAACCTCTGCCGTGCTTTGGGTCCGGCACCCGGTTGCAATGCAACTCCACATTCAACTGACAAAGTCAGTTCTTCCCGCGATTTGGGTTTCAACCACAACCACCACGATACTCCCCGAGGGGCCAGTCCGCACGAGCAGGTTGGAGCGAACTCCAAGGGCTCCTGCTCCCCGTGGTACCAGAATTAAGTCTCCGGTCAGACCTCGTAGCCGAAACTACTACCAGTTGAGCTTCCATACGGCTCTGGACTGGTGGCCAGGGGTTGGACCCCATACACACATCCCTAACACACCCCAATCATACAGAAACTAACCCTAACTTCCAGCTAACCGTCTTCGCCGCTTAAATAATTCACGCGCAAACGACCCTAACTGTTCGGTATTCCGACTAGTGGAGATCACACCACTAACATCTAATCGTCCATCAGTCCAGCTAATCCCCATACCACCCAAATCCCTAATGTCCGAGTACATCGGGCACTCCGCAATCAAATGCGACCAATTTTCTAACCCCGCCCCACAAAAACACCCCGACGTATCCGAAAGGTGCCTCTGATGCAAAAATGCATTCAGAGGCCCATGCCCCGTAAGCAGGAAACCCAGACTCAGACAAAATCTGAAGTCTGGGTTATCCACAACGAACCCCACGTCCCGAATGTACTCGTACGTCACTCGGCCGTTAGGACTATTGTCCCAACGTTCTTGCCACCTACACCTAACCCTATCATCTAGGAGCCTCTTGCTCCCTAGATATCCCTCCCTTTCCACATCATCGTCAGAAATCCAGTCATTCCGCAGCAATGACACACTCAAGCCCTTTCTTAACCTGAATGCAACAGCACGCTGTATGACAATCAGGTCAAGAGGGGGTGCACCTAACAAAACCTGCATCGCATCCGTAGAGACGGTGCGACATACAGGCAAACATGAAAGCATCATGCAACGCTGGATTGAGAGGAGTTTTTGAGACCCCCAGACAGTCGTGGCTGTCTCCCACCATACAGGGGCTCCATAAGTGGCACAGGCCACAAACAAGCCACGATATATGGTGCGGACAGCACGACGTCCGAGACCCCAATCGCTCCTCAAAATCCGTCGTATTTTGCCTACAGTTGCCTGCAGTCGCTCCTTTACACTCGCCAAGTGTGGAGTAAAACACATCCTTTCACTCATGGTCAGTCCCAGATATTTGACTTGCGTCACATATCTGATGCTGACCCCGTTCACATGGACAATCGGTGGACGACCCGATGACAATCTACCTTTCAGCAGCATTGCCACCGTTTTGTCCATCGATATGTCGACCCCACACCTAAACCCCAAGAAATGGACGGACACGCGGCCACAGATGTACACGAACGTACAAATTTATATACTTCCCGTAGTCAAGTAGCATGTTTGTTTGCACACGTCGCCGACCACCCGTGGACAGTGGAAAGCGGAAAGCGTTGTCAGCAGGCCACTACGCCAATGCTACACGAAAGACGAGCAACATAAATGCGAATGCCACAAGTTGGAAAGTAAGAACGTAAACAAAGTAGGCGAGGATAAAAATAAAAACAAAAAACTATAAATGTGAGTATGTCAACACTTGCCACATGCGGCATAAACGTGCCCGGCGACCCGGCTTGTTTTTATGTAGAAGTAGAGTGCTTGCATGCAATTTCGGGCAATACGAGTATATTCATATGTATGTACATATATATAGATACAGTCAAGTTCCTAATAAAACTACAAATTTTTAGTAAAATATAAATCTCAGGGTTGTTATAAGAATAATAAGAATGTAATCATATGCTATACAATCGATGTCGTTAGCCATCTCCAAAATGCCTTGGCGACGTGGATATTCGGCTTGCCGTTAATTTTACTGATTGGTCAGGTTTTTAAAAAAAAAATTTGCTTTTAGGTATGTGGTAATGATAGATCCATCTTTTATCACCAGTCACAATTCGTTCGAAAATCAACTTCTTTTTGTAGCGTTCAAGCAACATTTCTGACACGCAACATCATCTATCACCATTTTGACTCTTCAATGGCACCAATTACACGGCTGTTTTTCAACGTTTTAAAATGGCTGCCTGAGTGACTCCCAAAGACTCTGCGAACTCTTCTTGTAATTGACGACAATCTCCATTGAGTAGTGCTTCCAGTTCCTTATTTTCCAACTTCTTTGGCCACTTAGGAAGTTCATTGTCTTCCAAGACAAAATCACCACTTTTCAATCGTGCAAACCATTTTGGCACGTTCATTTGGCTTGAGCATGTTCTCCATAAACTTACACCAAAATAGACGCAGAAGGACAATATCTTTCCAACGCATGTTTGGATTATTGAAACAATGGAGAAACAATCTGAATACGCCATCTCTTGGCAAACCATACCAATATATTATAGTAGTTCCACGTCGGACTAGATTTTATAGTAAAAGAAAAATTTGTTTCCGTTTGAACACGGCGCTTTGATAAATTAATCCATAAGGAATCCTGCAGTCTTGTGATTTCTGAGACGCGATATGAAAAAATATATTTCTAACATTGATTACCCATTCAAGATGCTACCTCACTTTCAGATCTTGTAGAAATACCCGCGAAGCAATGTATAAATTTAAAAGAATATTCCTTTTCGATTTTCTGAATGAATTAATTCGTGCAACCCATGGATTGCATTAAAACGACTGACCCCGAGATATTAGTTTTAAGGATAGAAGCAGACTTATAGCGGGATTCTGTAACCAGTCTCTAGTCTCTATTTGAGACATTTTGAGGTAAAGTCTCAATTTGTGACCAGTTACTATTCACTAAACAGTCTCTAGCGTTAGTCTCAAAATATTGCCTCAAATTTGAGACCTGATAGTTAGCAGGTCACAAAACTAAAAAGAACTCTTGTCTGCCATTTTGAATGTACTGAATAGAGATCATCATAGATATTAATCTACTGTCGTTTTTTTAAATTTGGTAAGCAACTCAAACACGAAAAGGTTAAAAATAAATCAATTTTACATAAATTTCGTAAATATTAGGAAGCAAAGTCAACTTATATTTTTATTTTTATTGATAATTATGTTTTTTGGCTATGTTACAGAAAATTTAATATTCGTTATCGACATATTTATTTTCATTCAAGTGTAAAAACTTCTCTGAATAATGAAACGTAATAGATTTTGTGACTGTCACTTACAGAATAGCAAAATCGTCTCAAGTCTCAAAAATTGTCTCTAACTTAAAATCTCAAATTTAGAGACTTGAGACTGTCTCAAGTTACGGAATCGCACGGTAAGAGTGGGTAGAAGATTTCTGAATCTTTCTTATCTCTATTGGCGAAATTGTCAGAAAGATTGTATGATTTCATATATCAACCCTTGTTTATTGCGGGTCAAGATGAAGCACCTTGGTTCTTATATTTTCTGAACAAAAATAAATTGTAATAGATTGTTAGATAATAGTCAAATAGTTACGCTTGATTTGTCAGGGTACCCAGGATATCTATAGGCTTCCAACAGCTGTCTCAAAAGAAGCCGACCAAAGAATTTGAGTCACAGGAGTCGGCGGAATCAGCATACACTACATTAATGCTGAGACAATAAAGGTAGTTTGGATATTCCTGTACTGATTGAACTGCAAAATTCATACTGAGACAAATAGATTCATATTTAAATATTTTATAGTAAAATTTAGTTATTTGGGATATTCCCCTACTTAATATTTGATTATAATAATAACTTGTAAACATAACATAAAATGTCCAAATTCAATACAAGGTGCGTTCCAAAGTAAACAGGACTTAAAAAAAACAGAACAAATGGTTTTTTCGGCAAAATCAATTTATTTTAATAGTCCCCTTCAGCTTCAATACAGCTTTTTTCACGGTCCAAAAGCACGTCGAACGAGTGTTTTAACTCGTTGGCCGGTATGGCCGCCAGTATGCCGGTGCAAGCATTTTGAATGGCCTCTACGTTTGCATAACGCTTTCCTTTCATGGGCAAATGCATTGTTCCGAAAAGGAAGAAGTCGCACTGTGCCATATCAGGTGAATATGGGGAGTGGTTAGTGGTTGAAATGTGATTTTTGGTTAAATAATCGTCCGTCGAATGTTAAATTCTGAGCAATTTTTGGTCGTCAGTCAATTTGTGCGGAACAAACCACACACACACCTTTCGCAAGCCCAAATATTCGGCCAAAATGCGATAAATCGATGTTTTGGAGATGTTCAATTCCATTTCCATGAATTTCAATGATGATTTCGGTTGATTTTTGATGAATTCACGCACAGTTTCGATGGAATTTCCGGTGATCACGGATTTTGATTGGTCCACTTGTTGATCGTCATTTATGTCCTCACGACCACTTTGAAAACATTGAAACCACTCGTGCACTCTGCTACGGGATAGGCAATTATCGCCATAAACTTGTTCCATCAATTGAAACGTTTTGGTAAAAGTTTTACCAATCTTAAAACAAAATTTAATGTAGGCTCTTTGTTCGAAGCTCATTTTCACACCGATAACAGAGACATACTGACACTTAAAACGCAATAACTTCACTTCCAATCAATGAAATGTCATGAAATTCTCACTGGACAATCGATAAAAGTAGCAGATTCTAACGCCACCACCAGTTGACATATACTAGATGGCGCCACCCGGGGAGGCGCTAGATTAAAAAAGTCCTGTTTACTTCTGAAAGCACCTTGTATTTAACATTTATTGCACATATTGTCGCACAAGAAGTCGGCGCGCACTATTTATATGCCCACCACTGTATGCATACTCGAAGCCTTGTAGGTACTGTGCCTATTTGTATGTGTGTGTGCGTGATCGACCCTGCCTACCATGAGCGGGTAAGAAACCAGTGAATCAGTAGGTAGTAAAGTGGGAAAACACGTGAGAAGATTGCCAAAGGTCGCGTGAAGATTCTACCCAGTTTTCCCCTCACACGTACGTACATATACATGTGATCATACATCTCTGTTGCGCTCATTCAGCAGTGTCATAGAAAAAAGTATATCTGTCCTGCTCTAATATCCCAATCGACGGCTGATGCAGGGTTGCATTTTTCGATTCCTACTTTAAAAATTTCTTAAAATTTCAAACAAAATTTTTTATTTTTTAAATTATTAATTTTATTATTTTTAATACAAACAATACACAATATATTTAATTAAAAATAATAATTATCATTTAAAAAAGATTATAAAAGACAAATACCTGAAATAAAATAAATTAAATATTAATTAATTATTAAGCAGTTTAAGATAAAAAAAAAACTACGTTTTTGCCAAAATGTTACAATTAAGCGAAAAAACATCAAGATAAGGAAAAAATTTAAAAGGTTATAAAAAAAACTGACACATACGAACGCCAAACGCTTTGAGGGTTTTACTTACCTACCTAGTACCATCACCCTGACTTGAAATTTCTCCCCCCCTAATCCCAAAAAAGTTCCACAGTGTTATTTGCAAATTATTAAAAAAAATCACATAAAAATCATTCACTTACCTTCTTGTTGTACGAGCCTCCTTTACGATGGTACGATCACGAATGACATGCGTCTTTCAATCGTTTTTTTATTACCCTTTTTGGGATTTTTTTTTTTGGCGCTATTGACAATTATGTTTTCTCCTTCGCTCTCATTCAAATAAATCAAGAAATGAAAGAAACTTTTTTTCATCGCATTTAGGTGAACAAAAAATAACCCGAAAATGTGCGTTGGTGTTAGTGCATTGAGAAAAAATGTGTAGTTTTATTGAAATATTTGACACAAGTGGGTAGCCGTGGCTGGCAGGGGAGATAACCCGCAACGTTGCACAGCGCTGCTGATCGAAAAGTTGCTATAAAAATTATTTAATTATCGATGAGGATGGGGCAAAAGAAAAACACGCACTAATATTCTCATGTCAGATTACGGTGCAGAGTGTGGCATAAAACGAGAAATGAACGCAAATCGGCGAGCGTGAATGATAAAATATTTATACATACATATGCGGATATTTTAATTGGCAAGATCAACACATGCAAATGGGAGGCAAAACTGTAGAGATCTCAATCACAGCAGTTCTGAATAGTTTTTTTTATACCGAACAGCGTATATTAATCTTTCCACAACCTGAAATTTTGCACACGTCCTTTTACCACCAAGGAGCTGCTCATTTGTCGGAAGCGCCGATATCGGACCACTATGGCATAAAACGGTCCGATCGATCTCAGATACTTGTATGGAAAACTTTTATATTTGATAAGGTATCTTCTTAGGTATAAATAATTACATCGCTACAGTAACACATTTTTAAAAGACATTTTAAAGATTTTTTATACCACTTCATGCTATAAAAAGTATACCTTTGAAAGATACATATTATAACGTCGGTACAGCCAAAGTTACATTTTTTTTCTTTTACTGAAGTCAAAAGTTAATTACGTCACATCTTGAAGAGGGGGGGGGTATCATTCAGAAGTGACATTGTGTGACAAGGGGCAGGGGGGGTCAAAAGCTTTGTAACATCACATTTCAAAATTTGTGATGTACAAACAGATATTATTAAATCTCCAAGCAACACAAACAAGTTCCATATGATAGTTATTGCCCTAGTGTCGATTCATACTTATTTAAAAGATCGTGTAGCATACTTATGTGGCCTATATTTTTCTTCATATAAAGCCACCAATCAACACAAACAATCACATAAGAGCTGTTACCTATCGCGAAAACTCGTCCTCAAAGAATTGCCCGAGAGATTCTCTGTTTAATGAATGATGACGATGTTTTATGGATGGAAGAAGACGATGTTGATACGAAAGATGTTCCTGACATTCAAATTCAGAACGAAAATGAAGTGCCTGATTTACCAGTAATAAATGGTATAAAGGAGTGGGAAAAAAGTTCATGGACACAAGATGATTAAGTTTTGTATTTTTAATTAGCTTAATTAAGTATCTATTATTTATTGACTAGTCATTCGTTGTCTCTGTACTTTAAAGTTAACTAAGTGTTGATTTTAGAGCACCCGTCCACGCTTCACTGTGGCTGATACATAGATAATACTACTACCACCATCTATATGATTTCTATTAGTTGGATTATAACTTGTGTTAGTTTACAAAAAAAATGGATCATAAAGCGTTTCGTGTGTAAATAAAGCATTGCTTTTTTGGGGAAAATGCTGTTGAATTTGGGCTCAGGGAAATCCACCGCTGAAAAGATATTTGCTAAGCCGGAAACAGGCGAAATGAGCAAAGTAGGTGCCTCGCAATCTAACAAAAACAACGAATAACTGATCCTGAGAAGTATTTAAGTGCTCTCTTATCGGAATAAAGCCGAAATTTTTCGTCAGTGATAGAGACATAGCTCCATCATTTCCCACTGGAGTCCCATCGACAGTCATTCTAGTGGACTGCACATGATGAACCGGTCCTCGGGCGTGGAAAAACAAAAAAGTCGACTGGAAAAGTTATGACATGAGTCTTTTGGGATGTACTTGGTATAATACATACTCAACGACTGATTACTGAGCCAGTTATAATCTGTTTCACTTTCAAAATGTGACAACTTGTGACAAGGACGTGGGGAGGGGTTAAAAAGTCCTTAAATTCGTGTGACGTAATTTATGGATGGCTCCTTATAGAATACTAATGAACAGCAATTTTTTTAGTTTTTTAATCAAAAAAATTTTTATGAGCCAATAGTGAAAAAAGAGGAGTGAAAAAAGAGGATATTTGACTTTTTGGATCGCGGCCAGAAAGAGAGAGTTGTATTTATATTACTATATTTATGCGGTTTACCAAGATATAGCGTAACTTGATAATCATTCCATAATTCCATTGTTACGAACATGCTTTAAAAGCTTATGTCACATCTAAAACCGACTGAAACTATTAATGGAGAAGGCTAGCGACAACTACTTAACAAACTGAAGTGCGCAATTGCCGAAAAGTGCCGACATTTTGCAACATGGCAACGCTTGATCTCATGTTGCAAGTTCGGTTGAAAACTATTTGGAAAACATAGGAAATTTTGCCTTACCCGCCTTATAACCCACACCTTCCCTTATAACCTAGACCTTGTTCTGGTCATTGTAGAACGCTCTCACTGGAGTACAGTTCACATCAGAACAGGTTATCAAAAATTAGCTTGATTTATTCTTGGCCCTCAAGCCGCCAGTAAGATAGTAAGGTGTTAAAGCTTACGATTGCCAATACTTTGTAATAATTTTGCTTTCAATATTAGATTTGCTGCTTTGCATGGGGCTAACTAGAGTAATACCTGACTTCGGTATCAATAACCAATACGGCGTTATATACATACTTACGTATTATGGAGGACAATTTAGTAGCCATCTACTTTATTACAGAAATTCTAAATATGAAGAGCTATTGAGGTTCTGTAGTCAATGTGTTCCCTCCAGAGGGGTACCATAGATGATCTAATGACTGACGCTTACACCGCCCTCATCATACAAGGTGTTTTCCAAAGTAAACAGGACTTTTGGAATCTAGCGTCGAGTGGTGCGTTAGAATCTGCTATCTTTATCGATTGTCTAGTGATTTCATGACATTTCATTGATTGGAAGTGAAGTTATTGCGTTTTAAGTGTCAGTATGTCTCTGTTATCGGTGCGAAAATGAGCTTCGAACAAAGAGCCAACATTAAATTTTGTTTTAAAATTGGTAAAACTTTTACCGCAACGTTTCAATTGATGGAACAAGTTTATGGCGATGATTGTCTATCCCGTAGCAGAGTGCACGAGTGGTTTCAACGTTTCAAAGTGGTCGTGAGGGCATGAATGACGATCAACAAGTGGGCCAATCAAAATCCGTGATCACCGGAAACTCCATCGAAACTGTGCGTGAATTCATCAAAAATGAGCCGAAATCATAACTGAAGTTCATGGAAATGGAATGGAACATCTCCAAAACATCGAATTATCGCATCTTGACCAAAAATTTGGGCTTACGAAAGGTGTGTGCACGGTTTGTTCCGCACAAATTGACTGACGATCAAAAAGTGCTCAGAATCCAACATTCGAAGGACATCATTAAAGAGGTTTATTTGACCAAAAATCACATTTTACCCATTAACCACTTCCCGTATTCACCTGATATGGCAACGTGCGACTTCTTTCTTTTCGGAAAAATGCATTTGCCCATGAAAGGAAGGCGTCATGCAGACGTAGAGGACATTCAAAAGGTTTGCACCGGCATATTGGCGGCCATACCGGCCAACGAGCTAAAACACTAGTTCGACATGCTTTTGGACCATGCAGGAAGCTGTATTGAAGCAGAAGGAGACTATTTTGAATAAAATAAATTGATTTTGCCGAAAAAACCATTTGTTCTGTTGTTTTTTTTTTAAGTCCTGTTTACTTTGGAACTCACCTTGTATATGTAATTATATACATATAAATGAACCATTTCATTACTTACAAAGCACCATTCATGTCAATGAAAGCCACTAGGGTAGTAAGACTTTTTCATTTCGTCGAAATATTGTTTTCTAGGTTGGTATGACTGTCAGAGACATATGTATGTATAGGGTGACCACCTTTTCAAGATCTCATTTACGTACACAAACATTTTTTTCTTGCCTCTTCTATAATGATAGTTAGATTACTATAAGTTTATATTATGTACAGTTTTTAATTAATGAAAAAACGGTGCTTGCAAATGCAATTTAATTTAATTTGATTTCTATTTATGGTCAAGTTATGGAGAAAGCAGTTTATTTTTCGATATCCAAACTCGTTATTTGCATACAAATTTCAGCATACTTATTTTTGTTTTCGTCGATCTGATTGGCATTTTTGAATGCGTATTTTTCATTTGATGCAATTTCCTTCAGCGTTGATCGGTGGCAGTACCATTTTCTTCCCATGATTGGATTTTCTCTTCGGTTACGAATCTTTCCAAATACGTGAACTGATCGAATAAATCAGTATCGGATGATTCCAGATCAAAATGGTTATTGGTTGCGATGTACTTCGCGGTGGTTTCGATAAACTTCCATTGCGGTGGTTGATCAAGCGCACACCAGGCAAAAATCATAATATGGTCAAATTGTTCTTTGCACTTTTCAATATATTTTATACATGATTCTAAGAAGGAAATGAATAAAATCTTTTAAATTGAAAATAAATCTAAATTAATATTCGAACCATAGAATTGACGTGAGAGATCTTGCATCTCTTCTTTTGACACTCTTTCGTCACTAGCAGAAATATGTTCCATTTCCTTTTGCACTGTAGCGGACAAAAATGCTTCTTTTTTCCGAGATTCGAGCGATTGGACAAAAGAATTGAGTGCATGCCCAACTTCCATTGCATTAATATTGTCGCTTTCCACTGCTTTAACTGTTCTGTTGAAAATAGATGCCTACATAAGAAATTAAAAAGAAAGTTATTGGTGCCTGACACATTTCTTTCCCATTAACCGATACTTACTTGATCACGAAGGAAAAGCAGCCACATCTTGGCTCTTGGATCTTCAAAAAATAGTAGCAAAGAATTTGGGGTGTTGGGATCTCCCAAAAAAATACTCCTTAAGACCATCAAAAATTCTTAATATTGAGTCGACTGATGACAACAAGCCTAGGAAACGAGTTTTGCTGTAACCTATCTGTTTTTTATATTCCACATCCACGGATTCACAAACTTTTTTCAATTTTGCGACACGCACGGTGAACAAATAGAAATGTGAATAAATTTTGACTGCAATCATCTCCACATCAAAAGGCATTTTGTCGCAAGCTTTTTTTAAAGTATTGTGAACAATATGCGCTGCACATCCAACGCCAATCAATCCAGGATAAAGCTGCTTCAGTTTGTAGAACACATTATTTGTGCCGGTTCGATTAACGTTGCCAAAATTACACGCCGCGTTATCTCCACAAAACGCAACTAGTTTCTTATTTATGTTCAATTTGTTCATAGCGCTATTCAGCAAATTTACAATTATTTCGGAACTTTCTCCATATGCATCTACCAAGTCTATAACTTTCACTTTGACGCCATCCTTTTCCGAAAAGAAGCGAACTAATATCGGAAACATTTTTGTGCTGCCATGATTAGAGGCGTCCGTCAATATAGTGAAGAAATGGCAGTCATTTAAGTCTTTCTGGAGCTCTTGCAATACGAACGGTGCGAGCACTCCGGTTGCGATGGCTTCGCATTTCGTTCGCGCACAAGAAAATTTGGACATTGCGAAACAACTCCGAATGATTTTGGAAGCGCAATCGGCCGAGCGAAAACTGTGATTAGAACTTATCACATGAAATGCCCAAACGCCTTCACACGCCGCGATATGGGCATCTGTTCCGGTCAAAGTAGAACTTTTTAAATATCTATTGAGTGTGTGGCTGGACGTGGCAGCGTGCAATGCATTTTGGTGATTTTTTGATTTAATATGCGGCTCAATATCTCGGCGACCACTATGCATAATACTAAAACCCGTGTTGCACACTTCGCAAAGGACATCACTTTCGGTCTTCGCTTTCTTAATAAACGAAAATTCTTTGCGCAATTTTTCGTTAAATATATTTACTCCAAGTTTTCGCGACATTTTAAAAAAATAATACAACGTACACACACAATAGCGTTGCTTCCCCAATATCACCTGTCAGCATAAGTTCCACAAATTGTTGGTAGAAAATACATGAATAAGTGTAAACAAGAAGAGCTTTAACATAGTATGTAATTTCTCTTTAACACGAACAAATACAATAAAAGCATTCCACAAACGGCGTTGCCATAATGGCGAGTTTAACATAGTTAAAGCTGGGTGAATATATTTAATTTGCATTAGGGGTATTCATTCCATCGTCACGGGTGGGACACAATTGTATAGCAATTTTTTGTTGTTTTAACGCAAATTACGTACACAATATTCTCCGTTTCAATTTACGTACATTTTCGTGATTTTCGCTAAACCTTCGGTACACGGTACATGGCTCCAAATTTACGTACTGTACGTGTCATTTACGTACAGGTGGTCAGCATATGTATGTAAGTATGTGTTGAATTTTATATCAAAATAATCATTAGTTTTTAGTATACGCTTGTCTTTCTGAAGTTCATAATGTGCATTCGACGATTTTTACACTGAGTGAATTAGTCAATAAAGAAGTTACATTAAATTTTGTGTGCCGAAATTCTGGTGCCGAAAGGTTCGGAATGATGGAAAAGGTCTTCAGTGATATTTGTTTGTCGCGAGCAAGTGTTTTTGATTGCTACAAATTATTCAAAGAGGGTCGAGAATGCGTTGACGACGAATCCCGTCCAGGATGGTCATCAACATTAACTGATGAACAATACGTCAATAAAATAAGGGAATTGGTGCTTCATGATCGACGATTAACAGTCAGAGATCTTACTGGCATCGTTAGAATGTCGGAAGAAATACTACTTTGAAAGATCATTTGGGCCTAAGAAAAGAAAAAGCACGATTGGTTCACTCAATTTTTTCGAAAAAGCGTCGCGTTAACGTCTGTGAAACAATGCATTCCGACGGCCAGAATGTAATGAAACGTATTATTACTGGTTGATGAGTCTTGGATCTACGCTTACGACCAGTAAACGGACGATCAATCAGCCGAATATCGTGGCAAAGGTGAGCTGAGACCGAGAAAATCAAGTTAAAGCAGGTCAAAATCAACGTTATGTTGACAGTTTTCTTCGATTATCGACATGTGGTGCACTCCGAATTCCTTTCGACCAGCCAAAGTGTCAACAAGGAATACTATTTGAGTGTTATTCGTCATTTGCACAAAATTATTTGTAAAAAGAGGCCAGAACTATGGACCGGCAACACTTGTTTTTTTCACCACGATAAAGCGTCGTCGCATACTGCGTTGGTTCTCTGTGAGTTTTTCACCAAATGTTCAACCATTATTGTGCCGCAATCACAGCATTCACCTGATTTAGCTCCGTGTGAATTCTGGATTATTTAACAAACTCAAACGACCGCTCCGGGGAAACCATTACTGAAGGTCATTCCGGAAACTGACTTTAACACAACGTTATAGATTTTGAAAAATAAATAAAGAATTTTAAGATTATGAACAAAGTCTTACTATTTATAAAAACAAACGGAAAGCTGCAAATCATTAAGGAAGAGATTAAATTATAATAAAAATTAAACAAACACCGCTTACAAGCAAACATACCCACTTATACGTAATGTAAATAAGCTTGCAAAAGTAAGAAAATCGCAAAAGCAAAAAAACACACCAACAAAAAAATGAAATTTATTGCATCCAAAGCGAACTTTTGTTGTCCATATGTTTGTATACAAGTATGTAGATACTCGGCTGCGTGCCAATATAATAATATGTGCGCATGCAAATTTGCTAGAGACATGAATCCCGAAAGCGCTATTTTCGGTATCGAATATTTTGAGCTATTATTTTTGACTCTTGAGCACGGTTTTCCACATTAAGCTTGATGCAACGATTTCGATCAGAGATAGCCTGATTTTCTGTTAAAAAGAGCCGTAGAGTAGAAAACTTACTTGATAGTAGAAGCAACTTCCGAAACGAACGCCACACATAATTGGACTCGCTTATAATCTCTTCAGTTATTGTAGTTCATTTGTATTAAATATTTCTTAATACCGAAATAGAAGAAGTAATACAAGTCTAGTAGGTCACCCAGAATAACAC
This sequence comes from Bactrocera neohumeralis, assembly GCF_024586455.1. Lineage (NCBI taxonomy): Eukaryota > Metazoa > Arthropoda > Insecta > Diptera > Tephritidae > Bactrocera > Bactrocera neohumeralis. The sequence goes on from NC_065921.1 coordinate 43,412,742, forward strand.
AGTACAACAGCTAATCTGGGGAGTGAGAAATTCCAAGTCAGGGTAATGGCACTAGGTCAGTATAGTAAAACCCTAAAAAAAGAACTACGGTTTGCCAAAATGTTACAACTAAGCGAAAAAACATGAAGATAAGGAAAAAATTTAAAAGGTCATAAAACAAAACTGACACATACGAACGCCAAACCCTTTGAGGGTTTTACTATACTGACCTAGTACCATCACCCTGACTTGGAATTTCTCACCCCCCAGACAATAATCCCAAAAATGTTCCACAGTGTAATTTTTCTGCTCGCAGATTTGGAGATTAGCTCTTTTATCAAAATATTTAAACTACATAGGAAGTAATAACAAAATTATAAGTTGAAATCAAAATAATATAGCATATGGATATCTTCTTCCATTTGATTTAAATTAGTTGTGTAGCAATGTAAATATGATTAGTGTATTATGTTGTATCGTTACCTTATTTTGATGTTACTTGAATAAGCAATCCTGTTGTATTTTTGAATTTGTATTATGCTTTATTATAATATTACTCGAATAAGCAACCCTGATGTAATTTTGAATTTGTATCATAACTTATTTTAATGTTATCCGAATAAGCAACCCTGATTTAATTTTTAAAAACTTGTAACTGGCGACATGAAAGGAGAAAAAATAAAGAAGTTCAGTTCGGACGCAACCACGAAACGAATCGGTCTTCCTACAAAATCTCAGAAGTGGGATTCGGGCACAGTAACTAAGTACAGTTTTATCAAAATTTTTTTTTATAAAAATGGAGTGCGTCGATACAAACGTATATACGGCAGCCCAGTTGCGTGAGTGGTTGAAGCGGTTGGGGCTCCCGACTCATGGCAACAAAAGTGCCCTGGCAATAAGGTTGGGCGATGTGCCTGCAGTTGAGCGTGGCGATTGTCCTAGTTTCGCCGGCGACGAGGTTGAATCGGTGGGCGTTGATGAATCACCTTTGGAGGAGGCAGCGGAACGTGATTTAAAGACGCGGAATGAGCTCCTGACCAAAGAAGTCGAGCAGTTAAAGCTGATGATCGTGCAACTCAAATCATTCAATGTAGTAGGCGGCGCCACTGATGTGACAGAAAAAGATGATTCATCGAATAGCAGAGCTTCGAGTACTTTGAATGGCGACGCAGCGGGTGTCGGCGCGACATGCAGCAAACAAACAAACACACAACATGCTGAACAACAAATAACAGCGGTGGCACTTCGAACGACAGCGGCGCTTTGAACAACGGCAGCGGCGCGCGAGAACGACGGCAGCGCTTTCAACGACAATGACGCTTTGAACAGCAACGGCGCTGGAGGTACAGTAACAAACGAACGTAATAAAGATTAAGGAATGTCGGTGCTATACCTCTGGAGATGGTAAAAGATCTGTTACCAGAATACGAAGGTGGGCCGAATTTTAACGTTTGGATTCAACAATTAAGAAGTGCTGGGAAAGTGTTTAATCTCGACCATGGCGCGCTGCGCGCTATAATGATAAGCAAACTAAAAGGTAGTGAAAGAGTGTGGCTGCATGCGAGGCCTCTGTTTATCACAGAAAATATAGACAGCCTTGTTGCAGAAATGCAAGCGGTGTTTGCACCAACACACAACAAGTTGCTGCGAAAACAGTTTGAAGCGCGCAGGTGGTCGGTTGGTGAAGGCTTCCAAAAATACTACAATGAAAAGGTTTCACTGTCAGGTCCGTTGAATATGGATGAATGCGTGTTGATTGACCATATTATCGAGGGTATGACGTAGTTTTGGGTAGAGACTTTTTCAAAGCAAGTAATTTAATTTTGATATGCAGGGATGAGATCAAAGAGAATACATTAATTAAGTTGAAAAAGAGTGTTGATGATAACAGTGTTGAATATGAAAGTGTAAACGATGAAGGTAAACATAAAGTGGGCGGGTTCAAAAAAGATTGTAATAAAAATTGTAAAGTAGAAAAGTGTATAGTTACGTTAAATGAAACAAATGATAGAAAAACAAAAGTGGGTGATATAAATAAAACTGAGTGTACTGTTGACGAAACAAATGATAGGAAAATGATAGTTGGTGCAAATAAAAATAAAACGTTAACTCATGTGAATAAAAGAACAGAGATAATTGATCGGAAAAATAATTTGAGTGATAATCGTTGTAAAACAAATACGGTTACAAATTGTATTGTTGATGAAATTACAAAATTGGGTGATAAGAAATTAGATCAAATTAATGAAATGGAAAGTAATAGTGAAAATAATGAAAATTCTAGGAATATAAAATGGTTAATGCTTATTGATTTTGATAAGGGGAAAGAACTAAGTTTGAATGTGGGAAAAAATATATCACATTCAATTTGTACAAAATTAAATAAAATATTTACAAAAATGTATGTACAGGCCGAACGTCCTGATGAACCATTGGTTAAGTGTAACATGAGACTCGTATTAGAAAACATAAAACCTTTTCATTATTCCCCGCGGCGATTATCGTATGCAGAAAAAGGGGAGTTGCAAAAGTTGATAGATGAGTATTTAGCAAGGGGATATATCAAACCAAGTGAGTCCGAATATGCGTCGCCGATTGTATTAGTAAAAAAAAAAACGGGAGATCTTAGAATGTGTGTAGATTACCGGACGCTGAATAAAGTAACCGCGAAAGATAATTATCCGATTCCATTAATTGATGACTTGTTAGATCGATTAGCGAAAAAGAAAATACTCACAAAGCTTGATCTTAAGAATGGTTTTTTCATGTTTATATGCATCCAGAGTCACAGAGATATACGTCTTTTGTGACTCCGTTGGGCCAGTTTGAATTCGCGAGAATGCCTTTTGGACTTAAAAATGCACCATCGATGTTTCAAAGGTTTATTCACAAAATATTTGCAGAAATGATAAGAGAAGGAGAAGTTATAGTGTATTTAGACGATATCATGATTGCAACAGAAAACTTAGAGAACCATTTCCAAATTCTAGAAAAAGTATTAAATAAGATAACTCAAAATAAACTTGAATTAAGGTTAGACAAATGTGAATTTCTACAAACAAGCGTGAATTATTTGGGTTATATTGTTGACGGTGAAGGAATAAGGGCGGATGACAAAGGACTAGAAGCGATAAAAAATTTTCCGGTGCCAAAAAACGTTCATACAGTACAAAGTTTCATAGGTTTATGTTCGTATTTCAGGAGATTTGTGAAAGATTTTTCTGTTCTAGCAAAGCCTCTGTTCGACTTGACAAAAAAGGAAAAGATATTTTCGTTTGGGGCAAAAGAATTAGAATGCTTTGAGCTTTTGAAATCTAAACTGCTAGGCGCCCCGGTACTTGCGTTGTATGACCCGAATGATTACACCGAGTTACATTGTGATGCAAGTTCGATAGGGTTAGGGGCTATTTTATTGCAAAGGAAAGAAGATGGAAAGATGCACACAATTTTTTATTCTTCGAAAAGAACTACAGAAGCAGAGTCACGATATCACAGCTTCGAGTTGGAAACTTTAGCAATAGTTAGCGCTTTGAAACGATTTCGTGTGTACCTTCAAGGAAAACCCTTCAAGATCATAACAGATTGTAATTCACTTGCACTTACATTGAATAAAAAAGAACTTAACCCTAGAATAGCACGATGGGCTTTAGAGTTACAAAACTTCAATTATACGTTGGAGCATCGAGCGGGAAAACACATGCAGCATGTTGATGCTCTAAGTCGGTCCAGTAATATTCTAGTAGTAGAAACAAATACCTTTGAGGAAAATTTGATTATATGTCAAGGAAGAGACGAGAATTTAAAAAAGTGGAAAAAACTATTAGAAGAAAAAGAACATAAATTATTTGAGATGAGAAATGGGGTTTTGTATAGAAAAAAAATTGATGGCAGAGTTTTATTTTGTGTTCCACAAGATATGGAGGGTAATGTAATTTACAAATATCATGACGAGGTTGGCCATGTTGGAATAGATAAAGTAATAGAATTAATATCGAAAAGCTATTGGTTCCCTAAGTTGAGAGAAAAGGTTGATAGACACATAAAAAATTGCTTGAAATGTATTGTATTCTCTTCCAAAAGTGGGGCGCAGGAGGGTTTTTTACACAGCAATCCAAAAGGAAGAATTCCCTTTGAAGTTGTTCACATTGACCACTTCGGTCCGATTGATAACTCATTAAAAACGAAACACATTTTTGTCGTCATTGATGCATTTACAAAGTTTGTCAGACTTTACCCTACCAAAACAACAAATACTAGAGAAGCGATTCAAGCATTGCAAAGTTATTTCCGGATTTATAGTCGTCCTAAATGCATTGTGTCTGATAGAGGAAGTTGTTTTACGTCTGGTGAATTTAAAGAATTTTTAGAACAAAACTCGGTTCAGCATATTAAGATCGCTACAGGTTCTCCACAGGCAAATGGTCAGGTAGAGCGGGTAAATAGGAGTTTGGGACCAATGATATCAAAAATGTTAAATACAGATAAACGATACAACTTGAATGCGGTAATAGAAAGTATAGAGCATGCTTTTAATAACACGATACATAGGACAACCGGGGAGCACCCGAGCGTAATGTTGTTCGGTGTAAATCAAAGAGGTGAAATTGTTGATTCGCTAAAAGAAAACTTAAGAGAAGTTGAAAAGTCATGTGAAAATCGAACTTTGCAGGATATTCGTGAGAAGGCAAGTGTAAAACAAGAACAGTTGCAACAGTATAATACAAACTTTGTTAATAAAAAAAGGCGAGCGCCAAGAAAATATGTAAAGGGAGATTATGTGGTTATAAAAAATTTCGATTCTCACATAGGGGTGTCTAAAAAACTGATTCCTAAATTTAAGGGACCGTATTGTATTGAAAAAGTTTTACGAAACGATCGTTACTTACTTAGAGATGTCGACGGTTTTCAACAGTCTCGAATCCCATACCACGGGGTATGGGCAGTTGGAAATATAAAACCATGGTTCAAAGGACGCGAAGTCTACTCAGTCACTTGAGATCAGGTGATCTCATGGTCAGGACGGCCGAATTGTAGCAATGTAAATATGATTAGTGTATTATGTTGTATCGTTACCTTATTTTGATGTTACTTGAATAAGCAATCCTGTTGTATTTTTGAATTTGTATTATGCTTTATTATAATATTACTCGAATAAGCAACCCTGATGTAATTTTGAATTTGTATCATAACTTATTTTAATGTTATCCGAATAAGCAACCCTGATTTAATTTTTAAAAACTTGTAACTGGCGACATGAAAGGAGAAAAATAAAGAAGTTCAGTTCGGATGCAACCACGAAACGAATCGGTCTTCCTACAGTTGATTGCTCGATTCACTTTTCTGTGCAAGTGTTGGTGCATTAAAAACAGTATGTTTAGGGGTTTACGGGTTTCAAAAAATCTAGTTTTTTATTGTCTTATTAAATTTTACAATCCCTCTAAAATAGTGTTTTAAATTTTCAAGTTGATCCGAGTATTAGTTTCGGAGATACAGCCTTAAGAACTTGTGAGCCTGAGGCTAGCTAGGCTAAGTGCGCCGTCTTTAAACCCGCATTTCTTGAAACTGTGTTTTTGAAGTCGGTTGGCAAGATTTCTCGAGAACTACTCAACTAATCTTCATGAAATTTTACACAGGACTTTGAAATACAATCTTAAAGACTTGGATGAAGGATTTTTTTTCGATTACAACAATTTGAAAAAAAATGCCTCAAAATTTTGACTGAAATTTTAATTTTTTTGTAAAATAGTTTGCAAAAATGTTAATGTTTTAACTAAAACACGTATTTTTTCACTCTAGAGGATCCTGTAAGGAGTTATCCTGCCAACACGGGCGCTTTTTTTCCGAGGGGTCACCGGAAATGTCGTTTGGATGCCAAAAACTATTTAGTCTTCTTCGGCCGAGAAATCGCAGCAATATCCTGCTGAAAGATGAAAATATTCTGCGAACGTCACCAGCACTTGATCCAACAATTGCACATAATACTCCGAGGCAATTTTGGTAGAAACGTAACATATTGTAATGGCTCTCCTATAATTTAAAACCGTTCAAACTATAAGAGACCCACCCTCAAAGTTTTGTCTTTTTCGAATTTCTCTCTCCCAACCTTTGGATCTCGAGCATTTATAGCTTCCGTACGGACCATCTAAATTGAATTTTTTTTCTCGTCTGAAAAAATATTTTTTTTCCATTCTTTATCCCAAAATCTGAACTTCTCCGAGAATCTTTTGTTATTTTATACCTTGCCAAAAGTGCAATTTTCAAAACATTTTTTCATGAGACGAAATTTTAATAACGTTTCCAAATTTGTTGAACACGCCGTGGGACTACTGATAAATCCAGTTCTTCCATAATCTCTTTCAAATATAGCTTTCCACTAGTAGCAAGCGTTTAATCTCTCTTTTACTCCTTTTTCCCATCAGTGGAGTCCTTCATGCTCGTTTGTTTTTTCCATAGCAATTACCCAATTTAATAAAATTGTCTACGAGACTTGCAGATCTCTTGATACGCCTGGAAATTTTGCGATTAGACGCCCTGTCTCATCATGGAATGCTCCGCTTTCTCCTTTTTCTTCATCTGTCAATTGGTTTCGTCACGGCATTCTTGTAAAAAAAATTACAAAACAAAAAATATCTAAAAATAAAGTGTTTACACAAACACTCTCAGCTTTCGATTGTGTATATATCGCTTAGTTATATCTATATCGCTTAGTTTTAGGTGATACATACGACCGTTAGGTGAACGAAACCATTATGTAGCAACATGTTGCAAGAGTAATAAAATAAATATATTGTAGAACATTTCGACTATAAATTTCCCAAAGAAAAAGTGGTTTGAAAAAAAAATTTTTTAAGTGTGCTATTTTTCTGTGCATAGCTGTATATGCATGCCTTTATTTTCATACAATATTAAAGAAACGTTTTTACTACCACCCGACCTTGTCGTCATAACCTGAATACGACGAAATGCGAAAATTTCACGTTCAAACAACTCACAAACACACAGAAACAAAGTAACCAACCCAACAACAAATACACATAAAAGTAAAAGCAAGTTATGACAACAAATTTAAAGTTGCAAATAATTAAATGAGGAGATCAAATTGCCAAAATTAAACATTAACATGTTCCAACATAAACAAAAACGAAATCGTCGTAAACAATTTACAGCAATCCATTCAACCGTTATTTTCAAACGCGTTTTCTTCCAAACAACATTTTACAAATTTGCTGCAGTGATAACTCGAAAACAAATAATCCGGCGACTTATACAACTCAATCTGATGAAAATTCGAATTTTTACAGACTCAAAAGACCAAAAATTTGGATTCAAATTCAACATTTTTTTAAAAACTCCGCAATTTTGTCAAGTTTTAATTATTTTTGAGCAGGTCATGGTCGGAGAATATCTTCTACTATAAGGTGAATTTTTTATTTTTGGGTTACATCCACGATAAAGGCTGGAATCACTTCAGTGGTGGAGACCCTTTTTTTAGCGCCCGGGGATCTCTTATAACTTGAAAAATATTAATTTCTAAAATTTCACATTTATTCCTGAAACATGTTCAACAAGATCCCGAAATTTTCAAAAGAATCGATACGGTGTTTTTCTTTTAATACTCAAAAATCGACGTCTTGTAAGCTGTTACGCTCAGACAGCTGTTAAACAGTTGGCAATCCTACTCAAGAAATATTTTCAACTGTCAGATAACCATTACTGGTTACAATCGTCCTTTATTTTATTAATTTAAATAATTTTTCACATATCTATAACGTGTACAAATCAATATTTAAAATTTCCAAACATTTAGACATTAGTTCTAAGATTCATTAAGCCTCTTCCGTCGTTTCGTCAGATTTTATTTTTAGTCTTAACTGTTTTAAACTAGGTGAGAATGCTATAAAAAATATATCCGAAAGATAACAACATACAGTGCGTTCAAAAAAGTTTTCGTTTTCCTTTGGTAGCGTGTACTGGGTTGCTTTGTCATAGTTGACATTTATTCAATTTTTGCTCCATTCTTCCGCGTCGTTTACTATAACCTGACATCCTTGATGCCTTTGAAACTAAATTTTCCTCATATTGATCAGGAGGTCAGAGATATGTTGGACGAAGTCAAATTAAATCTTTTGTTGACCTTAAATGTTTTCTTGATATTTTGGCTTCCATTGAAGCCTATTGGATTGGCGTTTGGTGACTTTGATGTCCAATCTAATCCCAAAACCAAGAGCAGAGAAGCATAATCATGCACCTTTTGGGAGCGACACTCCTTTGAATAAATGTTTGTCTTTTCTTTAGCCAAGCACGTCTCGTAAATATTGCATTGCTCCAATCACGACTGATGTTTGCCTGCGTCCAATGCAACCTTTTTTCGATGTGTGTTTTTACAAGTAGGGGATATATCTAATTACTTTTTAAGCACAATTTTTTCGTTTCGCTTAGACTAAACAATTGCTTTGTCCTTACTTTTAAAAGCTACATTTCTTCCAATTTTTCCATAATCAGACCATCTTTTCACAATGTACAACTTGTATTTAAATATTTAGCAGTTTTAGTAGTCCATTTGGTAACTTTAAAGTGCTCAACATGTCCAGAAGCGGTTAAAAAGATCGACCGATTCCACCTGGTTTGAAAATCTAGAATTACCAGCAGCTATGACGTTTGTTTTCTTTTGATAGTTCGATTGGTTCCTGTTGCTTTACCCCACTTCAATCCGCTTTTATTATTTCAATTGTGCGGAGTATGCATTTTGTTTCGCTTACCAACGGTTCATTGTTCGAATTATTATGAACTGATTCTGGCCTATGGCGTTCAATCCACACTTGGGTCTGTAGTATTGAAGCAAAGAAGATTCAGGCGAGCGAACAGAAAGCTAGGCTGGGCAGTGGGCAGTAAGCGAGAGTTAGGCATACAGAGTTTGTCCGGAAATTAATAGACTGAGTCGATTAAAAAAAAATTTATTGAACCAATCGTTACAATTCTTTAAAAACTTTCAAAACAAGCTCCTTTTGCGTCGATGCAGCGTTGCCAGCACGATTTCCAAGCATTGAAAGCGTCACGAAAGGCATTTTTCGGAATACCCTTGAGAGCCGAGGTGCTTGCCGCTTGAAGCCCTCTGTAGTCTCAAAATGCTTGCCTTTCATCGGCCTTTTAAGGCAAGGAAACAAAAAAAAATCCTGGGGGCCACATCTGCGCTGTAGGGCGGCTGAAGAAGCGTTATGATGCCGGCCTTGGTAAGGTAGCTGTTCACAATAAAGGCGGTGTGAGCCGGGGCGTTGTCGTTGTGCAACTTCCAAACGGCTACGATGTCTTGTCGGACCCGATTGACCCTTTGTTTGAGTCCCTTGAGGATTTCCACGTAAAACTTGGCGTTGCCGGTTTGTAGAGGAGGAACGATGCCTTTGATGTCAAAAAAGATGTATTTGCTCATTCATCAGCGACCTCTTCCCGGCTCTCCAAAAAGGACTGGTGCCACCGAAATTCACCACTTATTGCTAAAGCAACATCTGGGTAAGCCTGCTTGATCATAACAAACCTCTCTGTCACAGATTTCCCAAGTTTCACACAAATTAGAATCGCGTACCTCTGCTTTAACGAATGTTGCAACTGACCAGCCCCTCGTTCGTTAGCTAGGAACGCCCTTTACCGAAACCAGCCAGTGCGCACACGCTCCGAAGTACAGTCGCGGCGTAAGAAAATCAATCATATAACTTTCTGGACAAACCCTGTAGTTGCAGGATTTGTACTGTGTTCTAGCCGATTCTAGGTAAGTAATTGCTTGACCCGTTAATAGTTCTTCCATAAAAACCATGTCGTCGGTCCACAAGCACACTTTTCTCTCAAAGTGCTCCACAGTTTGCGCTCTCTCTTTCGGTTATCGACTGTCACTTATGGTTATTGTACATAGCTCACATTTCCTCCAGCTGTTTATTCATTTATTAAATTGCAATTGCAATGCAAAATGAACGTCTTTCCAATCATCATATAACGGAGTGGCGCCTTGATGTACTACTGTGATTAAATTGAAAGGTGAATTTTGTCCATTTCATCTCCTTCAAAGTAGGCATCATAGTACTTGGAAAAATCATCCGTCGTGATGGCCATCAGAGCTTTTATATCTTCAGTTGAGTCAAAACGGTGTCCTCAGAATGGTCATGTGAATTTGCTGAATAGCCAGAAGTTATACGAAGGTAGATCAGGCGAATACGGTGGTTGCGGCACGATATTATCACAGTAGGATTAGTTTCTTCAACGTTTTTGTACTACCTTAATTGGAAGTCTTCAAGACTATAGAAGCATGTTCGTTGGTTATATAGTTGGACGTAATATGACTAGTGTGATGACTTGACGTTTTGCAAGCGAAGCAAAGGAATCAAGTTAGAAGAATTTTCAGAAAGTTTTTTTTATGAAATGAGAATTAAGAAATAATGAAATTCAACGTGCAAAAATGTGCAAAGTTATTTTATTGGCTAAAGGTAAATTTTTTCAAAATCTATAAATAAAAGACATTCCCTGATTTTTTCAAAATAAAATAGATTTTATTGGTTTGTTTTGGACTAACCTTAATAAACATCCATTGCTATCACCTCAATCATAAATTAACAGCTGACTGAAAGGACTATCGGTATCTTCTACTCCATAGGTACGATTGGAACTCTTATAAGTTCAGTGAATTTATTATCTTCTTTTACTCTATGGTCGGCGGAAATCTTCTTGGTTGTGTCTACCTCGCATGAGTTGTGACTGGGCAATTGACGTCGCTGCTGTCACCGTCACGACTTGGCATCTGGACTAGTTTCTAGAGCAGGTGTTGATGGTGCGAGCTAGCTCCGCTTCGCAGCGTAGAGATTCTACAGTCCATAAAGACACGGACCTCGAAAGCGTGAACACTACGGAAGATGAAGGATTGCTATACTCCGAGTCATATCGAAGATGATATGACGGCAATAAAGGCTAGACCTTTGGCAAAATCCAATAAGGAGGAGTTAAAAGCGAAAACGGTCAAGGCCCATGGAAGTCTTAGCTGCAGGTTCATCCGGACGAATGAGGAAAAGGAAAGATTGTCTTTGGCTACGGAAAACATTAAGGATGGGATTGCAGCCATAAAACTGCTCTTTGCTGGAAGCGAAACAGCTGGGCCAGCTAAACGTCTGAGGAAAAAATTACGACGCTATAAAACCGAACTTCAGCCTTGATCGCGAAAAACGTTCGATGGTGTGGCTGGTTTTATGGGGTCAAGATTCTAAAATGTAAGGACCTTATTTGTTATTTAGGTATTTAGTAAAAAAGCTTCTTGCTCAAAGAAGCATTTTGTGTTCACAAAAACAGAAAGCTTTCCTAAAACTTCAAATTCAACATTTTTCTTTTGATCACATTAAACTCAGATTTACTTAAACACCAAAATCCGCACTGTTTGCAAAGCTCACAGGAGATCCAAAGTAGAGCGGACCATCGACTCGTTGCCAAACTGGTGATATTGGGATTAGGTTGGCATTACTAGTAAGCAATCTGGCTTTACGGTTTCTAGAGCATGTTCATTTCGGATGATTTTGTTAAAATGAAATTTGGATAATTCGCTAAAATAAAACGAAATCCCCAACGAGGACACGCTACCCTACACCATGTCCTTACCTACCCTGTGTTTCAATATATTCCCAACTGAAAAAAACATACTAAAACTTACTACATACATATATGTATCTCCATCTAAACATTTACCTTAATGAAAATTTTAAACGAAATTGCCAACGTCAAATAAAATCTAAAATTTTGGTGTTTATTCCAAAGATGATCACACCCTGTATATGGACGCATTGATTATTATCGCTGCTGATTATTCTCGCTGCTGATTACATTTGTGGAACAAGATAACGCTATATAAACTTTTACAATCCCTCTAGTGGTTTGGGTTGGTGCAGCGACCGTTGATCCCGTAACACCATTCAATGCCATTTAATTTTAACAGCTTATTCTTATCACAATTGCCTGCTCATTGTGACAAATCAAGAATTGAGATTTATTGTATTCATGGTAAACATTCTCATTCAATAATAAAACAGAAAAAAATTTTAAATCTAAAAACGTCACTTCTACATGCGAACATAATTAATGGGCTGGGCCAGTCAAGGATTTTCGAAAACTTAAATTTGTTTGATACTCTTTGAGGTCAAACAAACATTACATTTGATAGAACAGTAAAAAAAAATGCTGCTAATTTTTATGTCAAGAAATAATTGAGAAGTAAAGTCCTCTCTCGACGAACAAAAACCAAATAAGTATCTATAAGTCACTCATTATTCCCGTCCTGCTATATGGTGCAGAGGCTTGGACGATGACAACAACTGATGAGTCGACGTTTCGAGTTTTCGAGAGAAAGGTTCTGCGGAAGATGTATGGTCCTTTGCGCATTGGCAACGGCAAATACCGCATTTGATGGAACGATGAGCTGCATGAGACATCGTCGTATGACGACATTGACATAGTTCAGCGAATCAAGAGACTGTCTCTACACTAGGTCATGTCGGCCAAATGGATGAAAACACTCCAGCTATGAGAGTATTCGACGCAGTACCCGTCGGGGGAAGCATAAGAAGAGGAAGACCTCCACTCTGTTGGAAAGACCAGGTGAAGAACGATCTGGCAAAGGCGAGAATTTTAAGAAGAATGTGTTAGGATAACTGATATTCAGTACAATTTTCCATATTACCACATGAACTGTCCACTTAAAATTTCTATAACTATTGAAAGGTGAACTTTGCTGAGAGCGAGTAGCTGACGCGAGCTCTTACTATTTGCTTCCCCTGGTGGCGACTGTCGACTGGTGCGTTAGAATCTGCTATCTTTATCGATTGTCCAGTGAGAATTTCATGACATTTCATGGATTGGAAGTGAAGTTATTGCGTTTTAAGTGTCAATATGTTTGTGTTATTGGTGCGAAAATGAGTTTCGAATAAAGAGTCAACATTAAATTTTGTTTTAAAATTGGTAAAACTTTTACCGAAACGTTTCAATTGATGAAACAAGTTTATGGCGATGATTGCCTATCCCATAGCAGAGTGCACGAGTGGTTTCAATGTTTTCAAAGTGGTCGTTAGGACATAAATGACGATCAACATGTGGCCCAATCAAAATCCGTGATCACCGGAAACTTCATCGAAACTGTGCGTGAATTCATCAAAAATCAGCCGAAATCATAATTGAAATTCATGGACATGGAATGGAACATCTCCAAAACATCGAATTATCGCATTTTGACTTTCATTTTCATTTCACATTGGGCTTACGAAAGGTGTGTGCACGGTTTGTTCCGCACAAATTGACTGACGACCAAAAATTGCTCAGAGTCCGTCTCATCGATCGACGCTTGTGCCATTTTAACCATTAACCACTCCCCGTATTGACCTGATATGGCACAGTGCGACTTCTTCCTTTTCGGAAAAATGAATTTGCCCATGAAAAGAAAGCGTTATGCAGACGCAGACGCCATTCAAAAGGCTTGCACCAGCATACTGGCGGCCATACCGGCCAACGAGCTAAAACACTCGTTCAACATGGTTTTGGTTTGAAGCAGAAGGAGACTATTTTGAATAAAATAAATTTGAGTTTTCCGAAAAAAACCATTTGTTCTGTTTTTTTAAGTCCTGTTTATTTTGGAACACACCTTATATGTTAAAAAAATCTTAAAAAAGAGATATTCGTTTTCTTTTTCCTTATTGGCAGAAAAAATTGTGAAAGTTAGACCTTTTTTAGAGCACTAGATTAGCCTAAATCTTATATTGGTTTGCTTAGCTAACTAATTGAAAAGTGTCTCGCGCTTTTAAGGAAGTAAAATATATTTACTTCTTATCGCAAAGCACACATTTAAGACGTACAAATATGTTCCAGACATTCGCATATCGTTGCATAGTGAATGTTTTGTTTACTTTATTGTTATTATTTTTGTTGTTGTGTTCCAGTGTCTACTGATTATTAAAAAATGCTTATCATTTAGAAGAAATCAGTCTCAGCGTCTGCTATATAATATCGATAAGAACAAGCGCAATGCTGTAGTTCAACTGATAAGCAGGCATTTCATAAGAGATAAGAAATTTATGCCCAATTCGTGATCGTTTTGACGTAAGAATGTATTTTTAAAATTTAAAAGCAGATCGATTAACTGAGGCAATTAAGATGTAAATATACTCAACCTGTTTGGCAGTAAAAAGTACACAATTAGCTTGACAACTACTATCTGACAGCTGTCTGGAAAGTGTTTTTCTTGTTTTGTTTGAGAAAAATAACGTGATAGCCAAATGGATAAAAACTCAAATCTTACTAATTAAAGAGGAATATTACACTCTCCGGTTTATATAAACGAGTTTGGAGTCTTGGCTTTATAGGGGAAACAGGGTAAACTGATTTCAAAATAAATATTTGATATGACGGGTGATCTATGTACATGTACTTTTTTCAATGATTTTTTCAATTTCATGCGTGAGTCATGTCAAGCTTTCATGATATTTTTGTTCGGTATTCTTTGGCATTTCATCATACAAAGACTTACACCTGACCAACGTTTAAAAATCGTTCCAGCTTGTATGTATTTCGCTCAAATTATGGCCAACATAATCGGCATAATGAGCGTACTATTTCCAACACCATCACTCAGATGAAACCCAGCATTCATTATTGGATAATATTCGGCCGAACAGACCACCTGCAGCATGCAGTGAAGAAAATATAGCAGCTGTAGCTGAGAGTGTACATGAAGACCGTGGACAGTCGATTCGCAACAACTCGGACTGAAGTATGGAACGACTTGGTGCATTTTACGTCGATATCTTATATTGAAAGCGTCCAGCTTGTGCAAGAAATGAAGCCGCTCGACCATGTCAAGCGACATCGCTTTGCTCTTGGCTCTTGAAAAGTTTCAAGTTATGATTTGGCCCATTTCTGGATCAATGCATATGCGTAAAATTGTCGCATTTGGGAAGAGCGACATGAAGAGTTTCAAGGGCTGCCGTGTCATCCAGAAAAAAACACGGTTTGGTTTTGTTTGTGGGCCGGTGGAATCATCCGTTCATATTTCTTCAAAAATGATGCCGGTGAGAACTTAACCGTTATGGGCGATTTGATATCTGGAATTGACGCTCGTGATATCGGCAACACTTGGTTTCAACAAGTCTGTGGCACTTCCCACACGTCGCATCAATCAATGGATTTATTGAGAGAAAATATCACGTTTTGGGCCGGTCGATTGGTCACCAAGATCATATAATATCACACCGTTAGACTTTCTCCTCTGGGCAAAACATCACTCATGTCATTCGCTAGTTACAGTTGCAATGCTCGAACGAGTCACCTAGTAATCTTTGTAACACTGAAAGTGAGAAAAAGTATTCGAGGCAGAGCTGATTTTGCTGCCAGTCAAACAATGAGATCTGACGGCCAAGATGGAGGAGATCAAAATGATGTTGACACAGAATATCAAACACACTTAAATCCACTGAAAGTAGATCGCTGCAATGGTTTCTCCATTGGTAGCATTGTACGATCAACTCATGAAATCCAACACGGACGAGTAACTTAAGGGTGAATCTTGGAATTGTATAGGAGTAAAGATACCCTGCTTTCGACTATGTGTCCGACTTTGGTATTGCTTCCAACTGTTTTGAGTAGAAAACCGCTCCTATTTGTTTACGACAATCGAGCGAAGTTGATTTTTTAATTGCTGCTATTATTTAAATTATATAATTGTTATGTTTCCTTTAACTGCGATTTGGGTCATTTGCCATAGTTTTGTCGCTTTCGTTTGTATTGGAAAGATAATTAAAGTGTCCAAGTGTTCTTTTAGAGAATTTTTGGAATATTAGAGAATATAGGTGGTTTTTGAGTATCTCAAATGCAAAGTTTTCAATATGATAGGACTTGAAAAATGTTCTAAAACAAGCTGATCTTTGAGATACTTTTCCCGAACAAAGTTCATACCACTGAAGATAGCAGAACGAAATGAAACCGCTACTTTTGCTCCAAATAAAGCTTCGTTACACTCGGTTTTGACCAAGTAGTTTGTAATCTTCGTGTCCTTCATTTCTTTATCTTATGCGGTTATGGCCGAGTTTAGAACAGCGAGCCAGTCGTTCTTCCTTTTCGCTCTTCGGTGCCAATTGGAGATTCCAAGTGTAGCCAGGTCCTACTCCGACTGGTCTTTCTAACGGAGTAGAGGTCTTCCTATGCTTCTCCCGGCAGGTACTGAGCTGGAGTGGTTTCATCTGTTCGGAAGACATGACCTAGTTAGCGTAGCCGCTGTCTTTTAATTCGCTGAACTATGTCAATGTCGTCGTATATCTCATACAGTTTATGGTTCCATCGAATGCGATATTCGCCGTGGCGCAAAGAACCATAAATCTTCCGCAGAACCTTTCTCTTAAAAGTTCGTACTACTCATCAGATGTTGTCTTCGTCCATGCCTCTGCACCATATAGCAGGACGGGAATAATGAGTGACTTATAGAGTTTGATTTTTGTTCATCGAGAGAGGTCTTTGTTTTTCAATTTCCTACTCAGTCCGATGTAGCACCTGTTGGCATGAGTTGTTTTGCGTTGGATTTCGAGGATGAGATTGTTGTTGCTGTCTGTACTGGTTCTAAGATAGACGAAATTATCGAGGACTTCGAAGTTATGACTGTAAACATTGACGTGGGAGCCAAGTCGCGAGTGCGACGACTGTTTGTTTGATGATAAGAGACTCTGATATACTAATAACTACTGTACATAAATATATTTTCAACTAATTCAAGATAAAATTTCAGAATGAAACAAGCATATTATTATAAAATATATTTGCATACAACTACAGTTATATGTACTTATTTAGCGCAAAAATAATATTCTGTTAGCAATACTTCGCTTAATTTTTACCATTGAATTGAACGGCTTTTCAAGTTTTTGGCAAAAAAGCTCCAGCAGAAAGCAAAAAAAAACTTGCAGCAAAGAAATTGCTCATTGTAATGATGACGACCTGCAAATCTTCCAATTTCATTGATTTAAAAAGCTCCTGCTTATTGCGATCTGCCAGAACAACTTTTTTCATCGATACCAATTCAAAAAAACTATAACGTGACTACAACTTTATCAGCCCAGCTGCAAGCAGCCGCCCAATGAAGTCCGTTAAGCTTTCGCGATACACTGAATTCGGATGAAAAGGCAATACCAATGGCGAATTCTTGTTGAAGCAGATATATGTATGTGAGGCGAAAAAGTGGCCGAGAGAAATATTTCTGCTGCTCTTCGTAAACGGTCCACATATTGGAGACACTAAATGCATACCGTGTATCCAAGGAGTCACGCAGTATTAGTAATTCGGTAGAGTTGCTAAACAATGTGAATTTGTTCAGGTTTACGTGTATATCTCTCTCCTTAAACAAATATCCTAAATGGTTCGCGTCCATTGTTAACTTAATACCGCGTTTGATTATGTCATCAATTGTCTTTGAAAGTGGCTCAATTGGTGCATTCCAGTTGAAACTTTGCAGATAAGCATTGTAGGCGACATCAATATTAAAGGCCCTTAACGCGATGATAATATAATACTCTTTATGTTCGGACCGACAAAGAAAACATGTTTTCGTGGGAAAAAATGGTTTTCGCACGAAACTTGTGTTTTCGTCCTTGTAAAATCTGTCAAACGAAAACACAGTTTTCGCTGAAAACTACTTGAAAACTTACATTCCACTCATTATAATCGGTGCCTGCTCTAGTTGAATCGATGTTTTTGGAAGACATATTTTGCCGGCCCTAAATTGTCACTTGATATTTGTTTACATTCCATGTACAAAAACAGCTGTCGCTTGATATTCTCATATTAGGGGGATTCTCTTGCTCTTGCAAAACCTTGCACGATGCAGAAATTGCAGAATTTTCCTCTTGGTGCAACGGCACAACAACAAACACACGCAGAAAATTATTTGCTATGGCTATAAATATTTCAGACCAAAACCCACGTTTATTTTCGTGCCGTCATATATCACTAGATTCTGCAATGGGTGCTCTCTTGGCCTTGCATATTTCGGTATAGGATTTTTGCATTTTATGTCATTGTGCCATCTTGCAATAGCAAAACAATGCCGCTATTGATAGTTGTCAGTGAAAACTCATCGAAAACACACATTGTCGGTCCGAACGACTTAGATTCCACAACATACAAATGTGTTTTCAAAATGTTTTCAATGTCGGTCCGAACATAGTATAAATTAGCTTATGTATGAATGTGCTCCCCTGCGCCGCATAAAACGGCATGCCCAGTAGGCCGTCTAGCACAGAAATGTTGCAGAAATCAGTGAAGCCAAGTGGCGATCTTTGGCGATCTCTCCAACGCGGCACGAGTGTCAAAATACAAGTGATTAGCAGCTGACTGACGACGACTAAGATAACCGGCGTCTTGTAAAATATGTTGTTATAGAATGTGTACTTGGGTGTTAGTTTTTCTAGCGGTATCATCAGGCATATGTCGAGCATGTGCAATGCATTCGAAAAACTCAAATTATCCTCAGTCATAAGCAACGGCCAAAGCGGTCCGGTGTCTGCTTTGTTATTCAGCAAGATTTCGCATACATTAAACTTTGTGGTTTCGCGGAAATGGCGATATAATTGTGGCATTGCGACGATATGCGAACTCTGTTAAAGGCCTACCCAAATAACCGCTAAGCACGGTAGGTCCGTGTTTGGGTGTGAAATTATAAATTTGTGGATGCCAACCACTTTCTAATATGCGTAGTGGATAACCATGCATACTTTCCATTTGGTTTCGGAAAATATTGTGATAATGTGGTGGAAAAATGCGTCGAATGGTTTGATGTTTGGGGAATAGTTGCAGACTCCAGTAACTGTGTTCGGTTACAGCTAGATTCGGCTGCCATGCGACGACATTTATGGCGTGTTTTCTAACGCAGTTACTCAAGATTCCTCTCACGTGATTGTCATTAGCTGTGCCATCGAAAAGCAGTATGAGTCCACTTTGCATATTTCGGTGTAATCGCTGCCACAATTTGTCTAAAATTTGCTCATTTCGGTTTGTGTCTTCGCTAAGTTGCACAATACTGAGTAAATTACGATTAAACTGCATCGCATATTGCTCGATGGGCGTATTGTTGTCTATATTCATAACGGCTACTGGGTTGTTCCCTTCCAGTAGAACCATTAGCTACATTCCCGTCACTAAAGTAGATGGTAGTGTTAATTTGTTTTTCGTTTACGGGTGCTTCGCAGATATCTGCGATTATTTCAACAAATTGTCGCACACCGGGCCCAATGTTATTTTATGTCCACCGTTCAAGTCTTTTGTTGTATTTACGAATATAACTCTCTTTGTGGAATAACTTTTTATTACAATATTTTTATGCTGTACATTACAGTGAGCTATAATAACTCTGAAACAATTTACGACACCTTTTTGGCCTCAGACCAATCCGTAAAATTTGCAAC
This sequence comes from Bactrocera neohumeralis, assembly GCF_024586455.1. Classification (NCBI taxonomy): domain Eukaryota; kingdom Metazoa; phylum Arthropoda; class Insecta; order Diptera; family Tephritidae; genus Bactrocera; species Bactrocera neohumeralis. The sequence goes on from NC_065921.1 coordinate 43,432,178, forward strand.
TAACATTATTTTAAATGCCTAAGTAGCAAAAGTTGGCGAAAGGGGACTATATGACGACATTCTCTTCATTCTCTAAAAATTAAAATGTATTTTTTTTTTTAATATTTAAATGCCCTTATAGCAACCTCTATAATGAATCACCCTTTATAATCGAGATTCGAATGACGTCTTGGCTTTATGGGGAAATCAGGGTAAGCTGATAGAAAGAAAGAAATACGGCTGTTTGTACAAGATGCTTTCCAAAGCAAACAGGACTTTTTGAATATAGCGCCCCCTGCTGGCGCCATCTATATGCTGCTATCTTTATCGATTGTCCAGTGAGAATTTCATGATATTTCAATGATTGGAAGTGAAGTTATTGCGGTTTAAGTATCAGTATGTTTGTGTTATCGGTGTGAAAATGAGCTTCGAACAAAGAGCCTACTTTAAATTTTGTTTTAAGACTGGTAAAACTTTTACCGAAACGTTTCAATTGATGAAACAAGTTTATGGCGATGATTGCCTATCCCGTAGCAGAGTGTACGAGTGGTTTCAACGTTTTCGAAGTGGTCGTGAGAACATAAATGACGATCAACATGTGGGCCAATCAAGATCTGTGATCACCGGAAATTCCATCGAAACTGTAAATGAATGGAATTGAACATCTCCAAAACATCAATTTATCACATTTTGACCGAACATTTGAGCTTACGAAAGGTGTGTGCACGGTTTGTCCCGCTCAAATTGACTGACGACCTTAAATTGTTCAGAATCCAACATTCGAAGGACATCATTAAAGAGGTTTATTTGACCAAAAATCACATTTTACCCATTAACCACTTTCCGTATTCACCTGATATGGCACCGTGCTACTTCTTTCTTTTCGGAACAATGCATTTGCCCATGAAAGGAAAGTGTTATGCAGACATAGAGGCCATTCAAAAGGTTTGCACCAGCATACCAACACTAGGACGACATGCTTTTGGACCGTGCAAAAAGCTCTATTGAAGCAGAAGGAGACAATTTGGAATAAAATAAATTGATTTTGCTGAAAAACCATTTGTTCTGTTTTTATTTTTAAGTCCTGTTTACTTTGGAACGCACCTTGTATCACCTAAAACTGATCAAAAGAAATATTACTACAAAAGTACAACCGATAAGGACAGCAAACGGCACCATATTTTTTCCCGCTCTTTTGACATTTCTCTTCAGTAAGGTTTGACATTTCAGCATGGAAAGATATACGATCCAACAACGTGTCAAAATTATTAAAATTTACTACCGAAATTCGGTGTCAGTGGCTTTCACTTTAAGGACGCTACGTCCAATTTATGACCGTCACAATTGTCTTGTACGATCACCAATTGGGCGTCTAGAATATTCCCGTGCCAGTAAGACAAAGAAGTAACCGAGATTATTGAAATATTCGAGAATATTTTTGAACCGAATTGGACTGGGACAATATGTGGTTTCAACAGGATGGCGCCACAATCCACACAGCGCATGTCACATTTATTGAAAACCAAGTTTGGTGAACGTGTTATTCAAGTGGTCCAGTCAGTCGCCGGTAGACTATTTCTTGTGGGGCTACGTTAAGTCTATGGTGTATGCCAACAAGCCAGCGACGATTGATGAACTTCGATTTATGCTAGAAAACCGTCGAAATTAAGGTTAAACTTCTGGACTTCTGCAAGCGTGCCGTCGAATGTACTTTCACAGGAATAAGGAATTTCATTGATACCTAAAACCGTTTTTATTTTATTAAAAAAAACGCTCTTTTTGAAAAGTCCAATTGATATTTTGGGTTAAAGTAAATATCTATTAGGATCTCAATTTCTTATTTCCAATAATAATGTGTTTATTTCAGACAAAACACGACGTCAAATCCCCAATGAGTTAATCAAAATAAATCTTATTTCGCCATTAACATAACTCGACCTAAGCTACTTAAAAATATCTGCTACAGATAATTGGGTAATTGGATGTAAATGTAATCGCTTTCTTTGTAAAAATTTTTGTGAAAAATAGTATATGCAGAAGCCAATCTCTCAATACCACTTGCCACTCAACAAACTATTTTTTATCTTCATCTTCCACTTTCGATTTTTGTTTTTTTTTCCTTTCGCTAAATAAATATTATTTAACAACTAATCACTTTCACTGGGATGTATAATTACCGACTGTCGATTACTTGAACGAACGTTATACGAAGCTTATAAATGATATCTACTTGTAGGTAGGTACGTACTATGTATTTGTGGATGTGTGAGAGTCGGTGAGCGACTGGTCAGCTGGCGTAAATGTGGCTGAAACGTAAAAGCACGCTAGAATACGTACCAACTTGCACTAGCCACTTTTCTAACCGAAAGTAATACAGGAAGAGAGCACTTATTTTCTTTAACCAAAGAAGTGTAAACAAAGCTATAAAGGTGATAGTAATTTGAGTCAATTTGAGTAGTGAATTACATTTATGATGTACATATATGATCAATAAAAGGTTAAACTGCACCAAGTATTAAATTCAATCGGATAAACTGGCGAAGAAGTTTTTATAATCCCCAAAAATTAAACTTCATCTAAACAAGTAAGGAAGTGCTAAGTTCGGGTGCAAACGAATATTTTAATCTCTTGCAACTTGCAAAAGCTATAGCCAGGGAAGTACCTTCAGGTACATAAGGTCGAGTTATCTCTCGATTTTATTCTTTCTAAGCACAGACTTCTGAGCACCGTTATAAGAAAAACAAGCTCTCTCAATTCTATTAAGATAACCGAGCAATATATGCGGTCTAAAGTCACCCGGAAGTTCCAAAATCCTTATAATAGGTATACATATGTATGGGAGCTAAGGGATGTATTAGCCCGATTCAACCCATACTATTGTAAGGAAAGAATTCCCTCTGAATTTCAATTATATTTCTCAAACATTGACCGATATTTTGGTTAAAACGTCAACTAAAGAAAGGGGGCCACATATTCGGCAACCAGGGGCTTGGACAGTTTTGGTTCGATTTGGGAAATCCTTAGTCATACGGCGCCACACCTCAAATACGCTATTCGTGCAAAGTTTGATTCTGATATATTAATTCATTCTTGATTTGTGTACTGAAAAATTGAAGTTTCAAATGGAATTTAAAATTGTGTTATATGCGAAGTAAGCGTGGCTGTAGTCCCATTTCGCCTATTTTCACACTGTAACTTTTGTTAAAAGCGGCCGGGCGGGTCTCGAGATATGCGATTTATACATACATGATGATCAGCATGAAGATATGAATTCATTTAGCCATGTTTGGTTGATAAACGCGCACTAGTCGCTAGTTTTGAGATATCGATCTGAAATTTTACACATGTTCTATTCTCACCAAGAAGCTGCTATTTTTTTGGAATCGCCGATATTGTACCATTATACCATAGTATATACATATTTGTCATACAAACTGATCAAACTCAAGTCCCTGTATGGAATTTTTCTCTACTCTCGCAACAAAGTTGCTAAAGAGAGTATTATAGTTTTGTTCACATAAAGGTTGTTTGTAAGTCCTAAAACTAAAAGAGTCAGATATAGGGTTATATATACCAAAGTGATCAGGGTGACGAGTAGAGTTGAAATCCGGATGTCTGTCTGTCCGTCCGTCCGTCTATCCGTCTGTGCATTCTGTAACTTTAGTAAAAATTGAGATATCATGATGAAACTTGCTACACGTATTTCTTGGCTCCATAAGAAGTTTAAGTTCGAAGTTGGGCAAAATCGGCCCACTGCCACGCCCACAAAATGGCGAAAACCGAAAACCTATAAAGTGTCATAACTAAGCCATAAATAAAGATATAAAAGTGAAATATTTGGACGTAATTTTTTTGGAAAAGTGGGTGTGGCCCCGCCCCCTTTTAAGTTTTTTGTACATATCTCGGAAACTACTATAGCTATGTCAACCAAACCCTATAGAGTCGTTTCCTTCAGACATTTCCATATACAGTTCAAAAATGGAAGAAATCGGATAATAACCACGCCCACCTCCCATACAAAGGTTATGTTGAAAATCACTAAAAGTGCGTTAACTGACTAACAAAAAACGTCAGAAACACTAAATTTTACGGAAGAAGTGGCAGTAAGAAGCTGCACCCAGGCTTTTTTAAAAATTGAAAATGGGCGTGGCGTCGCCCACTTATGGACCAAAAACCTATCTCAGAAACTACTAGACCGATTTCAATGAAATTCGGTATATAATATTTTCTTAACACCTTGATGACATGTACGAAATATGGGTGAAATCGGTTCACAACCGCGCCTTCTTCCAATATAACGCTACTTTGAGTTCCATCTGATGCCTTCTCTGTATAATATATACATTAGGAACCAATGATGATAGCGGAATAAAACTTTACACAAATACGGTATTTGAAAAATATGTAAATGACGGATAATGAAATCTCGATTATCACTTTATCAAGCGAGAGTATAAAATGTTCGGTGACACCAGAACTTAGCCCTTCCTTACTTGTTTAATTTGATAAGGTAACTTCACGAAATTCGATTCATATGTTTTTTTAAGGTATAGTTACAATCTATAAAGTCATTTTTCATATCGGGTAGTTATAGCATATACGAGCAGAGTAAGAGTAAATAAATATACATACAGCTATGTACAGAAAAATAGCACATTTTGTGATGCCAATATTTGACATATGATTTTCCTTATTTCTAATGTACATACGTACTTAAGTCAAAGCATTTTTTTTCGAATGGGTGTTTGTATTGACCGGCGTAATGTGTAACTGTAAACCATGTATGCATTAGTATATTATTGTTGCCGATTTTTTGTGATAAATTGCATTTTGCAGTTGTTTAGTCAATTCTGATCCAGAGACAAACATAAAAAATAAAATCCGGAAGTCTTCTCCACGTAAAACCACTTCCAAAGTTGATTGAACAATTGTGAGAAAGTGCAAAGTTGATCCATTTAAATTCTGACGCGCCTTTATGGAAGACATTTATGAAACATTTGGTGAAACATATCCAAGGGGCTTGACAGACGACGCCTCAATGACTATCTCTTCTACGGCGCCCATCAGTCGAAAAACCCGCTTATATCAAAATAACAAAAAAATAAAAGCCCGTATTACTTTCGCTAAGACTCATGGAAAAAGTAATATACATTTTTGGAAAAGAGTATTATGGAGCGCTGAAACAAAGGCAAATTGAATTGAACCCGATGATAAAACGTTTGTTCAACGCCAGAAGTGCAAATCATTAAACCCAAGAAACAGCAAAAAAAAAAAAACAAAAAACGATGAAAGTGAAAGTGAAGGTAATGTCATGGTGTGGGCTGAGTTTTCGTGGTATGGAATGGGACTGTTAGTCAGAATTGCTGGTGGAATGGATCAGTATTCCTATTTAAACATCCTCACACGCAATGGAGCTATTCTCATTTAAATCAATACCTTGAAATAGGATATTCATGCAATAAATGCAAAATAATCATGCGAAACATGCAGCTAGGAGTGTAAAGGATTGTTTATGTTGATGAATCGGAAGGTTCAGTGGAAGGTCCCGATTTCAACTCGATAGAAAACCTGTGTAGTGATTGATGTAAAAGCAGGCAACTAAAATTCAAAAATTTACATGATCTTTTAATTTTTAATTTAATTTTGACATAAAACTGTCATTTCTCTGCGCACAGCTGTATATATTGTGTTTGCTTCCGCGGCTAGTAGGAAATTTTTTATATAGTGTACTACGTAGACATATGTACATATAGTATGTATTTGAATATTCGTGTTTACTAATGTCGCTTAGCCGGCACTGCCTTGATGCAGTCAGTCGGCGAAGAAAGCTGAAGCGATTCGGTTATTTCATGTTAATTGTTTTTTCACAAATCCACTGACCTCTAATTTTTTATAAACGCGGGTGTTCGGTGTGAAGGCAAGAGTGTTTATCTACATACATACACAAATATAAATATTGGGTTGTGTTGTTTGATTTATAGAGCGTGAGGTGAGTGAAATATTAGTTACGCGTGAAATTAAAATAATTTTTACACGTGTTGTGCCAATTGGGGTGTAAATGGAAAATAATTCAAACACCTACAAAAGCCGGTATGCGAAGAAGTTGCGGTTGGTTTAAGGAAAGAATTTGATCTTCAAAAGTACAAATGTATACACATTGTATGTGTGTACTTTCTACTGTGCTCTTGACTTTGAGTATTTGCCAATCGCTTGTTATCAAATAAATCACATTACATCATTGGTGCTTGCAGGTGTTGGTGCTTTATATAATCGAAATGAAAAATTAACAATAAAATAAATCACTTAATCAATATTAACAATAATGTAAATAATATTATTAATTGAAAAATATTAATAAAATAAAATGAAAATAATAAAAGTGGTTTTCTCTTGTAATGGCCTTATATGTATGTGTTTGCTATAATATTTTTGTTAACGAACCATTATTATTTTTTTATTAAATTGCGCATAAAGTCAGCACATTTAATTTTTTTATCGTTAGAAGATCAAGTAAATTTTTTGTTTAACGTAATTTTTGCTAAATATCTTTTCTTAAATCAATTTTTAAAATATTTTAAAGAATTATTTGAATTTATTGACTTATCATAAAAATCATTTCTGATAAATTTAAAGTATATGTACATATATATTTTTCAATTTTAAAAATTAAAACAAATTTATAATTTATAAAATTTAAAACAATTTATTAAATTAAAAAATAAATTAAAACAATTTAATATTGATTTCAAAATTGAATAATCTGTGAATTTAAAGAAAAAAACATACTGTTAATAAACATAATTTTTTTTTACTTTTAATTTAATTTCATAATCATGAGCGATTAAATAACTAATATTTAACTAAAAACAAAACAAAAATAATAATAATAAAATTGTTTATTGAATAAATGTAAGATTTTTTTACAACCATTAACTTATATTCAATTAAAATAAAATAATTAATATCTATAACACATATTTAATCAAAAATATTAAACATTAAAAAAAAATAATAATAGAAATAAACTGTAATTTTTAAAATAAAAAAAATAAACTATTGGAAAAAATATTTAATTAATAAACTTAACAAAAAGTGTTATTTGGAAAAATGGGTCAAATATTATCAAAATTTTTTACATTGATATTGGTATTCAATTAAAAATAAAATAAATAATATTTATATATTTAATATTTAATGAAAACAAAATTCCTAAGACTCTTTTTAAGCTTAAACATAAAAAAAAAATAAATACAAAAAAATGGGAAAATAAAAAATAAATATTTAACAACTTATTTAATAAATAATTTAAAAAAAAAAATTACAACCATGAACTGATTTCAATTAAAATAAAAGAAATTACAATACAACAAATATTTAATGAAAAATCAATTTCTTAAGTTAACATTAAGTTGTTAGTTTAAATATTAAAAAAACTTAATAATTAAAACAAAGTATAAAGTTTGAAATTAAAAAAAAAAAACATTTTAAAAAAATATTAACAAATTTAACAAAATTTATTTTTTTAGAAAGATGGGTTAAATATTGTCAGAATTTTTTATTTTGAAATTGGTATTAAAAATATTATTTATGATTTAAATAACTTTTTCAGTGGTTTCTTTTAAATTAAATTAACAATAAAACACAAAATATTAAAAATTAAAGAAAAATCAATATTAATCAATAGTTTTAACAAAATTTATTTTTTAGAAAAATGGGTTAATAATATCAAAATTGTATACTTCGAAATTGTTATTAAAAACATTATTTCAAACTTTTTTCGTTTCGGGTTCTTTTTTTACTTTTAGGATCAAAGAATATAAGTAAATGATATTTAAACAAAATTATAGAAATTTTTTCAGTCAATCGTTTTATAAATTTCCTATATATTGCGCGATTTACCAAGTAATATCTTTTTTTTAGTGTATTATAAATAATTTAAACACGATTCTTTTATTTTGCAACGTGAACGGTTGCGTTAGACCAATTTAACCTTTCAATTTATAGTATATTTCATTATTTCGATTTATAACTCATTTGATATGTTTTCTCCCTCCATTAAGTCACAAACACATTTTTTATATTTCTTTTCTAGGGATGACAGGACTAACGCCCGGCCACTTGTTGCTGTTGCTTGGCCTTTGTTGCACACTGGTGCAAGCCAGTTACCCACTCAAAATACTAGGTTTATTTCCACACCCAGGCATTAGTCACTTCCACTTCTTCCACCCCATTATGCGAGGCTTGGCCGAGAAGGGTCATGATGTTACTGTGTTAAGCCATTTTCCCGATAAAAGCCCGCCGGCACGTTACAAAGATCTGCCGCTAACACGTCATGAAACTTTGACGAATAGTGTGGACTTGAAGGTAAGTCAAAGCCTCGGCATAATTGAATGAAAGAAAGATCAGCCTTTCTTCGCGCGAGTAACTGCTTTTAATTGCTTACTAATGATGAGAGTGCAAAATTTTAGTTTATGAGGTTAATATTTGTACGATTTTGAAATACTCGTTTGTGTGTAGCTTCTGTCGCTGATGTTTTAATGTGTAGACACGAATGTATAATCTGTAAGTGAGTGTGTTGGTTGAAGCAGTGAACTTTGTTTGCGGAAATACTACAAAAACATTGTCTTTTAGGTTAATGTCATTGTGTATTAGGGTGGTCCCAAGGTATGTATCTTTTTACAGTTTTCGAGCGTGCACTCGGACTTAAAATAAAAGTTCGGTGAAAAGTTCAGAAAATCATTACATTCGATTCAATTTGTCATTCGATCGGTGAAGTATAGCGTTCACACCAGAATAATTGTAAGCTTACGCTGATACAGTCTTTCCAAAAATGAAGGTACAGTGAATTAGAATCCGCGAATTACTAGTAACAGTACTCTTTAATTTTTATGAAATGTAACATTTTGGTATTATCAATTTTGTTGGTATCTCTTAATCTCACAATTCAATATTGTTACTGTAAATCAGAAACTGTTAAAAGTAGAATTAAAAAGAAATTATGCACCGAAAAAAGTTGGCAACTAGAGAACGGGAAATCACAATGGCTCTACATACATATAAGGCAAGGCAAATCTAATTCACAAATATCTGAGCTTATGTCGCGCAGTCGGTCATCATTCCAAAACCTGGTTAACCAATATAATAAAGAAAATAAAGTTGAAAATACACCCAAGACTGGCCGCCCAAACGGAATGAAAGTGATAAGAGAAATATTATATGCACAATAAAAAAATCTTTTGTGGAAGACTGTATATAAAACGTGCTCCTACTGCAAAGCAGTTTACATCTCAGTTGAAATATGAGCCGCTAAAAATAATGGAAAAGCTGACTGTTAATATTAGCGTTATGAAGCGTGGGGTGAAGAGGAAATGGTTGGCAATAGAAACCAGATTCAGAAAGCATGTTCTCACTACTACTTAAAATCCTATGTTTATAATTGAATATAGGAATAAATCAAGTATTCTTTGTGAGTCATAACTCGAACCAAGAAAAGATGAAAGCATCCATATTAGTATCATTTCTTACTTTGCATTACCTTCCAATCAAATTTAACCCGGACTGATTCGTTTACACTACGCGATAAAAAAAACATTTCTGAGATTTGTACAACTTTTTTATATGTTTGTGTGAAGTTGGATCCTCCATATGACAATTAGTGCAGAGTTTTGTTTACGATGGGAAAAGTTTGTTTGGCTATTTTTACCATGAAAAAATAATCGAGTTGTTTGAAATTTTCGCAATGGAAGTGCGGCTACGGAATCGTTGAAACTTTTGCAAAAGTTTTGACTCGTACCAAAAGATGTAGCAAGGGCCGTACATTCATCAAACTTCATATGAATATGACTTCGAAACTGTTCAGCACACAATCGAATAACGCTCCAAAAATCAGCCGATGCCGGAAAAGAACAAGATTCGGTGATGGCATTCAAAACCAACCCAGTCGATACTTATAACAAGTGTTTGGAAAATTGAACTAAGCGTTTAAATACGTAAAAATATTTCTTATTTTTTTTGTCATTCCGTGTCAAATTTTGCCAGATGGTCGAGGTCGTAGGTGTACACAGGAAACGTGCTGTTTAGGGAGAGGACTCATTGCATGGTGGACATATGTTTAATATATCGGGGTCGATTTTGGATAAGGGCCACACTCGGCTTGACTCCAAGTACGCCATTCACTGAGAGGGAGAAGATGTTTATGGCTAAACTGTGAATGGCGGTGAGTGCGTGTCTGAAGTTAGTTGCGTATTGAAATCTGGTAGGACCCCTTGATGCTCTAAGTAGGCGGTTCCACTTCAAACAGGTGAAGAGTAGTTCATTACGCCCCTTAACTAGGAGCATACAGGCCTCATTGTGCACATGCTCGATAGGATAAGGATAAGTGTGTACTACTTCGATCAGTTTGTGAATATGGTTGCTGTGGATTTAGAGGAGGAGAGTGTTAGGTTCCTCGCAACGAGGAAACGAGTTTACTTTTCACATGAGCACATGTCATTGATTTCATTGCCCATATGCTCGCCTCTCTATAACATCACTTTCTCATGTGAACTTCGTTTGACTGGTATTTGCTATTGCATGAAGACTTTTGGACAATTTTGGAAAACTATATTTTTGCTCTTATATTAAAAGTGAATTTCGAAGTTGGGGGAAAAAGAATAAATTATAAATAGAACCAACTAATTCAAAGCCTATCTTTGCAATCATTTAGTTTTAATGTGATTCTTTACGTTCTAGTTCTTTGAAACGCAACACTTCTACAATCACTTTGTGGAATTCCTTTTGCTTCACGAATGGGGGAAGGACGCCTGCAATCTCACATTGCGCTCCGATGCTTTGGCACAGGTGCTGCGACAGCGCCAACATTTCGATGTGATCATCATGGAGCAATTCAATAGTGATTGCATGGCAGCGGTGGCACATCAACTCAAGGCTCCATTCATAGGGTTGAGCAGGTGAGCGTTGTTGTCTTTGTCTTATTTATAATAATTGATTATTTGAAAAACCTAAATATTTAGTTGTGCTATGTTGCCTTGGCATTACGATCGCGTGGGAATGCCCATGGTACCATCAGTTATGCCAACAGTATCTATGGGACAATCCGAGGACATGACATTCGGCGCTCGTCTCGCCAACTGGTTCACCGATCACGCCATGCGTTTCCTTTACGAGTGAGTAACAGCTACTCATGGGACTAAAACAGTACTTTTGTAATAATTAAAATATAATTTATTTCCAGTTTTTACACCACGCCCACCATCGACGCCATGGTACGCCACAAGTTCGGACACGATATGCCCTCGGTTGGCGAATTGGCGAAGGAAACATCAATGTTATTCGTCAATCAGCATTTTTCTTTGAGCGGTGTCAAACCGTTGCCACCGTCCGTTATCGATCTCGGCGGCATACACATACAGAAGGCCAAGCCGCTGGATCCCGAACTGCAAAAGTTCCTCGATAATGCCGAACATGGTGTGGTCTTCATTAGTTGGGGTTCTATGATACGCGCCGACACTTTGCCGCCCGCCAAACGTGAGGCTATCGTACGCGCTGTGAAGCGACTCAAACAACGAGTGATTTGGAAGTGGGAGAACAGCACTCTAGCGAACAAGCCGGATAATCTGTATGTTAGCAAGTGGTTGCCACAACGTGATATACTCTGTCATCCGAATGTGAAGGTGTTCTTATCGCATGGCGGTCTAATGGGTAGTTCGGAGGCGACTTACTGTGGTGTACCGGTAGTGGTCACGCCCATGTATGGTGATCAGTTTGTGAATGCGGCAGCATTAAAGTACCGCGGTATGGGTGTGGTGCTGAAATATGGCGATATCACTGAGAATTCAGTGCTACGTTCAATAAGAGAGGTGTTGAAGAAAGAGTAAGTGAAATGAGTGCAAGAGATTGTGAAGTGAGGGCGTTTTATATATTTTTTTTCTTGCAGATATATGGATAACGCCAAAGCGGTCTCATTCTCCTACAGACATCGTCCGCAGAGCGCACTCGAGACCGCCATATGGTGGGTGGAATATGTCGCAAAAACCGAGGGTGCGCCACTTCTTAAAGCTCACGCCGTGCAAGTATCGCGCTTCGTTTACTACTCTTTGGATATTTATCTATTCATTGCTGCCATTATATTCATATCAGTTGTGAGTTGGAGCTTTGTATGTAGTAGATGGTGCTCGCGGCGTCCAAAGGCCGCTAAACAAAAGTCAAATTGAACAAGGAGGTGAGGATTTCAGATTGAGAGAGAGTTAGTTAAATTTAAATTTAGACAATATATTTAAATTTAAGCATTATTTGCTCCCTTAAATATATTAGATAACAAATTGCAATGTAGTTACCAAAATTAGCGTAACTTAGCTCATAAAGAGCATGGAGGAAATGTAGAAATGCCTAAACATTTTCGCCAAAAGCGAAAAAAATAGTTAAATTAAAAAAATAAATGAAAGTTGTTTACAAAAAAAACAAGCAAACAATTCTTTATTTATGAGGGTTTAAAAAAAGTCGCCATTTTTAAATAAAGTTAGTCAGTTTCGTATAGAGTATTGCCAAAAAAGCTTTGAGGGATAACAAAAAATATATTAGTCCTAAATAATTTAGTAACGGGTGGTTCAAGTAGTGATACTTTTTCAATCGAACTACTTGGTGCCTTTTACGTCGAGATCTTAAATTGAAAGCGCGCAAAATACAGCTTGTGCAGGAACTGAAGCCGCTTGACCTCCCAATCGACATCGCGTCGCTCTAAGGGCTCTTGAAAAGTTCCAAGAAAATCCGACGTTGTCGAGCCGAGTTTTGATTCAAGAGCTGCTATTTCATTCAGGAAAAGAAACGGTGTGGTTTGTGGGCCGGTGAAATCATCGGTCCATATTTCTTCAAAAATGATGCCGGTGAAAACATAATTGTCAATGGCGACCGTTATCGCCGCTAGGTCTGAAATTGAAGCTCGTGAACTCGGCATTTGGTTTCAACAAGACGGCGCCACTTCACACAGATCGCATCAATCAATGGATTTATGGAAAGAACACTTCGGTGAGCAAATAATTTCACGTTTTGGGCCAGTCGATTGGTCATCAACACGCCGATCGACATATTCAGCATAACAATTGTTCAACTTACGACATCGTAATATATGGCGTATGAGAGCGAGGGTAATCTGTGGACCGATTTTACACATTTTTGCATTAACATTGCATTCCAGTAACATCTATGACTGTTAGTGGTCGATTCTCAAGCATCACTTCCTTTGCTTTATTGCCACGTTCATCATCAGTTGGTGTTAATGGCCATCCTGGACGCGGTTCGTCGTTAACGCGTTTTTGACTCTCTTTGAATAATTTGTACTAATCAAAAACACTTGCTGGCGACAAACACTTATTCATGAAGAATTTTTCCAACATTTTGAACGTTTCGGCACCAGAAATTTGATTCCGCACATAAAATTTGATGGAGCTTCTTTGTTGAATGCACTTTATACACTTCAGAAAGGCAATCGTATACTAAATACTAATGATTATTTTGATCTGTCAATTGGCACATACTTGTACATGTCACTGGCAAGCATATCAATCTAGAAAAAAAAATATTTCGACGAATTGGTTTCCCGCGCGAAATTTAAATTAAAAAGTTTTACTATTTTTTGCTCACAGTAATATAATTGTAGAAACAGTTTTTGTAGGCAACGATGAAATTTTCTTTTATGGATATAATTTCAATTGTGTTTCAGAATTCAGATTGAGAACATTCTTGTCGAAAACCATATCCGTGTTTCCGCCTATTAAAATGATTCCATCCTGTCATTTCAGCTTTCAGAAAGTATACTCGAAAATACGACCTTCGATAGCAATTAAAATGCCATCTACACGATCACATCGGACTTAGACCTACTCTCAATTCTATAGTTCCATTTTGCATTGAGCTGTCAATCTCTACGTCAGTCAGTCAAAGCAGTGACGTCAACATTATGTTATGTTATGGAGCAAAGCATGATTACGGATATACATAAGTACAAATTAGTTTAACTCCTATAAAATTGTTATGCTTGAATCACATCCGAATAATTTGCATGCCAAGTTACGCAAAATGCGCACACGCAACTGAGGCACGCTCGCAATTGTAAATGATACGGAAGAAACACTGTTAAATCAATTTTCTTATACATATTTTGGCTAAGAAAGATTAATGGTGATTTTTAAGGAATTATTTGTATGTATTAAGCGCTTTATTTAATTACCCTTACACCTTGTGTGCATAAAACTGAAGAACATAGTTGAGGCATTATGAAGGAACCTAATGGAATCAACCTCCGTAACTCTATAAATTGCTATATTATTATTATTTAGTGTTTAGTTTCAAATCAGTCAACAATATTTCTTCACTTTGATGATATAACAATTGGGTTTAATCGGTCATTTTTTACCTCTAGCTGATATACGAAACTCCACAACGGCGCTTGACGTTGAAATACATATAAACAAGAAGTAGCCTTTTTATAATCAAATTTGTCAGATTTAAAACAAGGCATTTGTGACATCATTATGTATTTTACCTTCATAAACGAGTATTCAATATTCTGCTCTTTGAAGAATTCGAAATTCAAAATAGAATTTTATTATGCACCAAAATATTTTGCGATTTCGTGACCGTAGTTCAAATGAAAATATTTTGTAGACTGGTGTATTGTATAATTTAGTTGATAATTTTGCTTAGAAATGAATTTAGCAAAAACAGTTAATAGAATAATAATATAAAAAAACTGATTGGCATGCCAAATACTAAGTCAATAGATAGAGCGAAAATACAAAAAAAATTCAATATAAGAAATGGATTTTGATCGTTGAGTTTATAAGACAACTCTCTGTGCTATCATGTTGATCATTTAATTATATACATGTATTTTATAGGGTCTCCGACGTTTCCTGTTTAGGGTATAAAAACAGCACTAAGTAAAGTAAACCAAGTGAGGAACTTTCAGGTACATAAGGTTAGTTATACGGGGTCTAGAGTAAGTTTTTACCCGATTATATTCATTCTAAGCCCAAAAAATTATTCAAAAATGCATCCTTATTAGAAAAACACGCTCTCTCATTTTTATTAAGTAAACTCACTCATATTTGCTTATATATTCGGTATAAAATCACCTGGAAGTTCGAAAATCTGTATATTAGGTAAATGGGGGGTATTAACCCGATTCAACCCATTTGCAGCACACAGACATACTACTATCAGGAAGCGATTCTCTCTTAATTTCAATTATACATATATCTCACACATTGACCGATATGTTCGGTAAAAGATCAACTAAAGGTCTACATATTCGGTACCCAGAGGATTGAACAGTTTTGGTTAGATTTGGGCAGTTTTGTTCATAAGGTGGCATACTTTAAAGGAATTATTAGTGCAAAATTTTATCCCGTTATTTAAATTACCTCTTGATTTGTACACAGGAAAGTAAAACAATCAAGTGGAATTTAAAGTTATGTTATATGGCAAGTGAGCGATTCCTCTCAATTCTCACTGTCAGTAGAATGTTATATACAGAATTTTGTTAAAATCGGTCAGACGGGTTTCGAGATATGTGTTTGAACCCAAAAGTACTTATTACAGGGCGGGGCCATGCACACTTTTTCAAAATATTTCACCCACAGGTGACCCTTGCGATCCTCTGTGCCAAATAACAGTTCTATATCTTAATTTACAGATTAGTTATATGGAACTTTATAGGTTTTCGGTTAATGGCGTTTTGTGGGCGACCATTTACGAACTCGTAATTTTTTTTACTAATAAATGCGCATAACAAGTTTCATCAAGATATCTTATACATCTATTACAGCTTGCACGGACGGACGGACAGACAGACAGTCAACCGGATTTCAACTTTTTCGTTATGCTGATCATTCATGTATACATAACCCTATATCTATCTCGCTTAGTTTTAGGTGAAACGTACAACCGTTAGGTGAACAAAACTATTATTCTCTGAAGACACATGTTGTAAGAGTATAATTAGAAACAGCACAAAATAAATTAAAACAAGAAAAAACGTTAACTTCGGCTTATAATATACCCTTCACAGTTGCATTTCCTTTAGTAACTATGTGTTTAAGTAAATCTAGAGACGTAACCGGCCGGTGGTTTTCATCCAAAGGAAAACATTTTACTAGTTCTTTTTAGCCAGCCATAACATTAAGGTTATTTAATAAAGAAAGTGGATCTTTTAAAAGTTTATAGTTATTTCAAATTTTAAGAAGGTTTATTGTTAACATAAATTAATGAAAAAAATTATAATATTTATATATTATTACATATACATACATATGTCATATATATATATTTACTGTTTGCTTTATAAAAACACAGACCAGAGAAGGTTACATTATTTCTATGAACAATAACTCATACCAAATTTCGTGAATATATCTTGTCAAATGTGAAAGTTTTCCATTCAAGCATTTGATTCCGATCGTTCAGTTTGTATGGCAGCTATATGTTATAGTGGTCCGATATCGGCAGTTCCGATAAACGGGCAGCTTCTTGAAGATAAAATGACGTTTGCAAAATTTCAAAACGATATCTTAAAAACTGAGGGACTAGTTCGTATATAAGTTAAAAAACGTTTTGTTATTTTTATTAAAAAAAATGTTTTCTGGGAGCTATGCTCCTTTATTGAATTCCACTTAAGAACTAAAATTAACAATTAATTATACTTAACTCTAGACCTATGTTTGCCGCTGCAACGGGTACGGAGTTTGCTGACGCTGCGCTTCCCACAGGTTGCCACTACACGTGTCGCACTCTCAGCGATTTAGTGGTGTCATATTATATTACTTTGTATCATATGATATTAGTGCATCATATGATACTTTTTGAATGTATGGGGTGCTAACTAGTCCCTCCTTGAAATTCAAACGTCCTCGTTTGAACCTTTAGGTGTATTAAAAATTTGGTTGAGTCCTTCTATTGCGGTTTGTGACAGTTTATTGGGTTCCTCTTCTTTTTGTTTCATCAGAAGGTTCTTCCCGAAAATTAAGGCGATGATTATTAAAATTACGATTAGAGTGATGCTGGTTCCGAATTTAACTCTGTTTGCTGCTTCTAACAGACTTACTTCCTTTGTATTGTTGAAGTTAAGCTGTTTCAGCATTTCCAGCGAGAGGAATTCTTCTATCTTGAGTGGTGCGGATGACGGTTGTAGGATGGCTGGTAGTGGTTTACTTGCTGTTATTTCTTCGCTATAGAACTTTTTCCCAATGATAGCAATGGTTACGTTGGTATACAAAATGATGAAAGTCCCGTTTAGAAATGTAGATTCGTTGTTTATTAAAATTTCTCCGTTGTATTTATTTAAAAGTAAAATTCCAGGTCCCATTTCCTCTATAGTTGGGATATGCTGGTTGTTGACCTCCGTGCAGTTTGGCAAACGACTTTTTACAAGATTATTCATACAAGTATCATTACTTAAATCTACTACATTATTGCTTAAGCATATTTGTAGGGAATTTTATTTCTTACAATAATTTTCTATTCCATAAATTCCCTTTTCGCAGTTTAAAATTGTATTAAAATTGATTTTATTGATTCTCCGTTATGTTTTACTGCTTAATATCTAATGTTTTACAATTTTTGTTATCTACGGTTGGGAGGCTAACAATATAAATTATAATTTTGCCATTAGTTGCAATTTTTTCTTCGGGATTTTCGAGTGCTTCGTCCAAATTTACATATGGAATATTGTCATTGTCTATAACTTCCTTCACAATATTTATTTATTCATTTAATAGAATAGAAGAATTTATTATGTTGGCTTTTGCCCAATGTATTGCGTGTGCAATATTTAAAATTTTTTCCTTAATTATTTCTAATTTGTATTTTAGCTGTAAAAATGTTTCAATTTCTAAACTTTTTCATTGTGTATGGTTTTAATTATATTATTTGTGATATTTGTTATCGCGCTAATTAAATTCTGTCTACGCTCTTCCTCCAGGAGTTAAATTCTCCTGGTCGTCCTGAAAATTCCCTAAGGCATTTAACCTTGTCCGGAATTTTATCTAGTTCGTTTATGTTATTCGCGTTCAGTGTCACACTGTGGTCGGGTTCGGTAAAGTCAGTAATATTCTGAGTACTCATTCGTTCGAGTACTTCTCGAACTATTGTCGTTATGGAAGTTAGGTTAGGGGTGGGAGGGTTTAAAGGATGGTTGGAGGGATTTGTAGGATGGGTGGTTTGCCCATAGTCTATCCTCATTTGATTTAATTGCTCAATTAGCTCCTCAGCTGTATCCGGCATTATGATAATCTTTTCTTTTACGTTAATTAGTTTTTTAAAAAAAAATTTTCTTTGTAATAGTACTTTCTTTGACAATATTAGAATCTGTTTGCAAAGCTTACGTTAATTTAAGGTTTTTTTCTTTTTTGTGTCGGATAATTAATTTCTTTCAATTCAAGTTTCGTATTCTTTATAATAATAAAATTCTTTATAATTTCTTTTTTTTCTTTTTGTGTCGAATAATTATTTTCTTTCAATTCAAATTCCGTATTCTTTATGATATTCTTTATAATAGTCTTAAAATATAATATTTTATAAATCTTACATTAGGTGTTTCCAGCTTTCCATAGGATGTTGTGATGCGCTCCGGGGTTGTCCCTTTTCTTTAACAGTACTGAGGTCCCTCGGCGTTTAAAAATCCCACGTTGTGCGTTTTAGCCGCTCGTTAGCACAGTATTTATTGTATTTTCCGTTGTTACACACTTTTTTTTTTGTTTTTTAACTCACGGAGCCTTACTTTTTTATTTTCAGGCTTTTCTTTTTTATTCACAATCACTACCGTTCGCCACTCGCGAAGCCTTACTTTTTGTTTTCAGGCTGTTACTATTACGCGCGCTGGTCCCTGCTCGGGCGCCAGTTAAAAAACGTTTTGTTATTTTTATACTCTCGCAACAATGTTGCTAACGAGAGTATTATAGTTTTGTTCACATAACGGTTGTTTGTAAGTCCTAAAACTAAAAGAGTCAGATATAGGGTTATATATACCAAAGTGATCAGGGCGACGAGTAGAGTCGAAATCCGGATGTCTGTCTGTCCGTCCGTCCGTCTGTCCGTCCGTCCGTGCAAGCTGTAACTTGAGTAAAAATTGAGATATCATGATGAAACTTGGTACACGTATTCCTTGGCTCCATAAGAAGGTTAAGTTCGAAGATGGGCAAAATCGGCTCACTGCCACGCCCACAAAATGGCGGAAACCGAAAACCTATAAAGTGTCATAACTAAGCCATAAATAAAGATATTAAAGTGAAATTTGGCACAAAGGATCGCATTAGGGAGGGGCATATTTGGACGCAATTGTTTTGGAAAAGTGGGCGTGGCCCCGCCCCCTACTAAGTTTTTTGTACATATCTCGGAAACTACTATAGCTATGTCAACCAAACTCTACAGAGCCGTTTTTTTCAGGCATTTCCATACACAGTTCAAAAATGGAATAAATCGGATAATAACCACGCCCACCTCCCATACAAAGGTTATGTTGAAAATCACTAAAAGTGCGTTAACCGACTAATAAAAAACGTCAGAAACACTAAATTTTACGGAAGAAGTGGCAGAAGGAAGCTGCACCCAGGCTTTTTTTAAAAATTGAAAATGGGCGTGGCGCCGCCCACTTATGGACCAAAAACCATATCTCAGGAACTACTAGACCGATTTCAATGAAATTCGGTATATAATATTTTCTTAACACCTTGATGACATGTACGAAATATGGGTGACATCGGTTCACAACCACGCCTTCTTCCAATATAAAGCTATTTTGAATTCCATCTGATGCCTTCTCTGTATAATACGAGTATAAACATTAGGAACCAATGATGATAGCGGAATAAAACTTTACAAAAATTTATTTGAAAAATATTTAAATGACGGATAATGAAATCTCGATTATCACTTTACCATGCGAGAGTATAAAATGTTCGGTGACACCCGAACTTAGCCCTTCCTTACTTGTTATTAAAAAAAATGTTTTCTGGGAGCTATGCTCCTTTATTGAATTCCACTTAAGAACTAAAATTAACAATTAATTATACTTAACTCTAGACCTATGTTTGCCGCTGCAACGGGTACGGAGTTTGCTGACGCAGCGCTTCCCACAGGTTGCCACTACACGTGTCGCACTCTCAGCGATTTAGTGGTGTCATATTATATTACTTTGTATCATATGATATTAGTGCATCATATGATACTTTTTGAATGTATGGGGTGCTAACTTATATACAAACAGACAGACAGACGGACATGGCTAAATCGACTCAGCTGAACATACTGATCATTTAAATATACCCTTTATAGCGTCTCCGTCGCTTCCTTCTGGGTGTTACAAACTTCGTAGCAAACTTAATATACCCTGTTCAGGATATAATGAGTGCAAGCAAGAAGTAGTGAATCGCCTAGAGAGATGTCTGGCAACATGTGCTGTTAATGTACATAATGTTCATCAGACAAATCATTACTTATTCATGTTTATTTGGCAAACTTATTTAGATGACTTTGGGAAATGCTCGAAGCTATTTAGTTTTCCTCTATTGTTATTGTTGAGCTAATGTATACGAGGTGTGTTCAAAAAGTATCGCGAATTTTGAATTTTCGCGGGTTACGTATATTCGAATTTCGAATTTTTTGTGGCGTTATGTTGGTACTCATGTCTCTCACTTATGCCGACAAGCTCGGCCATTTTGAATGTTCATTTAATTGTTGACAGCTGCTTTGCTTGCACGTGTTTTGGATCGTCTTCGATTTTTACCTATTCAAAAAAATGGGTCAAAGAACCTGTATCAAATTTTGTGTGAAAAACGAAATTAAGTGCGCGGATGCATTCCGAATGTTGACTGTGGCATACGGAGAAGCTACCTTGGACCGAAGCAACGCTTATCGGTGGTACAAAATGTTCTCAGAAGGCCGAGAAGATGTGAACGACGAAGAGCGTGCCGGACGCCCGAGCACTTCAACAACAGACGAAAAAATTAATGAAGTGGAGAAAATGGTATTGGCCAATCGTCGAATCACCGTTAGAGAAGTTGCTGAGGACCTAAACATATCGATTGGCAAGATATGCGCAATTTGGGCGAAGCAATCCGCCAGAAACGCCCGGATTTGTGGAATTACAAAAATTGGCTTTTGCACCACGATAACGCCCCTGCTCACACATCGTTGCTTGTGCGCGACTTTTTAGCCAAAAACAACACACTAATGATGCCGCAGCCACCGTATTTCCCAGATCTGGCCCCCTGTGACTGTTTCTTGTTCCCTAAACTGAAGAGGCCCATGAAAGGACGACGTTACGCTTCTCTTGACGAGATAAAGACGGCATCGAAGGAGGAGCTGAAGAAGACAAAAAAAAAAGATTGGAAAAACCGTTGGCTCAAGTGTATAATATCTCATGGGGATTACTTTGAAGGGGACAAAATAGATATTCATGAATAAATAATTAATTTTTGAAAAAACACAAAATTCGCGATACTTTTTGAACACACTTCGTATGCCTACTTATGGAAAATGTACATATCGTTATTCCGGAAATTTATCTTGCCAATTTGGGCGGCACTCAAATACAATTTAAGAGGGAAATGTACACCATGTTTTATTGAATAGTTTCAAATAGGTAGCATCATGCTTTCTGGATTCAATTCAGCTTCGTTGTTGCTCTTACATAGACATTTTTTGAATCTATTTCGTTTGGTCTAAAAAAGGCAATGTCAAATGGAAAGCGTTTAGCGCTTGAAAATATTGGAAAATTCAACCAAGCGGCTTTCAATAAATGCCATTTTTGGCCATAAAGATTTGCAAAGTAGTCGATTTGTTGTAACAAAGTAAATTTAAAATCGAGTTTTGTTTTTCTCATGAATTTAATTTTTATATTTTAATGATTTAGTGTTATTTATAATCTATTGGTATTCAGGTATGTAAATGACGCGTATTTTCATTTCAACCCTGAACGTACTGTTAATGAGTTCAAGACTATTATCGCCGCTCTGCTATCTGAGTGGATGGTCACTTCTCTGAAGGAGGCTGCACTGCGGAGCAGCAAATCAGATTCTACCTTAATGGCTGCAACTTCGGCCTGGAAGACACTGCAATAGTCATGAAGTCTGAAGCTGGAGTTGATAGAGATCTCCTGACAGTAAACCATTCCACCAAGCTTCCCCAAGCTTTTTGACCCATTCGTAAAGAAGCTCACTACACCACTCCTCCCACCCACAACTCCCTCGCCGGTATACGCGTAGAGAAGAAACCGAGAGAGTTCGAATTGGCGACTCCATGGTCCAAGTGATCCGGTATAAAGTCAAAGTGAGTGAGGATGGAGTCATGTGTAGAAGTTCACGCAAGTGAGGAAAGTTCTCTGATCGCCATTCACTTGGGAGTGGCCAGAAACGATTTTTTTACACATGGCTCAAGCAGCTCACTACTTCCGGTCTTTGACCAAGTATCCTCTGGGTAGCCTAAGAATATCCGTTCGAAGGCGAGCTAATGTGAGAAGGCGAAACATCCCCCACATAGGGTTGTGCGCTGGGTTTGGGACCCGCCACGTAAAAATCAGTACCAATGAAAAAGAAAAAGCAGCCTCGGATGAGAGAACCCCCTTTTGATGACGACCATGGCAAACGAAATAAGGACTACGATTTGAGGGCATGCACCTGGAATGTCCGGACCCTTAATTGGGAAGATGCCACTGCCCAGCTGGTTGATGTCCTCGCAAAAATAAAGGCTGACAACACCGCCGTCCAAGAAATGCGATGGACGGGACAAGGACAGAGACGAGTAGGTCCTTGTGACATTTACTACAGTGGCCATATAAGGAGCGCAAGTTTGGTGTTGAATTCGCGGTGGGAGGGAGACTCCGTCGCCGAGTACTATCATTCATTCCGGTGAATGAACGTCTAGCCCCAATCCGCATCAAGGCGAGGTTCTTCAACATATCACTGATTTGCGCCTACGCCCCGACGGAAGAGAAGGACGATGTGACCAAAGATGTCTTTTATGAGTGCTTGGAGCGCACTTATGAGAGCTGCCCCCGCCACGATGTCAAAATCGTGCTTGGCGACTCTAACGCCAGGGAGGGTAAAGAAGGTATCTTTGGCACTACGGTCGGTACATTCAGCCTCCACGACGAAACACGACTCAAATGGGTTGAGGCTGATCGACTTCGCCGGTGCCCGAAATATGGTTATCTGTATTCATCAAGCAACCTGGCTGTCTTCGGATCGAAAAACTACCAACCAGATCGATCATGTTGTGATAGACGGAAAACACGTCTCCAGTGTTCTAGACGTGCGTACGCTCCGAGGTCCTAACATCGACTCGGACCATTATCTTGTTGCAGACAAGATTCGTAATGCTCGAAAATTCTACGAAAAAATGCGACGGCTTACAGAAGGTTTCAAGACCGGAGCATACTCTTGTAGAACCCCCAAAGGTGATCTAGTGACCGATGCCCAGAGCATACTTAAATTATGGAGGGAACACTTCTCCAGCCTGCTGAATGGCAGTGAATTCATAACGCCAGGAGAGAACCCGATTCCCCAATCGATGACGATGGAGCAGACGTTCCATTTCCCGACCATGAGGAAGTTCGAATAGCAAGCTATTCAAACACGGCGGCGAAGAACTGATAAGGAGCATGCATCAGCTTCTTTGTAAAATATGGTCGGACGAAAGCATGCCCAACGATTGGAATTTAAGTGTGCTATGTGCCATAAAAAAGGAGACCCCACAATCTGCGCCAACTACCGTGGGATTAGCCTCCTCAACATCGCATATAAGGTTCTATCGAGCGTATTGTGTGAAAGATTAAGGCCCACCGTCAACAATCTGATTGGACCTTATCAGTGTGGCTTTAGACCTGGCAAATCAACAACCGACCAGATATTCACCATGCGCCAAATCTTGGAAAAGACCCGTGAAAGGAGAATCGACACATACCACCTCTTCGTCGATTTCAAAGCTGCTTTCGACAGCACGAAAAGGAGCTGCCTTTATGCCGCGATGTCTGAATTTAGTATACCCGCAAAACTAATACGGCTGTGTAAACTGACGTTATAAGTTCCTTCAAGATTGGGAAGGGGAGCCGTTCGATACCAAACGAGGTTTCAGACAAGGCGACTCCCTATCGTGCGACTTCTTCAACCTGCTTCTGGAGAAAATAGTTCGAGCTGCAGAACTAAACAGAGAAGGTACCATCTTCTATAAGAGTGTACAGCTGCTGGCGTATGCCGACGATATTGATATCATCGGCCTCAACACCCGCGCCGTTAGTTCTGCTTTCTCCAGGCTGGACAAGGAAGCACAGAAAATGGGTCTGGCAGTGAACGAGGGCAAAACGAGATATCTCCTGTCATCAAACAAACAGTCGTCGCACTCGCGACTTGGCTCTCACGTCACTGTTGACAGTCATAACTTTGAAGTTGTAGATAATTTCGTCTATTTCGTGGCACCAGCGTAAACACCACCAACAATGTCAGCCTGGAAATCCAACGCAGGCTTGCCAACAGGTGCTACTTCGGACTGAGTAGGCAATTGAAGAGTAAAGTCCTCTCTCGACGAACAAAAACCAAACTCTATAAGTCGCTTATAATTCCCGTCCTGCTATATGGTGCAGAGGCTTGGGCGATGACAATCCGATGAGTCGACGTTACGAGTTTTCGAGAGAAAATTTCTGCGAAAGATTTATGGTCCTTTGCGCATTGGCCACGGCGAATATCGCATTTGATGGAACGATGAGCTGTACGAGATATACGACGACATTGACATAGTTCAGCGAATTAAAAGACAGCGGCTACGCTGGCTAGATCATGTTGTCCGGATGGACGAAAACACTCCAGCTCTGAAAGTATTCGACGCAATACCCGCCGGGGAAGCAGAGGAAGAGGAAGACCTCCACTCCGTTGGAAGGACCAAGTGGAGAAGGACCTGGCTTCGCTTGGAATATCCAATTGGCGCCACGTAGCGAAAAGAAGAAACGACTGGCGCGCTGTTGTTAATTCGGCTATAATCGCGTAAGCGGTGTCTACGCCAATTAAGAAGAAGAAGAAGAAGAAGAAGAAGGAGAGTGAGAATTTCCGAGTGCCAATGAGGAATATAGTAATTTTTTTTTTACATTTTTTCGGATAAAAGTTGGTTTTATACAGAATTTTGAAAGTGAGTCATTTCCGTGTGCAGCCGAATTCAGTGAACATTAAAAAAAAAAATTTCAAAGGAAAATAAATTGATTTAATGTAGTGTGTGTTCTTCCTTATGTAATGTCACATCTAGAACATATTTCTAAAAATAAATACAAAAATTTTTAATTTAATTTTGACATAAAACTGGCCAAAAAACCCATGGTTTTACAAAAATATTACAAGGGTGCTATTTCTCTGCGCACAGCTGTATATATTGTGTTTGCTTGCGCGGCTAGTACAAAATTTTTTATATAGTGTACTGTGTAGACATACATATGTGTTTGAATATTCGTGTTTACTAATGTCGCTTAGCCGGCACTGCCTTGATTCAGTCAGTCGGCGAAGAAAGCTGAAGCGATTCGGTTATCTCATGTTGTTTCTTCACAAATCCACTGACCTCTAATTTCTTGTAAACGCGTGTGTTCGGTGTGAAGGCAAGAGTGTATATCTACATACATATATAAATGTAAATATTCGGTTGTGTTATCTGCGTTATAGAGCGTGGGGTGAGTGAAATATTAGTTACGCGTGAAATTAAAATAATTTTTACACGTGTTGTGCCAATTGGTAAATGGAAAATAATTCAAACACCTACAAAAGCCGGTATGCGAAGAAGTTGCGGTGGGTTTAAGGAAAGAATTTGGTTTTCAAAAGTACAAATGTATACACGTTGTATGTGTGTACTTTCTACATACTGTGCTCTTGACTTTGAGTATTTGCCAATCGCTTGTTATCAAATAAATCACATTACATCATTGGTGCTTGCAGATGTTGGTGCTTTATATAATAGAAATGAAAAACTATTAACAAAATAAATCAATCAATAACTCAAAAATATTAATAAAATACAACTTTGCTTCCGCCGTTTTCTAATAGATGTTTCTAGGGTCAAGCACTGGCTGATTAAATCGATTAAAGCGTTTTATATCGATCTTGGACATTTGTGTCAACACTAACCCAACAAAATATTTGTAGAGATCTGTTTGCATCCCAAACTTATTCTGAACTGAAAATGTCACTTTTTGAGCCGAATTCTCGACATTTGCGAGAAATTTTGCTTTTCTTTTTTAATTCCAAGAAAAGTGCGGCTGAGGACCCGTCCACGCTTTACCGAGGCTGACACATACATAGATAATACTATTACTCTATTACTACCATCTATATGATTTCTATTAGGTATTAAAAAAATATAGATTTTTTGTAAAGCAACTTGTGTTAGTTTACAAAAAAATGGATCATAAAGCATTTCGTGTGTTCATTAAGCATTGCTTTTTGAGGGAATAAGGGAAAACACTTTTGGACCGTTTTTATACAATAAAGCCTTAAATTTACAAAAAAAAAACAGCGGAAGCAAAGTTGTAGACCTAATAAAATAAAAGCAATAAAAGTTGTTTTCTCTTGTAAATGCTTTATATGTGTTTGCCATAATATTTTTGTTAACGAACCATTATTATTTTATTTATTTAATTGCGCATAAAGTCAGATCAAGTTAATTTGTTGTTTAACGTAATTTTCTCTAAATAACTTTCCTTATTAAAAAATATTAGAATATTGACTTATATTAGAAATCATTTTTGAAAAATTTAAAGTTTTGAAAATAAGTGTTGACTCCTATTTGATACGATTGTGCTTCTTTCTGCTCTCTTTCATTTCTGCAATCCAAACATCGTTATAAGTTATTTGAAATATGTATTTTTCAATTTTAAAAATTAAAAAAAAAATTATAATTTATAAAATTTAAAAGAATTTATTATTTTAAAAAATAAATTTTAAAAATTTAATAATGAATTCAAAACTGTATAATCTCTGATTTACAAAAAAAAATATTCAAAAAATTGTTAATAAATATAAATTTTTGGTTTTAATTTTTAAAACTTTTAATTTAATTTTATAACCCTGAGCGATTAAATAACTAATATTTAACTAAAAATAATAAAAAAATGTTTACTAAATAAATAGATTTTTTTATAACCATGAACTGATATTCAATTAAAATAAAATAATTAATATCTATAACAAATATTTATCCAAAAGCACAATAATTAAAACAAAAATATAGCTTTTAAAATTAAAAAACAAAAAAATAAAGATTTAAAATTTATTAATTAATAAACTTAACAGAAAGAGTTATTTTGTAAAAATGGGTCAATATTATCAAAATTTTTTACATTGATATTGGTATTTAATTAAAAATAAAGTAAATAATATTTATAATTAATATTTAATGAAAACGAAGTTCCTAGGTCTTTTTTTAAGTGTAAACATTAAAAACAGTTATAATTAAAAAAAATTAAAATTTGGAAAATAAAAAATAAGAATTTAAAAACTTATTTACTAAATAAATTTAAAAAAAATTTACAAAAATTTATTCAATTAAAATAAAAGAAATAACATCTATAACAAATATTTAATGGAAAATAAATTTCTTCAGTTTAAACATTAAAAAACTTAATATTTAAAAAAATTAGAATTTTTTAAATTAAAAAGAAAATTTATAAAAATATTTTATTAAAAAATTTAACAAAATATATGTTTTAGAAAAATGGGTTAAATATTTTCAGATTTTTTTATTTTGAAATTGGTTTTCTATTAAAAATAAAATAAATAATATTTATAATAAATATACTATATTGAATAACAAACTTCTTTGGTCTTTTTTTTCTTTGAAGTTTAAACATTAAACAAATTAATTTAAAATTATTATTTAATTAATAAATTTAACAAAATGTGCTATTTACAAAAATGCGTTAAATACTGTCAGCAATTTTTAATTTGCAATTGTTATTAAAAATATTATTCATGATTTAAATAAGTTTTTCAGTGGTTTCTTTTAAATTAAATTAACAATAAAACACAAAATATTAAAAATTAAAGAAAAATGAATATCAATCAATAGGTTTAACAAAACTTAATTTTTAGAAAAGTGGGTTAATTAATAACAAAATTTTTTACATTTACAAATTTATAATTATGGGATTTCACTAAAAAGTAGGTCACCATTGTCCAATTTCTACCCCGGTCCCATTCCGGCAGCAAATTTTTGACTCTCTCGCGCATTTAGTTATTGATTTATCGCGCTTTTAGTAGTTATGAACAGTACCGTTATATGGGGAGTGAGCGTTTTCATCCGATTTGGTCCTTTTTCACACTATAGGTAGGACTTCTCGCAAAATTTATGCTGAGTGAATTTGGTTGTTGCAGCTTTAGTGGTTTAGGAGATATATGCATTAAACTTATTAGATTCCGGGGGCACGCCCACTTTTCAAAATTTTTCCCCACAGGTGTCCCTGGCTAATGCGATCCCTTGCGCCAAATATGAGTTTTTATACCCTGAACAGGGTATATTAAGTTTGTCGCGAAGTTTGCAATACCCAGAAGGAGGCGTCGGAGACCCTATAAAGTATATACATATATAAATGATCAGTATGTTGAGCTGAGTCGATTTAGCCATGTCCGTCTGTCTGTCTGTCCTTCTGTCTGTATATATACGAACTAGTCCCTCAGTTTTTAAGATATCGTTTTGAAATTTTGCAAACGTCATTTTCTCTTCAATAAGCTGCTCATTTGTCGGTACTGCCGATATCGGACCACTGTAACATATAGCTGCCATACAAACCGAACGATCGGAATCAAGGGCTTGTATGGAAAACTTTCGCATTTGACTTGGTATCTTCACGAAATTTGACATGGATTATTGTTTAAGGCAAAAATATAATCTCCGAAAGAATTGTTCAGATCGAATTACTATAGCATATAGCTTCCATACAAACTGAACACATAGTTACTAAAAGAAATGCACCTGTAAAGGGTAGATTAGCTGCGATGCAGCCGAAGTTAACGTTTTTTCTTGTTATATCTTTATTTGGTGCCTGGTTATGGCACTTTATATGTTTTCGGTTAATGACGATTGGTGGACGTGGCAGTGGTCCGATTACGCCCACCTACGAACTCGAGCTTTTTTTGTACTAAGAAAAACAACCGTTAGCTGAACAAAACTATAATACTCTGTAGCAACTGGTTGCAAGAGTATAAAAATAATGGTCGAAGCACTTGTCAAAATTTTGGGTTTTGACAAAATGGCGGCTTCGATGAATCCCGCAGTTTTGAAAAAAATTTACTCATCGGCTCTGAAAATATTATTTCGAAAAAAGTGCATTTATAGTTATAGCACCCACAAAGACACTACGTTAAAAAAAATTTACAATTCGCTGATATCTCCGAAACTATTTATTTGCCGGATAATGTACTTATGTACATTCGCCATATTTATATGCAGAAAATATTGATATTTGAAATATACAAGTGGAAATAGCCCTCAAATTTAGTTTTTTAATTAAAAAATTTGTTTTTTAATACTTTATCAAAATTTATTTCAATTTTTTATTGGTACTTAGATTTCTTCGAAAAATGTCTTTTTTAATATTTTTTTGAAAAACTTACTCAAAATATTTCTTTTATATTTTTTTCTAGGGATGGCGGGACAAACGACCGGCCACTTATTGCTGTTGCTTGGCCTTTGTTGCACACTGGTGCAAGCCAGTTACCCACTCAAAATACTAGGTTTATTTCCACACCCAGGCATTAGTCACTTCCACTTCTTCCACCCCATTATGCGGGGCTTGGCCGAGAAGGGTCATGATGTTACTGTGTTAAGCCATTTTCCCGATAAAAGCCCGCCGGCACGTTACAAAAGACGCCATGAAACTGCCGTTAACACGCCATGAAACTTTTTGTAACGAATAGATGTGGAGTGTAAAATACCAAAATTAGTTTGAAGGTAAAAGTCAAAGCCTGCATAATTGATGTTTTAATGTGTAGACACGAATGTATAATCTGTAAGTGAGTGTGTTGGTTGAAGCAGTGAACTTTGTTTGCGGAAATACTACAAAAGCATTGTCTTTTAGGTTAATGCCATTGTGTATTAGACTGGTCCTAAGGTTAAGGCTTTCGGTTTTGTTGGCAACTCTTAACTTACTTTCCATAAAAGTCTTGGTACAACTGATTTGAATGGACTGTTATGTTGAAAAGGGGGAATTTCACAATTCAATATTGTTGCTGTAAATCAAAAGTTGTTTTTAATTTTGTATTCGAGCCCGTTGAGTGTTTTATGTTACCAAAACCAAATAAAAATTTAAGAAATTAGCGATGCTAGACAACGTAGCTAAGGATCGTACATTCATTAAACGCATAATTACTGGTGACGAAACGTGGGTTTATAAATATGACTTTAAAAATGTTCAGCATTCAACCGAATGGCACTCCAAGAATGTGGTGATACCAAAAAAAAATTCGCCAAAAGCGCTTAAGGCCATCCAAGCCAAGACTTTTAAAAAGTGTATGGAAAATTTTATTAATTGTTAAAATAGGTAAAAATGTTGTTTGTTTTTGGCAGACCGTGTCAAATTTGACCAGATGGTCGAGGTCGTAGGTAGGCACAGTAAACGTGCTGTTTCGATGGGGTCGGACCATAGAGAGAGAGAACTCATTGCATGCTGGACATACATATGCTTAATATATCGGGGTCGATTCTGGATAAGTAGTTTAACCTGCTATCCAGGACGAAGGGTCACAAGGGTCACACTCGGTTCTGGTTGACTGCAATGGGTGGTTGTTTGACTCTAAGTACGCCATTTACTGAGGAGTCGATGAAGGTGTTTATGACTCCATTGTGAATGGCGGTCAGTGCATGTCTGAAGTTAGTTGCGTCCGAAGTCTGGTCGGCGTAGTGTCTTATTTCGTCGACGTAGTTGAGAAGGCGGTTCCGCTTCAATCAGGTGACTGCAGGGATAACTTCTACACCCCACACCCAGCAGAAAGTTCATTATGAGGAGTTCTCGAGGAAGCGAGAAGGGTCGAAGAGATAGCTGCTTACTTTTGAGCACATGCCATCGATTAAATTGCCCATATGCCCTCCTCACTCTCTATTTAGTTTTAATGTGATTCTTTACGTTCTAGTTCTTTGAAACGCAACACTTCTACAATCACTTTGTGGAATTCTTTTTGCTCCACGAATGGGGGAAGGACGCCTGCAATCTCACATTGCGTTCCGATGCTTTGGCACAGGTGCTGCGACAGCGCCAACATTTCGATGTGATCATCATGGAGCAATTCAATAGTGATTGCATGGCAGCGGTGGCACATCAACTCAAGGCTCCATTCATAGGGTTGAGCAGGTGAGCGTTGTTGTCTTTGTCTTATAATCAAAAGAGCGCTAATTGCATTTATAATAATTGATTATTTGAAAAACTTAATTATTTAGTTGTGCTATGTTGCCTTGGCATTACGATCGCGTGGGCATGCCTATGGTACTATCAGTTATGCCAAGTTTATTTATGGGACAATCCGAGGACATGGCATTCGGCGCTCGTCTCGCCAACTGGTTTACCGATCACGCCATGCGTTTCCTTTACGAGTGAGTAACAGCTATTCATGGGTCTAAAACAGTACTTTTGTAATAATAAAAATATAATTTATTTCCAGTTTTTACACCACGCCCGCCATCGACGCCATGGTACGCCACAAGTTCGGACACGATATGCCCTCGGTTGGCGAATTGGCGAAGGAAACATCAATGTTATTCGTCAATCAGCATTTTTCTTTGAGCGGTGTCAAACCGTTGTCACCGTCCGTTATCGATCTCGGCGGCATACACATACAGAAGGCCAAGCCGCTGGATCCCGAACTGCAAAAGTTCCTCGATAATGCCGAACATGGTGTGGTCTTCATTAGTTGGGGTTCTATGATACGCGCCGACACTTTGCCGCCCGCCAAACGTGAGGCTATCGTACGCGCTGTGAAGCGACTCAAACAACGAGTGATTTGGAAGTGGGAGAACAGCACTCTAGCGAACAAGCCGGATAATCTGTATGTTAGCAAGTGGTTGCCACAACGTGATATACTCTGTCATCCGAATGTGAAGGTGTTCTTATCGCATGGCGGTCTAATGGGTAGCTCAGAGGCAGCTTACTGTGGTGTACCGGTAGTGGTCACGCCCATGTATGGTGATCAGTTTGTGAATGCGGCAGCATTAAAGTACCGCGGTATGGGTGTGGTGCTGAAATATGGCGATATCACTGAGAATTCAGTGCTACGTTCAATAAGAGAGGTGTTGAAGAAAGAGTAAGTGAAATCAGTGCAAGAGATTGTGGAGTGAGGGCGTTTTATATATTTTTCTTCTTGCAGATATATGGATAACGCCAAAGCGGTCTCATTCTCCTACAGACATCGTCCGCAGAGCGCACTCGAGACCGCCATATGGTGGGTGGAATATGTCGCAAAAACCGAGGGTGCGCCACTTCTTAAAGCACACGCCGTGCAAGTATCGCGCTTCGTTTACTACTCTTTGGATATTTATCTATTCATTGCTGCCATTATATTCATATCAGTGGTGAGTTGGAGCTTTGTATGTAGTAGATGGTGCTCGCGACGTCCAAAGGCCGCTAAACAAAAGTCAAATTGAACAAGGAGGTGAGGATTTCAGATTGAGAGAGAGTTAGTTAAATTTAAATTTAGACAATATATTTAAATTTAAGCATTATTTGCTCCCTTAAATATATTAGATAACAAATTGCAATGTAGTTATCAAAATTAGCGTAATTTAGCTCATAAAGAGCGTGGAAGAATTTCGCCAAAAGAAAAAAAATAAACTACATTTTGTTTAAAATAGTTAAATTAAAAAAATAAATGAAAATTGTTCACAAAAAACTCCCAAACAATTTTTTATTTATGAGGAAATCTAGCGAAGGACTTTAAAAAGAACCCCAGTTTTAAAAAAGTGCGCCAAATTTAAAAAAAGTCAGTCAGTTTCGTATAGCGAGTTGCCAAAAAAACTTTGACGAACGTTTACTAATCGTTCCATCTTTACTACGAAAATTCAGCTTATGGTCAACATAATCGGCCTATAGAGCTTTCTATTCAAAACATATAGCAGCGGTAGCTGAGAGTGTACACGAAGACCGTGGAGAGTCGATTCGGCGCAGTTCGCACCAACTCGCATTGACCTGGCGCATTTTACGTCGAGATCTTAAATTGAAAGTGTGCAAAACACAGCTTGTGCAAGAATTGGAGCCGCTCGACCTTCTTATGTGACATAGCTTCGCTCTAAGAGATCTTGAAAAGTTCCAAGAAAATCCGACATTGTCGAGCCAAATTTTTTTCAGCGATGGGACTCTTTTCTGGCTCTTTGGTTATGTAAACAAGCAAAATTTGCCGCATTTTGTAGGAAAAGAAACCTGAAGAGTTTCAAGAGCTGACATTTCATCCAGAAAAAACAACGGTGTATAATCATGGGTCCATATTTCTTCGCCGCAATTTCTGGTCGTCAGTGAGCACTTTTGAGACCATTTTCGCGCACACCTTGCGCATGTTCAATGCTCCGTCACAATGTCCTGAACCACAGATTTTGATAAATTTAACATCTGGGCAATTAAACGAATACTTAGTCGACGGTCTGAGTTCAAAACTTTGCGCACACGAGTCACATTGTTGGTGTTTGCCAAAGTCGCAGGTCTCCCAGCACGGTATTCATCACCGACCTCTTCCCGACCCTACAAAAAGGCCTGGTGCCACCGGAACACACCACTTCATGCTAAAGCAACATCTTGTATTAAATGTCTCTATCGCAGATTCACTGAGTTTCACACAGAATTTAATCACGTACCTCTACTCTAACGAACGCGGTATTTTCGGCTTGCACCACTCACAGAAACACGTCGCGCTTAAATGTTTGTCCTGACTCTCCAGGTATTCGGAGACAAGCAGCCGCTTGTTTGTTAGCTAGGAGCTGACAAACCCTGCAATCATCAATGCCTGAAATTCATATTCGTGATCTCAGCGACAATTTGGTTTCAACAAGACGGCGCCACTTCTCGGACATCGCATCAATAAGTGGATTTATCGAAAGAAGACTTCGGTGAATAGATAATTTCACGTTTTCGGCCGGTCAAGATCATGTGATATCACACCGTTAGACTTTTTCCTGTGGGGATATGTAAAGTCTACAGTCTATGCGAACAATCCCGCTTCGATTCAGACATTGGACTCGACGGATGGACCATCTAAGACTTAGCCGCGGCCAACATTTAAAAGAAATATTCAAAAAATAAATGCTGAAGAAGGTTCTTTCGAATGGTAATTTGAAGTTTCTATATTTTTTTTTAAGTAGGGAACCTCGAAATAGATCACTCTAAATCTGTGGACCGATTTTACACATTTTTGCATTAAACTATAGCATGTTTGGCTGAGAAATCTTACATATTGGCCAATCCGATATTTAAAAATTTTATATTAGGCATATGGAATATAGGGATATTATTGACCCGAGTTTATCTATTTTCGGCATTACTGCATATTATTAACATAAAAAGATGCTCACTGGGGTTCACTAAGGTATCAGTTTTTGAAGGCGTGGCCGAAATATTCTTTTATAAATATAATTATCATTTTTTGGCGAGTTGCCCAGATTTCAGTATTGAGATCATCATGTTGTCTTGCCCGTGTTTTAGCCTTCCAAAATGACTTCATCCTGTCATTTCTTCTCGAAATAGCAATGATCATGTCATCTACGCGATTACATCGACTTGGACCTAACATAAATTCTATTGATCCATTTCTCTCTGAACTGTCGATCTTCATGTCAGACATTATAAGCATTTTATTGCTATGGAGTAAAGTGGTATCTATAGTAAGTACAAATTAGTTTGACTCCAATAAAATTACCAAGCTTGAATCACATCCGAATAATTTGCATGCAAAGTTACGCAAAATGCACACACACAACTGAGGCAGGCTCGCAGTAATAAGTAATGCGGAAGAAACACTGAATGTTTAGTCTAAAATGAGTCAACAATATTTCTTCACATTGAGCTCAGCCAATTTATTTATGTAAGTATTCCAATTGTAACACTCAAGGTTTTTCTGAAAGTATATATTTTTATTATAGGCTGTGCACTGGGTTTGGAAAAAGATGATGATGATCACAGCATTTAAGGGCATGCACCTTGAATGTCTGGTCCCTAAATTGGAAAGGTGCGGTTGAAGAGCGCCTATGACAACTGCCCCCGCCACGATGTCAAAATTGTGCGTGCCGATTTTAACGCCAGGGTGACAAAGAAAGCATCTTTGGTACAATATTTGGAAAACTCTTCTCCAAAAGGGTTGAGCCTGATCGACTGCACGGGGGTCCGAAATATGGTTGTCTGTAGTACTAGATTCCACCACAAGAAAGTTCATGAAGCTACTGGCCTGTCTCCGGATCGAAAAGTTCAAAACAAGACCGATCATGTTGCGATAGATGGACGACATGTGTCCAGTGTCTTTGATGTGCGTATCTTCTTATCCCAAAGAAACGCGCTCGCCTCTGTGCAGCAAAGCACGCCCGTCGACAAACACAGGGAAGGTTCGACGTCGAGAAGCTACAATCACACGTTTCTCTATTCGATTAGCACTCCTACTCTTTGAGATCACTTATCAGCAACTCGGGTCTTATCGAACGTAATGTATAAAAGACTGCAGATCACCGTCAACAAATTGATTGGACTTAGACCTGGAAAATCTACTATCATCCAGATTTTCATCATGACCCAAATCTTGGAAAAGACCAACACACCACCTATCGTGTGACTTCTTCAAAATATTGCTGGAGAAAATAACGGTCACAAAAAAATCCACAGAATCACTCTTGCCAACAGATGCTTCTTCGAATGGATGAGAATACTTCAGCTTTAAAGGTATTCATAATGGGATGAAATTGGGTAGTAACCACAAACACAAAGTAGAAAAAAAAAATGAAACAAAAATTGTATGAAACCTGAGATCTTTTCTAGACCTTCTATAGCAGTGATCTACTCTAGGTGTTTACGGATGACTTCCTACAAAATAAATTTAAATCTTAATAAAACAAGCCGCTGGGATGATATAACAGTTTAATCGGTCATTTTTTGCCGCTATTTTGCGATTTTTTATGACCGTTTTAGATTAAAATTTTTTTTTAGACTAGTATCATGTAGTTGATAGTTTTTCTTAGAAATAAAATTAGCAAAAAAATTAATGGAATAGTAGTAGCAAACAAAAAACTGATTGGCATGCCAAATACTAAGTCAATAGGCAAAAGCGAAAATTTAAAACAAAAAATAGAAAAAACGCTAACTTCGGTTGCACCGAAGCTAGAATACCCATCATAAAATATTAATTTTGTTGGTCAAGTTTATATGAGGGGGTAGTTTGTGTATATACAGACAGACGGACGGACGGACTAACGAATATGTCTAAATCGATACAGCGCGTCATACTTTATACGGTGTTCGAAGTTTCCTTCTGAGTATTAAAAATTTAATATACCCTGCTCAAGGTATATAAATCATCGCTTTATAAACAGCACAAAGTAAATTATAATGTGTGTAAGGAAGAAGTGGTAAATCGCTTAGAGAGTCGTCAAGGTACCTGCGCTGTTACGTACATAAGCATGAACATCAGACAAATCATTACTTTATCCATTTTATTTGGCAAACTTATTTAGATGACTTTGAGAAGTGCTGGAAACTAATTAGACTTCCTTTATTGATATTTTTGATAAATTCGATATATGCACATACCGTTACTGAGAAAGTTTTTCTTGTCAATTTGGTGGCGTTCAAACACAATTTAAGAGGGAAATAAACATCGTTTATTTATGTATAGTTTCGCTAATTTTGGACAATGACGAATCTCATTCTGTCTGGATTCAATTCAACTTAGTTGTCATTTCTGGCCAAAAAGAGTTGTAAATCAAGGTTTTTTTCTCATCAATTTTCTGCTTATATTGTGTTGATTTTGTGTGATTTACTATCTATTCGTATTCAGTTATCACTCAAAAAACGTATTTTCATTGATTGAAATTTTTGGAAAATTTGTTTTTGAATCATAAAAACAATACAAAACAGCTGATTTGGCATTAAAGATACAATTACTTTTGACAATTGTAGGTTTTTGGGTTATCAATTGCTAAACATCAACAATGTGCAGTCTCCATTGGCAATATAGATTTTCAGCAATTTTAAGTTGCCTGTCGAGATGCCCCGTTAAGATACAAAGTTATAAGCAAAATATATACATATGTATAAGCCATAAGCTATAAACAAAACATAAACAGCTGATTTCACCAAAACGCTGAGTGCACGCGAGAGTTATAAAACTAAAAAGAGAGAATGATAGCCACGAATTCTCTTTATAACGATATATGGTGGTTAAAAAAAGAGATTATCAAGCAGAAATTCATAAACATAAACTGCAGGCTGTGGCATAAACAAATCTTTATGAGCATTCCAACAAAGAATACACATATGTATTTATATCAAAATATGAAAATACTAATTGATAAAATAATAGTTGTAAATAAGTTATCTACAACTAACCTTTTTTAGTTGTTGCAAAATAAATATGCCCATTGGTGTCTACTTACCTATTTTAGAAATAAACAAATCTTGCATTATAGAGAGAAATATGGTATATATGAGATACGTTCTGTTATGGCTTTATAAGTATATTGGCCGGTACGAGCGGCGCTCTTAACAGTTTAATATTTTAATGCAACCGTTTCTTTCTTTTTTGCGTTAATCTCTTTACTAATTAAGTGCTCGCTGCGTTTACAGCTGATTTTGTTTTGCCACTTTGTTTTTATTTGTTGTTATTGGCGCTGCAATGCAGAAAAAAATGGTGGCAAACGTAAGCGAATACACAAGTAAAAAGAAAATTGCAATACATCGCTTTTTCACCGCCGATTTTAAAATACTTCGAGTAGCCACCACCACAAGTCGCACAATGAGCAAGGCCATTTCGATGCATCTCGTTGTAAGTTATTGTCCTGTTCTTATTGAGCACTTTTTACATTAATGCAATTAACACTGTAATTAACGCACATTTTGTCATTCTGCTGCGGCCGTAGTGCGTCAACAAAACCTTGACAATGTCCAAACTGAAGCCCTACCGCTCATGTTACACATAAGATTTTCCGTTTCACATAAAATTCAACTTAAATGTTTTATCGTTAATTTTATTTATACTCTACTAAATGGCAATTAACTTCACAAAACTTGATAAATTCCCGACCGATCAACCGACTAACGACGTTTGCAATTTTTATGCAAACAATTCTTTCCAATTCGATTTCAGCCGGCGAACTATGGTTTGCAAACAATAGTTCTCTACTAGCTGGCAATGCTGTTGATAAGAGTAGAGAGTGGTGAGAATCTTGAAATGTGTGTACATGCTGCCGTATTTCATTTCTACATTGAAAGGTTGTTTGCTGACAGGATTAAAGCAATGACCAACCTCAAGTCGATCCTTGGTTAAACAAAATATATTCATAATATGTACTTTATGTACACATTTCGCTAAACACTCATACATACTTACACATTTCGCTAAAATATTTGCCATTTTGAGCAGCAAGTGAATTAAAATATTAATATTTATAAATACTCTTATAGAAAACTGTAATTGTATTGCACCACTAACAGTGTAATGAAATCACCACTTCCGTTCAATAATTTCTGCAACTAGTTGTAGATATTTAAATTTTAGAAATCATTATCATTTTATTTCTGCATTTAACAATGCGAATTCGTTTAATCGATATAAAACGATAAATATTAGCTTTTCCCTCTGTGATTACTTGAAACATATTACAGACAGTTTGTAAGATTGCATTCAGTGCAATGGAAAAATGATTTTAGTGAACTACATACATACATATATAGTGACCAAAAGTGAAATTGTTTAAGTATTTGATAAGTAGTTACCTAAACAAGAAAATAAAACATTAATAATGGTTAGATATTACTAAAAAAGCAATTGCTATTATTACTAACAAAGCAAAATACAGGGGCTCCTTTATACTGAAGTTATGGGGCCGCCGGTCAATTGATTTTAGTAAAGCTTACGCAGTTTATATAAATTAGGTCTTATAAGCAGTGTTGCGAAGTTTGTAATTAAAAAATCTTTAAAATTATAACTGTTTGGGAGTATTTAAATGTTTTTATATTATTATTTAAGTATTTAAAATGATGCATCTGTGCGCCCTGCAAGTGAAAACGCTTTTCCTTTGTAGTTTCGTGTATTTTCTTTATTTATGCATTTAAAACCTTCGGTTGTATTTTTTTGTTGCAGCGAGGCTTATGTGGCTTTTGAGTAATACTCGTACAATTCGCACCGAATCGGTTCCAGCTTATAGCCTGCTTCTTTGCAAAACCGCTCAGCTCGCTTTCATTTCCGTTTGTATGCTTATTTCAGTTTTCATTACTTTTAATAATATTAATTTTCATATTTTAAGATATTATATATATATATATATTTATTTTATTGTTGTATATAAAAAGCTTGTGTAAATAATTTATTTTTATTATAATTTGTTGTCCTCTTTTTTTTTTTTAATTTTATATTTTAATTTTTTTTTTCACGTTTCCCGTAAATCTTTTTGGTTGTTTTTCTTTTAATATTTGTGTGTGTATTTGTTTCTTTATAATTCATTAATTTGTCCTATCGTGAATTTGGATTATTACGAATACCAAGAGAAGGAAATCAACAGTTCTTTGTGTTTTATTGTTTGCTTAAATATTTTTTCTTTTAAGTTTTTGTATTTTCTTTAAGTGGGCGTGTTTGCTTGGTGTACGAACGTGTTTAATTTCAAATATTTAATTTATTTCTTCTATTTTTTATTTGTTTACGAATACGGATAACTTAATTAATGCCGTTGACGCTTATTGCAAATCTAATATTCATGTTATCATATAGTATATATGTATGTATGTATGTATATATTATTATCGCTAATACCTTTTTTTACATATGCTTATACATATTTACGAATACGCATGTACTTTGCTTTAATACTTAATACACATTTATGAAACGTAAGTTGGGCTAAGAAGAAACGTTTAATTACAGTACTGTCTTCAAGTTACACTTCGCTCTACGTGTCCTCTTGCTTTTCTTTCACAATTGGCCTGTCGTTGATGCACTGCTTTGCGACTTTTCTTTCAGTGTTGCAAGTTATATTGCTTGTTTTTATTTGTAATATTTAATTAATTTACTCGTCTTGTTTATTTGCTCTTTCATAATTCTTCTGTTTCTATGTATGTTTTTGTTAAAATGTTGCATATTTGTGTTTTTGTATATGTTTTGCGATTTGTTGAGTTTTTGTATGTCTTCATTTGTTTCTTACTTGATTGCAAACTATGTATTTCGTTTTTGGTTGCAAAATTTCTTACAATGTATACTCTTTTTTTATTAATTTTTTTGTGTTCGAAAATTGTTGCATATATTTTTTCTAATAAATTATTTTAATTGTCAGAAAAATTGTCCTTTGCACTTTTTGAGTTGTTTCCAAAACGGTAACGGAAATCGTTTTTATACTTT
Source organism: Bactrocera neohumeralis (assembly GCF_024586455.1). Classification (NCBI taxonomy): domain Eukaryota; kingdom Metazoa; phylum Arthropoda; class Insecta; order Diptera; family Tephritidae; genus Bactrocera; species Bactrocera neohumeralis. The sequence continues at coordinate 43,472,737 of NC_065921.1, forward strand.
ATTGGTCGAATGGATCGGAGAATAAAACTACTTAAGCACAAAACAATTAAACAAAAATGAAAGTAAATAAAATATAAAAAAAATATAAAAAATAAAAAATTAAGAAAAAATAAAAAAAAATGGAAATCAATAAAAGTTGAATAAAAAATAATGAAATAGTATATATACATATATACATATGTACATATATATAAATAAAATTAAAAATAAAATAAAAACAAAAGCTAAAAAAATAAAAAGTACAATAAACAAAATAATAACAAGTAAATTAAGTACTATAGACATATGTAAATGCTTAAGTGACAAATGAAAATAAAAAATAATAATAAAAACAAATAAATATAATAATAATAATAAAGTAAAAACTATATTTTAAAATAAATTAATTAATTACAAATCAAAACAAAAAATAAAACAACTAAATAAACTTAATTAAATAGACCCAAATAATTACAAATAATGTAAATTTTAAAATTTTTTTCAAGCTAGATATTATTGATTTCTTAACGATAAAACCAAAATAAATTTTAATTCATTTAAATCAGTTTCTAAAGAGTTACAATAAACTAAAAAATAAAATAAAATTAAAATTATATAAAAAAATTAATAAAAAAATAATAATTTTTTTGAGACATAAAAACATTTTTTTATAAATTAAAGTAATATTTAGTATTTATAACTTATATAAATTTAATGAATTGTATTTATTTTTTTGTTTAAATATAATTGTAACTTTTTTTTCTTAAAATTGTATAATATTATATAATAGTAAATTGGATACAACAATTAATAATTCATAAAATATTGTCGAGTTAAACTTAATAATATATAATATACATAACTAATAGTAATAAAAAATTATTTTAAAAATTCAAACCTAAAATAAGTTTTCACAGCGGTTAAAAAGAAATCAAAAATTTTTGAAAAAAGGCAAATAGAAAATTATTGCAAAACAAAAATAAATAAAAAATTAAAGTAAAAAAAAAATAAAAAATTAATGAAAAGACAAAGTAAAAATTATTTATAAAATAAGCTGACTAACATAAAAAAAACAAATATTTCAAAATAAAATAAAAAAGTACAACAATATTTAAAATATGTAAATACTAATAATTATTATAATAATATTAAAATAAAGTAAATTAAAATATGTATCTTCTTATACATACCAAAACCGATATGGCAAAACAAAAATAGAAAATAAAGTGTTAAGGGGTTAGGGGTAATATCTTAAAAATATTCTCTGAGAATAATAACTTAGAATTTTCTTCCAAAAACTTTAAGTGTAAAATAAAAAAATAAATAAAAATATTGAAATGAAAATAAAAATAAATAGAAAAATTAAAATCAAAAAAATAATATATACTATATATGCAGTGTAACCTAAAAGGTATAAATTTGCATACATACATAAATAAATATAGTAAATAAGCCGCAGACGCCACCAGCTAGTGCTTTACATAAATTAAAAGTGCAGTGATTATTTATATGTAATTGTTACTCCTAAATACAAAAAAAGTAATAAATATATAACAAAATATACAAAATAAAATAATATATACTAAATAAAAACCTATACACCTATGCTGCTTGTACTTATGTATTACCCTTCTCTTCATATTTATTTGTATCGTTAATAGCTATATATGTATGTATGTATATAGTGTATATATAAGTTTGTATGTATTATAGGAAAATAGATGAACATTCTTGTTTGCAAACTCTTTGAAGTATCTACTGGTATGTGCTTATATGTACATGTCCTCATGCACTAAACGCAAATCATTACTGCAACTATTAAGATTTGTGAAATACCATTTTGTTGTTACTAACAGCTTAACGACACTTAACATATCAACACTAATTTCTGCGCTACACATTTGCTTATGCCATTGTAAGTATTTATCTATGTATGTATATAATTTAAATGTATATATTTTTGTTCATTTTTGCGTTAAATTTTGCATTTGTTTTGGGTTTTCGTTTTTGATGATTTAAAAAGTCTTCAAGAAAATATGGTATCTGCTGTACTCTTAGCAAAAATTGTGAGAACGGGATTTGGTTATACATACATAAATAACTGTTTCACTTTGCTTATTTTAGTTATTAATTTTGTCTTACAATAATGTTGATTTCTTTTCTATTGCCACAATTAAAAATGTTTACTTTTTGGTTTTGTATTTTTCGGTTAAAAATTTTGTTTGCTGACATTTAGTCAACAACAACAGCTATGCTTTGATCAAATGCACGGTGTGTATTTGAAAATAAAATGTCTCTACGCACTTAGGTATTATAAACCGTTATTTGTTGTCAAAATTTCATTGTTTCATACATAACTTGCTTTTTTGTGACTTTCCTTTGTACCGTTTTATTACATTTCCATGCAATATACATACATGCAGTTTAAACTGTTCTTTCTTTATTTGTTATTGCATATTATTTCAATCGTGTTGTTTTTGCTTTGCAATTTTCGTTTCGTTTTTGGTTATGGTTTGAAAACTAAAGTTGTGTGCCTCTTTATATTGTTGCTTTTTGCGTATTTATCCCAAAAACCTTCAGAACAATTCCTACAAGCTGTCGTTAAGCATTTTTTTTTACCGTTATGCGTATAATATGCAGTATTTACAGCCAGTTCCCAGTGCTGCTTTAAATTTGGTCATTTTCTTTTAACTTTTCGCTTCTTAACTTTACATTACCGTACTTTTAGTAATATCGCGTTTATGCTTTCATGATAATTTTGAAATTGTTACATATTCTTATAATTGTTTTTACACTTACATATATAGCTTTTATTTTATAACATCACAGACTAAATACAAAAAAGTGGCTGCTTTGCTTAAATATTTATTAATTTCATTTCCCGTTGCTTCTGCCAAGTACGCAGGGCGTGCATATGCTAGTTACATACATATTTACAATTGTTTTGCATTGAAACACCAAAATGTGGAAACTCTAAATAAGGAGAGAAAATAAGAAGAAATTATTTTTGGTTTTATGAAAGTCAATTTTAAACGGAAAAGAAATTAAAATATTAATAAAAATAAGTATAAACAAATATTTTGAAAAATTTAAAAATAAAATAGATTGAAAATAATATTTCAAGGTTAAATTAAATTATATGAATATTGTATAAAAATTCTTATCAGGAAAATAAAATTCATGAATAAATATAAAAATATAATAAATTGAATTAGAGTTAAAAAACATTTAATATAAATAGAGAAATAAAAAAACAAATAATTCAAAATAAAGTAAATTAACATATGCACATGTTTGATACAAAAATCAGTGCAGCAAATCCAAAAGAAAATTCATAAAAAAGATAAAAATATAATAAATAAAATTAGAGTTTAAAATAAATAAAAATTCGAAAACTAAAGCATTATTAAATAAAAAATATTAATTATTAACACATAAAAAATAATCAACCGCAAATATAAAACAAATAAAATGAATGGAAATGCAATGAAAAGTTTACCAAACATTTTTGCATAAATTGAAACACAGTTAAGTAAAATAGGGGAAAATGATAAAAACAAAACAAGAAAAAACCGCACCGATGCCATAATACCTTTAATAGGTTCAAGTTTACTTATAACAACTTTATTTTGATCGGCCAGTTTGTATGTGCGGATCGTAATCCATGTCAAATTTTCCGAAAATATCTCGTCAAACAAAAACGTTTTCTATACAAAGACTGGATTTTAATCGCTCAGCTTGTTTGGCAGCTTTATGCTAGAGTATAAAAATATTAAATAGCAAACAATATTGAATAAAAGACAAAAAAAAAAATAGAAGAAAATTATATCATTATAGAACTGAAAGAAAAAATTTACTAACGAAATGAAATAAATTAAATAATGAAATGCATATAAATAACGAAAGTAGTGTATAAAATAATAAAAAAAATCAAAAGGAGAAATGGAAAATTATATATACTGACCTTTGGTTCCCTCTGCACTTTCTAACCTCCAAATAATGATTTTTTGTAAATTGCACTTTCTTTACTTATAACTGTCTTAAGAAAAACGCAATAAAAATACAGATATACATACATATGTTTATGGTAGTTTTCAAAACAGAGGGTTCAACGTCAGAGTTGCAAATAATGCATTAAAAAAAATAATTAAATTAAATTTTTTTCTATTTTGTAATCCCACTTACTGGGTTAAAAAGGAAATAATATTGCATACGGGATTAGATATTAAAAAAAATTAATCCTACAAACGGGATTAAAAACATTTAATCATAAAAACCAGATTAAAAAATTATAAACAGACAACAACTTAACCACAAAAGCCGAATTAAAATCTAAAAAACCAAAAACAAAAAACAAAAATTATCATAAAAACCGGTTTAAAAACTAAAAACTACCGGATTGAAAACAAAAATTAATCTGAAGCATATAATTAAGAACACTTTTTAATTTTTAATTAAAACTTTAACACTAAAATCAAAAAAAATATTTTTAATTTTCAATTTTTAATCCCAAAATTTTAATTTGATTTTATTCCCAAATATCGGGATTAAAAAATAAAAACCTGATTTTAGTGCACAACTTTTTAATTGAAAAGTTCGTAACGCTGATGTACACTAATATAAACAAAATTAAAATTTACGAAGTTCAACTATAAACACTTTAAAATGAAAATAATTCCGTTCGAAGCAAACAAAACTAAAAAATAGATAAATAAATTTTTATTAATCAGCCTTCTTCATATTTTTGAATTGTTTTCCTTTTTTTCACCTCCCCAAATGCAGTTAACACTTATAGCAATTACAAATTTGCAAATTCAATGTTTTCTTTTCATTTAAAATTTCTTTTATTTCCTTTTTAGTATTGTATTCTGCATTTTGTTTACTTCGTAACTATATTTTAAACGTATAGTATATATGTATGTATGTATGTATATATTTCATAGTTTTCATACGCACTGCAATTAATTCAATTAATATTAATTAATTATAAGTATAATTTTAATTTTAAATAGTATCGTTTAATATTAATAATTTTGTTTACATTCTTTATTAATATTTATTAATATTACATAGTATTAGTTTAAAAATTTAAAAGCATTTATCACACATCTACTTACTTAAACATTAAGATTAGTTTGTTTTTTATTTGCAATTCTTTTTCATTTCATTTCATTTTTACTTTGCAATTATTGTATATTGTTTTTGTTTTATTGTTTAGCGCTATTTACGTTTGTTTTACTTTTCGCTACTTTTTATTACATATTTTATATTGTAAGTGTCCTTCCCAATTGATTTTCGCTTCTATTGTATTGTATTTGTTGTATTTTATATGCTTCCCCTTTTTGTGAGGGCCCTAGGTTTGTTGAGTTTTTCGCTTGTTACTTTCATAACTTTGTTAATTTCTTTTTTATAATTTTCTTTATATATCCTTTGCTGTGTATTGCGGTGTTTATTTCGAAGAAATATATTTCACACTTTTCAGAAGGCTTTTGTTGTTGCAAATTATATTTGAAGTGTTTGCTCTGGTTTTGTTCTTTTTGTTTAGATATTTATACAAATATTGAAAAACAATTATTAAGAACGTATTCTTTACATAAATTTATCACATAATTTCTTTCTAATAATCACTTTTCGTTGCTCGCCTGCCAATTGGTAAAATATAAATCTAATACATATATATGTATGTATGTATGTATGTATGTATGTAAGTAAATCTACAAATATGACATTTGACAAGAATTGTTATGCCTATGTTTATATGTAGAGGTGAGCGTGTAGTGCATAGATTTGGAGCAAAAATTATTGTTTTAAAAAAATTTTGGGCTGGCTTTAGTATACCATCCCACGATTTCAGGGTTAAAAGTAGTATGATTGGATAGAGCTGATGCTCCAGATTAAGAATATATATAACTATAGCCGCCGCAAACTTATAGTTTTCGAGATAATTGCATTTAAAATTGAAAATTTTGCAAATTTTATTTTGCAATTTCTCGATTTCTAGTAATTCTTTCTTTCATATTATGCACTTTTTATACACTTACACTTCACTACATTGTTTCTACATATTTATTTTGTATTAATTATTTAGATATTTGCTTAAAATAAGCATTTTATTTTTTATACAAATTTCATTAAATGCACAATAACAAAACTGTTACGTGTTGACAGATAATAAGTGTTGCCATAATTACACATTTATCAAACGAATAAAAATGAATAAAAAATAGGATTGTACCCCAAATACATAAATGCAGAAAGAAGTCGGACGTGAATGGACTAATGTTTATCCTGGTGCCTAGGGTTTATTTTTAAGCCCGGCCGAAGGCTGCCAATGAACAAAGGAAATCTTAAAGTTATGTTAAATAGGGTATCACCCTCTTAAAACCACATTTCCTATAACGGATATTGTTACAATTAAACAATGTACCGTTTCTTTTTAAATAAAATTAAAAATATATATAAATACATGCAGGTTGTTTTGGTTTTTATTAATTTGTTATTGCACTTTTATATTTTCTGTTGTTGTAATATAAATAAAATTGAAGTCTACTAAGCACCAAACAAATAAAAACAAAATTGTTGTTGTTATCTTTATTATTACTCTTGTTATGCATTATTAAGTACAAAAATATCATCTATGTACTCTCTAATGCTCCCCACTGTAAGTATTAAAAAATTAAAGTGTATTTAAAAAAATTATTGCAAATTCATCAGGTAAGTTAATATAAGTTTTTACGTAATTAATATATCTTTTCTTATTTTAGGGCGGAGAGTCGAAGGCCACTGGGTTCTTGGGAAAGTTGAGGATGGGAGTTATGAACTTAGGCTGGAGCTATGTCCCGGCAATGTGAGGTGTACTGAGGTGCTCATACTTTAGATAGAGAAGCATGTGGCAAAAAGTAGTGTTATATGTACCGATAGTTAGAAGGCGTACGAATGTCTGTCCAGTCACGGGGATGAGCACCGACGGGTTAATCACATCGACCCGGATAATCCGTTCGTCGCAGAGGACGGAACCCACACTCAACGCAACGAGTCCCAGTGGCGCGTAATTAAACGTTTTTTAACAAAGACAATTACAATAATTGTGAAGATTTTTCTAATTTAATATATGAGTATATTTGGAGAAAAATATAGCGAATAATCATTATGATCCCTTTGTGAAATTATTAGATGCAATAAAAAATACTTATAAGCCCTAAAAGCTTTTTTTTTATTGCAATGGCTAATTTATTTCAGATGGTATTTGTTTCCTGCGTTTAAGTTTTTTTTATTTATTTTTATTGTTTTCAATCGTTTGGATATGGTTACACTTATTGCCTGTCAACACAGAACACTTTTGTTATTGTGCATGTAATGATATAAAATGCCTATTTTAAGCAAATATCTAAATAACCAATATAAAATAAATACCTATGTAGAAACATTGTAGTGAAGTGTAAGTGTATAAAAAGTGCATAATATGAAAGAAAAAGTAACTATAAAACGAGAAATTGTAAAATAAAATGTGCGAAGCTATCAACTTTAAATGCAAATATCTAAATATAAATTAATTATATATTTTCCTAATATGGAGCATCAGCCCTATCCAACTATACCACTTTTAACCCTGAAATCGATGGGATGGTATACTAAAGTTTCCCCAAATTTTTCCGAATTAAAAATATTACACAATCATGTATATTAAGTATAAGCTTTAAAAATCCAATTAACCGTACTTGGAAAGTGCTGACTTTACTCATAATGAGCATACGAGTTGCATGATCGTTTGAGTTTCAAAAACGAAATTATTTAATATTAAATTACTTACAGGGTAACAGTGATTGTTTCTAGTTCTGCAAGCGCAGTAGAAATTGTGAAAAAGTTTGGACAAACGGCTCTAACAATGAATATTGGAAGAAAAAATTGCCAGAAAAAATTTTGCACTTTAAACAAAGAAAAAAAAACAAAAAACAATTTTAGTTAAAAAAATGTGAGTAACAAAAAGGAATTTTAATGAAAAAATATGATTAAAAACATTGTGGTTAAGAAAGCTTAAACGTGCGTATTAAAGAGAAAAATTAAATCAAGGAACAGACCTGAAAAATTTAAATTATGATTTAAATATTGAAATTATATATGGTAATTATTTTTTCATTGTGGTATTAGCGGTAGTCAGCATTTTCAAAAATAGATTTTTGCATTTTCTGAAAGTATGATGCTAAGGAATATGCTCAGAAAACTTGAAGTGAATCCGTCGGACGCTCTGGACCGTTTCAAAAAAGTACCACTATTGATCGAAAACGGCTCAATAGATTTCAATGAAATTCCTCCGGTTTTTTTGAAAACATTAAAAATTAGTGCTTGATCGAAAGATTCTCGATTTTTTATAAACATTTAATAGTTGGTTTTTTCAGAAAAACTGAAAAAAATACCTGAACCTTTTCCGTTTTTGTTAATAAAAAAAAGGTGCGATCAGACACTAGATTATTTGGTAATAACATTATTTTTTTGTCCGATTGATTTTAAATTATTTTATTAAGTTAATAATGGTCACTGCAGATAACTTTGGTAATAAATGGACTAATAAAATTCCTTTAATTTCAAAATTAGTATTTTTTTTAATTTCTGTCAAGTCGAAACCTAATTTTTAATGTTGCTATATTTTTACTTTAAAAAAATAAGAATCATTTACTGGCAAAAAAAAAAAATATAAAATTGCAATTTTTCACTTCGCTGACTACATCTAAAATCTTATAATAAAATTTACACATAAATCAATAATTTAAATAAAACTTGGAGATGTAACTGCATTAATATATCCGTTGGAACTATTTTACTTTCACTAAATTATTTCTCAATATTATAAAATTGCATGAATATTTACAAACTGACTGATTTAAATAAAAGAGCTTAGAAATGTAAACAAACAATTTTAAATTACAAACAGCTGTTGTCATTACAGTAAACCATTCACGATAGGATGAGCATTTGGTTAAACACCATAGAATATTTAGAAATATTAATGTTTTGCTATAATTTAGAGAATTGATTAGATTATTATAAACCATAATACTTTTTTAACTAATAGGAATTTAATTTTTTTGCAACCGTCAGAGGCCGTTAGGTAATTTTTGGGAGCATTAAGATTTTTTTAACTATTGTGAGTTACTCTAAAAAAGTTTTTGGAGCACTGATTTTTTTAACTATTGTGTTGTGAGTCACTCTAAAAAATTTGCAAAAGCTTAGATAAATTTTTAATACACCAAAAGGAATTATTATTTTCCGCTCACTAAAAAAAATATCCACAGATTCCATAGAAAGTTAATAATTTAATCATTCTTCTAATAAAGGATATGTTTCACAATTTCTGTTGGTTTATTAAATAAAATCGACCCGCTTTCTTAGACTATTTTATTTAAACTAGTTGTTTGTTCGTTGCGTTGTTCACCAAGTTTATCAAATCGGCTGCAAGAAATATAAAAATTAACTAGTAAAAGTCTAAATTTATGAAAATGATTAGCAGCGCAAATTTCTTAAACATTTAGTTAAATATTTTCGAGTAAATATCGAAATTTATAAGAACTTAACTATCTAGTAGCTTTGAAGACGAAGTTATATGCGTGAAATCTAAAACAAAACATTTTCTTGTTACAAATATTTCACATCAATTAAAGTCAGCACTTTTGTGTTTCCAATTAATTTAAGTTGAAAAGTTAAAATAAATTAATTAAAATGAAAATTTAATATGCCTCAACATGATCAGCAATAATTTATGAAATTATAAATAATATTTTAAAGAAAAAAAATTATTAAAAAAAAATCAAATTTATAAAAAAAAAGTATAAGATTCATACAGACATAGTTTTTTCAGCGTTAAACTAAATTTCCTAGCAGCAAACAAGTTGTGTTCTTCTACATATCTATGCGTCTGTCTCAAAAATGAGCGATTTTCAAACTGCTTCTATCCTAAATGTATGCAACGTCATACAATTTCTTAATGCAGTACAAAGCAATACATATGCATGTATGTACAGTTGCGGTCAAAATAATAGTAGTGCTACTACTGCACATAGTTAAAAAATTCATAAAAAATATTTATTTGTGTCCAAGATTTACAAAAAGGTAAGTAATGCATTTTTTGATGTATTTTCATAAATTTTTGTGATAATCTGATAAAGATCGTTCAGCTATGGGACGAGGAAAGCACTGCACCGCTGAACAGCGCAACCTTATCAAAAAACTAATTTCAAACGGGAAAACTTACAAAGAAGTTGAAGAAAATATCGGCTGTTCACCGACAATGATTTCAAACGAGTTAAAATATAAATCCCAACCTGAAACACGTGGACGGCCACCCGCAATGACCGCTAAATTAGTCAATCGTGTGGTTAGATACTCGAAAAGTAATCCTTTGGCACCTGCAATTGATATCAAGAGTGACTTGCAGCTGGAAGCAAGTGTGGAAACTATCCGTAGACGTATGCGGGAACAGGACTTAGCAGCTCATGGCCCAAGAAAAGTGCCGTTACTGACTAAGAAGCATGTAGCGCAAAGGCTTAAGCTTGCGAACGATCACTTGGAATGGCCCCTTAAGAAATGGAGAAATATTTTGTGGACAGATGAATCCAAAATCGTGCTGCATGGTGCAAGAGGATCTCGCCAATATATCAGACGACCCGCTAGTTCCGAATACAACCCGAAATATACAACTAAAACTATTAAACATGGAGGGTCAAGTATTATGATTTGGGCATGTTTTCATTATGGTGTTGGACCGATATACTGGATAAAAGAAATCATGGATCGTACTGTGTATATTCGAATTATGGAGGAAATCATGCTCCCTTTTGCCTGCGAAGAAATGCCACTACTTTGGGTCTTCCAGCAGGAATGGCCTGCACAGTCTCCAGACCTCAATCCAATAGAGAATTTGTGGTGCGATGTGAAAAAGGCAGTTTCTGTTGCTAATCCAACAAATAATAATCAGCTTTGGGAAACAGTGGAGCGGGCATGGAAATCGATACCAAAGGAACGATGTGAACATCTCGTTAATTCAATGCATCGCCGATGTGTAGCTGTAATATCGAACAAAGGATACGCAACTAAATACTAATTATTTTATAATTAATTTTCTTATTATTTTCAATTTAAATCAGTTGAAAAGAAGAACTAATTGAAATATATTTTTGTTAAATAAAATCACACTACTATTTTTTTGACCGTCCACATGCATAAGGTCGTATGAAATAATTTTTTTATAACGTTGTAATGAATTTTTTCCTAAGTTTTGTTTTATGATTTTATTGTTAAGAGTGGTTGTTCCTTAAAATAAAAGCAACGAAAGTATTTAAATGAAAACATTCTACTTGGGCACTACTATTATTTTGACCGCAGCTGTAGATGATGCTGCACCCGCTTAACTGCAAAGTGGCAAGCGTTTTTGACTTGCAGCGCAATGGGCGCAACGCCGTACAGCCGTACACAGGCATATGTGTGTATGTTTGCATGTACAACTGCATGTACTATAAGTGATTTTTAATTTGTTATTTACATATTTATGCTCCAAGATGAGGAGCGCCGTTAAAATTTATATATGTTTTCATATATTACTATATTATTTCCATATGTTTGTATGTATGTATGTGCATTTTCGCAACTTTCGTATGTATAAAAAATAAAATATTATCGTATGCATAGTATGTATGTATGTATGTACATATAAATGTGTGTGTGTATATATAAAATCTCGCTTTCGACTAAAACATGTAACAGAAAAATTAAAATTTACATTGAGGAACAACAACAAAAGACAAATTATAATTCTCAGTATGCATGTGCATGTGTATAATTACAGGCAAAATCGCATAAAATCACAAAACAATTTCCCCACATCACCAAACTCCAGCCGTATCTTCTATAACTTCTCATTACTGATTTCGCACGCTCTATATGTACAACTACATATTGCTTCTGCTCTAATACTCGAATTTTCGTCTGCACAAAAACATTGAAAAAATTGCTGTATGTATGTGTGTAAAATGGTAATTGCCAAGCGTTATACGCAAAAAAGCCTTTTAATTAATTTCATTAATTTTTCCTGGTTTTCGCTTGTCAACTTAAGTGCTTCCTAGAATTTCAATCAATTAAATACATATGTACATGTGTTTATTAAGATTTTTTTGGTTCGCTTTAAACGTTTAGTCTTGATTTTGTTTAATTTCGCTTTGTGCATTTTTTATTTTGATTTTAGAATTTCGTTAAAAAATCTTTTGTCACTTCTAATTTATGTAAATATGTATATACATACATATATGTATGTGTAGTGTGTGTGTATGTCGTGCCTTATCACTTCTTAAAATCAAATAATGTATATATTTGCAAGCCTTGCTTCGTTTTTTTCTAGTACATACTGTTTACAATTTTGTTTTTATTTCACATATACATATACATATATTTTAGCATTCGTTCTTTTGCCTTTTTTGTCTGCACAAAATATTGAAATTTGTCTGAGCTTAAGAATTTCTCTCACATTAGTAGTTATGTATTTACATACAATTTTCGTGCAATTTTGCTCGTGTTTGTTGTTATAGTATTATAATTGTTGTTGTTGTTGCCGTTTTCATACATATATGTACATGTTGTCATTTTGTTGTTTTTGGTTATTTTTCAAAAAACATAGTAAATCATCGAGAAGAGATACATGAGTGTTAGCGATGTCATAATGATCGTCAAAACAATTAGAAATGTACTAGTAAATATATACAAACATCAGTCAGTAGGGCCCTTGCACAAGAATTTCCTGGCGAAGCCGATGGCCGAATCTCAGAGAATCTCACAACAGCGACAATACCGTGGGCGATGTCCAGTGGTAACTGGTGGCGGTGTAACTGGTGCGAAATAGGCGTGTACCTTAATATTTGGTAGATGATTCTGTAAAAAATTACAACAACAATAATAATTAAAATTAATTGAATTAAATTAGTTTGATCACTCAGTTTAAACTAGTATGCTTAGAAAATTTCGCCTATTTTAAAAGTAAGATATATCGACAAATTGATAAATATTTCTTTTATGTTGGTGTGAAATTTGATCTCATTATCTCATGTCAATTATTGTGTATTCACCAGCTGACCCGAATGATTTGTCTGTCGATTTTTGTATATTGTGTCAATGGACTCATGGCACGTTCCCCAAAGCGTATTTTTAAGCTAAAACAGAAAAAGTAGCAGGGACCCAAATCAGACGAATGTGGTGGCTGGGCGAGGACTGCCATTTCGTGTTTAGCCAAAAACTCAGGCACCATCACACTTCAATGTGACAGTGCAAGATGAGCAAGTTAGGGATTTAGTCCAACGAGACTCAGCTGAGTTTCTTAAATGTCTAGAAGAGCCAAAGGCATATAAATTTACTCTTCATAGGGTCTAATTGTTCTGGCTAGTTCGTCGGCTTGACTGTTAACAGAAATATCACTATGACCTGGAACCTATTGCAGGTTTATCGTAAAATATTATCTAAAATCCACTAAGAGATGAAGGCATTTTTGCTTATTTTTTATGCAACCCTAATAGCCATGACGAACGGCAGCGTTAATACCGATTAAGTGCGCTCTTAGTCAGATCTAAATTTATATGTTGGTAACAGACAGCAGTAATGCGAGTTAGTGAACTGCTGACTGACATTTTAATCAATTTCAATCAGTTCCATTTCCTCGTGAAGTATGCGTTTGAACTCCTTTTTGTTATTCCATCTCATGTTAAAACAATGATAATAATTTTGATTTAACATAAATACGCTAAGTAGTAAAGTTACTTAATTTTTTTTCAATTCGTCTTTTGCTATTTACAATTTCAATTATTTTTGCAAAACAAGTGTCAGTATTGGCTATTTTTCATTCACAATAGAATACAGCAGCACATTTTTAGCAATATTGCCAACGAAATGCCACTAACTTCTTAAAATTTTGAGAGCTATGTTGGAAGTTAGCCCATCTGTTAAGGCCAAAAGACACTTTAGTAATTTCAAATCCACTTAAATTAAATTGCTGTGAGCACGCTCTTTGTCAGAACAAGAAGCATTTCTTTAATTGTATATTTAGTATTTTAATAACTTTTGATCCTGAGCAGTCCTATACCTGAATTTTTCATTCAGAATGCCGGATATTAGAATATTTAGTTAGTCCTCATGAAATCACCATCCCCAACACTTCATTAAATGTCCAAATCGGATTTTGTACATACCTTTAATTTTCGTATTGCTGCTCTCGATATCATTTGGCAGTCGAATAGCTCGATTCTTTGTAAATTGTGACAAGATACTAAATGCTCTAATGTACGATCGGTGATTAATGGACAATTATCCAATTCGAGGACGGATAAACTCTCAGCTGCACAACTACCAGCCGCCAGCTGACGTATTCCATCGTCAGTGATAAGCTCACAATGCGACAAAGTCTGTACGAATCCCAAAAAAAAAAAAAAGAACAGCAATATAAGACAATACATAGAAAATCTAATCTTCAGAAATGGCGCCTCTTGCAGCGCATGCCTACCAGTTTCTCTAAACTGGGACAACCGGTTGCCAAATGCGCCAACGTTAAATCGGTTATCTGATTGCACTCCTCCAAGTCCATACGTTCCAAGTATTTGCAATTCTTGCCCAAGGCCTGGAAACCGATATCGGTGAAATTACGACAGCCAGATGCTTCAAGCGTATTCAGCAATGGATTATTCTGTGAGAGAGCCATTAGCGAGAGATCGGAGAGTTCGACGCATTTCGAAACGCAAAGCTTTTGTAATTTAGGACAGTTGGCGGCGATCTGTCGTATCGAGGCATCGGTGACTGTCTGTGGAAAGAAAATAGGAATTTGCTGTAATTTCTGGCATTGTTGTTGTATTATATATTGTTATATACCTCACAGCTGTGTAAATTGAGCACCATTAGGTCGTGACAGAATTTAGCCAGGCAGGTGATGGCATTGTCATTGACTTGTTTACAACCTTTGCTGCAGAATTTGCGCAGCTTTTTGCAGCCGCGCGCCAAGGCCTCAACGCCATTCTCTGAGATTAAATGACACCATGAAATGTTGATTTCAAGTAAGTTCTGTAAAAGCGAGAAAATGAAGAGAATATTTGTCAATAAAGTGAATAATTACGGAGATGATGAGTATTGAGAGAATATTTAGATAGGTTAGGTTCAAAAATATCGGAGTAACAGTCCTTTTCTAGGCGATATTCCAAGTTAGCTTTTAATATTAAAAATATGTTGAGTATAATCAATATATTTCGAAAAAAAAAATTATAGTCAACTGCAAGGTTGGATTTTCGAAAAAGTCCACTTTGACAGTTTGTGTGCGGCGGAATTTTTAACCTTACAGTCTATTGGACAATGTCTAGTAAGAACTCATACGATTCCGACAAGATGAGCTTTGCTAATGGCACTACGTTCTACTCTAGGTCAGAAGGATCTCGCAGTCTTGCAGAGGCTGGTCGTCATCCTGCGCCTACCCTACCATAGGTCCAGTTCTAGAACGGAATATGACAATGGGAATGCAAGTCCCATTGCGACGTGAGCGGGAAGCCCATCGGTTAAGCAGTTTTCAGGCATTCTAGCATCTACCCATCCGAGAAGAAGCTCACTAAGCTCACTACGCCTCTTCTCCATCGAATTCTCCTTGTCCACATTTGTATCGACAAGAAGATAGATATGAGCATCGTTTTACACATTTTAGGTTAAAATTTTAAAGTAAATACTCAAGGACATACATATTGATTCCCTACGTAAAGCGACTTGACTCGGATTTTCATCGGACAGAGGCTGCTATTTCGGCGACATAACCCTATTTTAATCGATAAAAAAATAATATAAATCAATTTATTGTATTGTATTTTTAATGCATATTTTTGTTAGTAAAGTAACTCCTCCAAGTGGATCATATTCCTATGATTCTAGCCTCGACCGAACACGTATCATAATAGGAAAACCTAAGCTAAGAGGACATTCCGGGTTTCCTTTCGAAACGATAAAGTCAACATCACAAATATTTCCGAAGAACAACACAAACTAAACTGCTCATTGAGACACTACCAACGAAGACTCGAAGGCTTCAAATGACAATAGAAACGGTATAACCAAAGCAGAGCCGAACATAAATACGTACAAGGAGGTCGTTACTAAGAGTACACTATTCACTACTAGCGATAATAGATAAGGCTTTTCCGCGATAGTTTCCCAGTTCCCGCGAAGGTCAGGTTTACGTAAGCGGTACAAATCTGCTTTTTTATCCGATCGAAGAATCGGTCGACACGGCAGCATTCCTTAAAATTATTGCAGAAATATTCTCAGCCGCTACGGCAACAACATCAACAATTTCCTTTCCGTTTTCAGTAGTATATTGTTTTTGTTGTAGCTGCAGTAAAGTGTCCTGAACTAATTTCGAGGATTGGTGCCGACTTGACAGTCCTTAGTCGTATAAAAATCTGGGTCCGTTCCGGTTACTTAAAACCGACTTCTGTTGTTCTTGTAATGGTTATCTAGTCCCCGTTAGGGTGGTAAGCTTCAGATAAGTTGTCATCGACGTCAGAAAGCGCGCTGCTTCGACGGTGTCAGACTATAGGGAGTGGAGTGTCAGATATGTAGGGTTAGCTGGGCATGCAAAGAAGTGGTTAGAGTCATGCGGACATATGCATGCTGGACATATGTATATTTGATATGTCGGCGTCGATTTTGGATAAGTGGGAATTTAACCCGCTACAATATCTAGAACGATTCTGTGCAAGGGTTACTTTCAATTTTCGCGGCAACTCAAGTTCGTCGTCTGTAAAGGGAAATTCCCACGACAGCCGGCACTACTTTACCGGAATTAACCAGGTTTTTATTCGGGCAAGTACTTGAAATCGATTAAAATGCGATTTTACATCGATTTGTATCGATTTTCCGTTATGTTATGTAATATTAGCTTTAGTACCGGTATAGTAGTACTTTCCCTTCCCTCATCATATTTCTTTTTTTTTCTAAAATATTACACCCAAAAGTATACAATGACTCGGCTAAATAGCTCGAGCAAGCAACGAAACAGCATAACGGAAATCAGCTGTTTTCACACAGTCACAGTTTGCAGCAAGATAAACCAGAAAATGAATGACAGGGAAAGAGAGCGTGACAATTAAATGCAATATGAGGAAATTGCCGACCAGCGGCAACACAATCGCATATAAGTAAATGCAGTAAAGTCCATTATTGATCCCAACAAATGCATGTCTATTTCACTGCAAAGCAGGGTGTATTACAAGACACGCGCGGATATCGAAAAACCAATTGAGCTGGTCGCCAATAACGCTGCCAGCTATACCCTACCCCTCTACACCACGCCAACCACATTTTTGTTGTCACCATGAGTGGGAGCATTGGAATGCATTTGTTTAGTTGGTTGTTGGCTCGGCGCGAAGAGTGGTCGCTTAGCCTGTTGGCCTTGAACACTCCGCAGCCAACGAAGGGAAAGTAGGTGAAAGCGCCAGTGGACGAAGCGCAGAGGAAGATTGCCATGCAGCGGGATGACTATATACGTATATGTATACGTATGTATGCATTATAATAATAACAACAATAACAATAACAAAATATCCAAGAATAGCAACAACTGTTGATATGCAAGGCATTTATTCACAATAGAAAGCATTTACAAAAGAAAAAGTAGGCGGAAAATGATATAAAAGGAAGCACACAAAAAAGGAGGAAGGAAATACGTACTATCCATTCGCATGCAAGACCATACATATGTACATGTACATAGAAATGAATGCACACATTAATATTTATAAACGTTTGTAGGTACATATGTATGTATGCTGCCATGAAAGTGAAAATCTTTTCATAACCAAGAAGCACACACCGAAACATACACATATACCACATAAAGAGGCACATACACAAAAGTATACATATTCCATGAATGACACTTATGTATATAACGGGAATGGCTATGGCAAATGTGGGGCAACTATATATAAACCAATGGAAGCAGCCATTCATACATACTTATAGAGATATATACATAAATACATATGGACATACATACTGACATACAAACATATATATATATATTTCTGTACATATATGTGCTTATCTACACATTATGTGCCCAAGCAGCCTGCGCGAAGGACATTGAGATGGCGCTGTTCCGAAATGTTGGCTCCTCTTTGTGTGCGCGCCTTGTCTTATGACACAGCCTACTGCAATGCCAAGAACTACAGCGTGTAACCCCAGTTGATTGCATTATAAAGTGCATATATTCATTGATGGGTAGAGTCATGAGCATGTATGTAAGTATGCGAAAAAAAGAAACATAAAAGAAATAACAGCAAATATTTGTATTGTTGAAGAAGTTCGAAATGGAAGCGAGAAAAATTTTCATTGCCTACATTTAGGCGTTTGGCATAGCTGAATTGGTTGGTTGTGAGTCTAATAGCATGCCATATTATTAAAAATATGGTATACATATGTATGTAATCTCTTCTGACATTTTTCAGTGAAATGTTGATCACCATTTATAGGAAATTGAATGGTTGGTCAGAATTTTATTATTATTACACGGAGATCGAAATGAGTGTATATTGAATAATTTGAAATTTGAAAAAAAAAAATTAATTCTAATATGTACTATACTTTATATTGTCTATTATATAGGATACTTTCTAAAACTCTTTTCATTTTATTTATCTGTAATATTATATTAAAATAGTCTGTACATAAATATTATATATGTATATATATATTACAAATGCATATTTTTATATACATCTATATATAACATATATATGCTAATATAGATCTAAGTAAATTTTACTTTCTGATTACTTATTGCTGAACTACATACAAACATATAACCAACATACATACATACTATGTACATATGTATGCATCTACGCACTGAGCGCAAAAGTGGGCCAATGCAATGAGAACAGCATTATATATCACTTCTATACATATGTATAGATGTATGCATGAATGCATGCTCCACGTAATACACTTGAACTACATACAAACCGCTCTGGCCGTATGGTTTGCATGTGCAAGGCCATTTTGTAGAGCTTCAACCAAATATTGAGGCATATACCATGTATATACGTAAATTGTATATGTATATACGATTTCGCCAGATTATATGTATATATATCAACAATGCACAAATTTATTTAAATTCGCGCAACCAAAAAAAAAATCTGAAAGATACAAAATAAAATTCATAAGAAAAAGCCAGAATAACATATAATACTTTATAACCATCCGATTTCATACGATTTAGATCACATACAAGTATGTACTAACGGGTGATCCAGGTAAAGTTACATTTTTCAATAGCCTTTTTTTACAGATCAAGCTCGAATCGTATCAAGCTGTCATGTTATTTTTGTTTAGTATTGTCTGGCATTTCATCCTGGAAAGACTTACGCCTGAACAACGTTTACAAATCGTTCAACTTTATTACGAAAATTTACGTTCTGTAAAGAATGTGTTTCGGGCTTCGTGCAACTCAGACTGACGTATGGGTCGACTTGGCACCTTTTACGTGGAGACCTTAAATTGAAAGAGAATAAAATATATGTAGCTTGTTCAAGAACTGAAGGCGCTCGACCTTCTCAAGCGACATCGCTTCGCTCTATGGGCTTTTGAGATCCGACGTTGGGGCGAAGAACGACATGAAGAGATTTAAGAGCTGCCTTTTGATTTAGAAAAAACAACGGTTTGGGGTGGTTTGTGGGCTGGTGGAATCATCGGGCCATATTTCTTCAAAAATGATGTCGGTGAGAACGTAAGCATCAAAAGCGACCGTTATAGCGCCATGATAACTGAATATTTGATGCCTGAAATTGAAGCTCGTAATCTCGGCGACGTTTGGTTTCACCAAAAGGAGCCAATTCCCACACATCGCATCAATATAAAAATTTGAAACGACGATTTTTGGAGATGTTTAAGCGTAATAAAACTCGAGTTTTTGCTTCTTTATGTGACAATGGATGAAATATGGCCACATCATTTCACTTTGAAGTCCAATCCGCAGTCACCCGAGTGACTGCACCCGATGAACTGGCTCCAAAGCGTAGAAAAACGCAAGAATCGGCTGGGCAATGTTATGGTGTCTGTATCTTGGAATGCGCACAGAATCAATTTTATTGAATACCTTACAAAAGAAGATATCCAACAACGACTAAAAATTATTAAAATTTACTACCGAAATTCGAAGTCAGTGGCCTCAACTTTAAGAGTAAATCAGTGTATCATGATTAAAATGAATCTAAGAGAGTCATGTGAAAAATTGGATACATCTGGCCGTTATGGTGCAATTTTCCCCAACCACTCTGAAAGTAAATAAGGTGGCATATTTCACAAAGACACTATTAGTGCAAGGTTTAACAAGGTGTGTTCCAAAAGCAAACAGGAACAGCAAGTGTCGACTGGTGCGTTAGAATCTGCTATCTTTATCGATTGTCCAGTGAGACATTTTCATGACATTTCATAGATTGGAAGTGAAGTTATTGCGTTTTAAGTGTCAATATGTTTGTGTTATTGGTGCGAAAATGAGCTTCGAACAAAGAGCCAACATTAAATTTTGTTTTAAAATTGGTAAAACTTTTACCGAAACGTTTCAGTTGATGAAACAAGTTTATGGCGATGGTTGCCTATCCCGTAGCAGAGTGCACGAGTGGTTTCAATGTTTTCAAAGTGGTCGTGAGGACATAAATGACGATCAACATGTGGGCCAAGCAAAATCCGTTATCACCGGAAACTCCATCGAAACTGTGCGTGAATTCATCAAAAATGAGCCGAAATCATAATTCAACATTCGAAGGACATCATTAAAGAGGTTTATTTGACCAAAAATCACATTGTAACCATTAACCACTCCCCGTATTTACCTGATATGGCACCGTGCGTCTTAGTTCTTTTCGGAAAAATGCATTTGCCCATGAAAGGAAAGCGTTATGCAGACGTAGAGGCCATTCAAAAGGCTTGCACCGGCATACTGGCGGCCATACCTGCCAACGAGATAATACAATCGTTCGACATGCTTTTGGACTATCAGGACCATTTAATCACAATAATCAAATCAAGCCTTTAATAAAAGAAAATAATTAAAAAAATACTTTTCTATATATAGAAGACGACCAATCCAGAACTCATTCTACATATATTTTCGCTCATGTCACACGCACACATACGCAGAAGCTGACATAATTTAAGCTAATGGCAATCAACTTACTTTACCGCCTTACTAGAGACGACAGTAAGCCAAAAAAAAGTCCAACATTTTGAGAACAATTTAAAAACCCCACAAGTTACAACCACGCCAACAGCCAGCAAAATTTTAAAACATGAAACACCCATACAAATGCAAATATGTAAATATTTACACGTGTACATATGCATATGCATATATTCAAACACATGCCGCAACATGGCATGAACATGAACTCACTGCGTGAAAGGCGTAGGCAGAGAAGTACAACCAAAATAGCAACACACAACAACAAAAAAAACAAAGCACACGCTATACATACATGTGTAGGCAAAAAAGTTATGCTGCAGCAGCTGAGTGTGGGGTTGAAAAAATAAAAATAGCCAAAGCGCCTTAAAGTAGGCCAAAAATTTTATATGTATGCCTACGGTGGTATGCCAAAAGTCTGAGAATGCGAAATGCAGAGCCTATGTAGCAACATAGCTGAATATCATATACGTGTGTGTGTGTAAATGCATGTGTGCGAATTCTTGTGCGCTTTTTGGAGAAATGCCTACGAAGCCAGTGGCACTGCTGACAGTGTGAAATAACCAAATAAGTAACTATGTATGTGTATATATTTACATATTTGTATATATATATACAATGTATATGTATGTATGCTAAGCACTAATGTGTGGAGGTTAAAAGTGTCGAAAAAACTTTAAATGAATGAGCATTTGCTTTTATGCAAATGTGTGTGTTCGCATATATGTACATATTCACGGGTGTATATGGCTTAGTGCACTCTTCTTGGCCTAAATTTATTTGTTTATTACGAAACAGAATGGGCAAGGACATGCAAGCAAATTTGTACATAAACAGAGAGAACTGTGTGGAGCGCAGGTTTTGGCGAGAGAGAGAGCATTAGGAAAGAAGAGCACAGAGCTCGTTTTTCTGAGAGTAAAATTGTGAAAGGCGCAATATTTGACACAATAAAGTGAGTTTTTCGGATTAGTGTAGGCCTAACAGTGCGCGCTCTTTAGA